>NW_027494528.1:0-336817 GCF_021521415.1 Bidens hawaiensis | reverse complement strand
GTTATGTGTGTGTAAATATATATCAAGAACACGAAGTCCTCCATGAAGCCTTGCCTTATGACATTCGAAACTTAACCAACCGGAGTCGGTGAAGTAACAAATAAAAGAAACAAGGGGTGTGTATTATATATATGTTATACCACCATATTAAAGAGTTAGTAATGTTAGATCAACAAGTTAGAATTAAAGATAAAACTCAGTTTGACTTTTAGAAGTCAAACCTTCAAGAACACAATGAAAATAACCTTAAGATCTTTGAATTTGAGAGAGAATTTGGAGTTGTAGCAGAGATTAATGGATGGAAAGGGTGGTGTATGGTAAGTTGAAATGGTCAAGCATAAAGGGTCTTGCATGAAAATTGGGTGTTTTGGTCACATGTTTACATAAAAATAGCCAAAAAAGCGAGTTGCTGCAGGTCTGCCTTCGCACTACGCGACCGCCCCGTCGCGCCCCGCGAAGGGGTTTATTTCCAGATTTTCAAAAATGGCAGTTTTGGCCCCCGAAGTTCGTTTTAAGTGATTTTTAAGCGTTTTAAATACCGAAATGAATGTTTTCAAAACCCAACAAGTGTAAAACAATATTATAACATAAAATCCATCATTTTTATTATATCAAAGGTTTCGGTTTACAAAACGGGTCGGTTTACATCAATAAAGTTTACAAAACAACTACGAATCGAGACCCGAAATTAACGAATGTCACATCATGTCATCTTAAGAGCACCAACAATGCTGGATCTCTACAAACTGTCACATAATTCAAACTTCTCTAAAAGTCTCGTATTTTTTTATAACACAAAACCTTCACAAACTCATTAAAAATGTGATAAAATTATATATCTATACTATATATAATACACAAATGATGGGCAAATTAAGACTCTTTTTTAAGTAATTTACAATATATAATGCATGAGTTACAACAATAACTAGGGGCACACATGTCGTTGTAACATCAAATATAAAGTGCATTTGCAATTTTTTTAAATAATTACAAGTTTCATCCCTTTAAATTACAATAATGGTCCTTAGTCTTTTACATATATATTATTTTATTTTCACTTTTAACCCAACTACCCCATGATTTTTAAACGGTCATAACTTTTTCGTACGCTAATATTTTTTAAAATAAATGGCATCATAAAAACGAGCATTTTATTATCTTTAATTTGAGTATGGTATTGATGTAGTTTTCGAAGTAAAAAAGAGTATACAAAAATGTTTGCGGTTTGCTTTTGATGGTTTTAAATTAAACCATGAGCCAACGTTACACGTTTTTTGTCTTCCAAAACCGAAACTAAACTCTTTCTAATTAAAACCCAAATAAACCGAACCATTACCAACGATTAGGTTCCGATATAGTTTTGTACATCGATAAAACAATTGAGTTTAAAATTTAAAACAAGAATTATTAATCAGCATATACCTTCACTTCAAACTATGTATCAACTAATACGTTATTAAGAGAATCATACTATGAACAAATATAACTTTGGTCACATAAATAATAAACTTTATTATAATAAATAGAAGGGAAAATCATAACAAGAACAAAGATTATAAAAAAAACCACTGGAAATTTGGCTACATTAAAGTTGTAATAGACGAATTTGCTCGTATTAAATAAAACTTTGGTTAACTATATTTTAACTATGTCTAATATATATTATATCTAATACTAAATAAGTAAATAATTAACATTTCAATATGTACGACTAGCTCCGGTTTTAACCGTGAAACCAAACTGGTGAACGGTCTCACAGTTTCAAACGAAATAATGAACACCCAAAATTTGTTACATGATTATCAAAGTATGTGTTTCCAGTTTCCCGCTGCATCGCGCGGGCACTCTTCTAGTATCTATAACATATATAAACAAAAACATAAAAATCATATGTGTCGCGATGTGGTTACTCCCCATTTTTTTGGAGTCACCAGAATTGCTTGATTTTTAAATGAAGACTTCTTATGCATTTGACCCGAATTCACGGGTATGGGTCTTATCAAACCCAGATTTTTCTTAAATGGGTTATAACATCTCATTAAATTAACAACTAATCTCACCAAATATTTGATATAAAAATCCTTTAAAGTAGGATATACTAAAAATTAATATATGATTTATTTAAAGAAATATATATATTATTTATAATTAAAACAATTTTATAGTAAAAAATAAACGGGTCTTGAGTCTCATCAAACCCATATATCTTTTAAACCGGGTTATAACATCTCATTCATTTGTGAAACAATTTATCATCAAACCATAAGTATATTATTAACTTTCATTCAATAAAAATTCAAAAAATAAATAAATATTAGAAACGAATTATATTAAACAACACCCGTAATACGGGGGATAAAAACTAGTATATATATATATATATATAAACGAAATCTCCTTAAATTCTCTCAAGCAATTAGATTGTTTTATTCTTAAATGAAGACTTCTCATGCATTTGATCCGAATTCATGGGTATGAGTATCACCAAATCCAGATATTTCTTAAAAGGGTTATAACATCTCATTAAATTAAAAACTAATCTACCCAAATATCTATTGTGAAAATACTATAAAAGGTATCGATAAAAAATTAATATATGATTTTATTTTAAAAAAAAAAATATTATCTTTGATTGTTTCTTATATTCTCCCAAGCCACCAGATTGTTTTATTTGTAAATGAAGACTTCTAATACATTTTACCCGAATACACAACACCAAACCCCCATAACCTTATGCGGGTTATAACATCTCATTATATTAAATATTAATTTCACCAAATATTTGAAATGAAAATTATATAAAATAGGGATGTACTAAAAATTAATATTCATTTATTTAAGAAAAAAAATATTATTTATATTAAGAAACAATTTTGTAGTAAAAAAAATAAGCAGATCATGGGTCTCACAAACCCATAGCTTTTAAACGGGTTATAACATCTCATTTATTTGTGAAATTCTTTCATTGTCAAACCCTAAGTATATTATTAACTTTCTTACAATAAATAAAATTAATATAAAAAATATAAATATTATTGAGAAATTTATCTTAGAAAGGTTTTATCTTGGTTTTACCTCATTTGGTTGGTCAAAAATCTCCTTTCCAATCTTCATATGGTTTCGTTTCTTGTCATTTCAGCTATTGGCATTAAGTTGCATTTTGTAATTACATTTTTGTAAATCGAACAAAATGCTATTAAAAAAATAATATAAGTATATGAACCCATTCAGCCTTCTTATGGTGAAAACAAACTAAAGAAGTTTAAATCGTGACTGTATCTTTTCTTTTCTTATATATATATATACGAAACCATTAAAAGCTCTCTGGTTGTTTCATACATTTTCTCAAGCCACAAGATTGCATTATTTGTAAATAGAGATTTCTTATCCATTTTGTCCGAATTCATGGATATGGGTCTCACCAAACCCATATATTCCTTAAACATGTTATAACATCTCATTAAATTAAAAATTAATCTCACCTAACAATTGATTTGAAAATCCTATATAATAGGGATATACTAAAAATAATATCTTATTATTAAAAAAAAGATATAAATTATCTATAATTAAAAAACAATTTTATAGTAAAAAAATAAACAGGTCATGGGTCTTACCAAACCCAAATAGCCTTTAAATCGGGTTGTAACATCTCATTTTATTTGTGAAACACTTTCATAATTAAATATTAAATCAAATAATAAGTATATTATTAACTTCAGTATGATAGATAAAATTAAAATCCAAAAAATATATAAATATTATGAAGGAATAACGTAAAGCAACCACCGTAATACGGGGGGATAAAAGCTAGTGTGTGTGTGTGTGTATATATATATAGAAAATGGTTCAAATAAGAATAAGGAGTTTTCTAGAAATGGTAAGAACCAACAAATTTTTGACATTTGGCATTACAAACTATGGTGAAAGAATAAATCTAGGAAACTATGTCGGTTATAATGGTGAAAGAGTAATTATAGGAAACTATGTCGGTTTTTGGTAGTTTTAAATCTCAACCATCGATCAACATGATCCAATGGCTATGATTTATCATAGTCTTCCTAGAAAACTACTTATTTTTAGGATAACCCTCCCCATATATATATATATATATATATATATATATATATATATATATATATATATATATGGTGGAGTTAAAATAAGAAATGTAAAGTGTCTAAGAAGTGTAACAAGTAATCTGATGCGTTAGATATGTTGATCTGACGGTGTATATGTAAAGTGTGTTTATTGTGCGGTGTGTTTTATTTTAGTTACGGTGTGTTTTATTATATCTAATGGTGAAAACACACTTTTTACACTTCTTAGGAAAAAACTAATTTTTATTATAACCTTGCTCTCTCTCTCTCTCTCTATATATATATATATAATAAAATGTATGTAAATATGTGTTGTGAGCGAGTCGGCCCCACCCTCATCGTCTGCTCCACAATTTGCAGAGATGAATGTGCCCAGGTCAAACCGCTTTCTCGTGTGCATTGATTTAACGCTTCAGGTCAGACTCAACTACAACCAATATTTAGATAGAAATTCAACACTACGAGAAAACCCGTTTAGGTAAAGTTTTAAACTTGATGTCATTAAGTTTCAAGCTTTAATAACCGCATGCCATTGTATAAATTTTTTATTCCCGGCAAATAAATTTTGTATTAAATAAAAAAAGAAATATCCATATAATAATTGAATAGCACGTAGATTAGAATTAGACAGAGACACAAGTAAAAAAAAGGTTTGTTGTCTAGACCGCCATCTGTGCAGCAGCTTCCTTCCTGTTTCAAAATCAAAATCTGTGTGTCGTCCGTCGGCGTTACAACCCAACGACTTCAACTCCTCTTTAAATTCTCTAACATAACATAAAACCCCTAATAATTAATTATTCATTCGCTCACCAAATATTCAACAGCTAGGGTTCCTCCTGAGACATTAGTTGAATTTGATGGTGGAGGTTGAGATCAGGAGCAAGAAACTTGTCAATGGCGGTGAGATTAATAATAATAATCTATGGCGGTGGACAGTTGTTGGCGCTTTGATTGCGGTTTTACTTGCCGCTTCGCTAAATCCCTGGCAGCATTCTCGCAACTTCTCATTCATCCGATCACCGTGCCGTTGCTCTGAGGTTCATTCTCCTTCTGTTTGTTGCTTTACATGTGAATCAAACGTTTTGAATGTTATCTGTATGCAATCTCATTCAGATGTCATTTCTGAATTAACTTTGTGTTTCTTATTCCACTCGCACGAGAATTTGAAGGTGATTGATGTGAATTGGTGGAGGTTTTTGTTTTGAAGAAGCTTACGGTTTGAATATGTTTAGGTTTTTGATAGATTTAAACATTTTGATGAATATTATTAATCTTTGAGTATGTTTACTTCTAGGTTTTAATAAGAGTTCTAATTTTGTAATCTGTTCTGCTATTGAATGTTGTTAGAAATTGTGCTCTAGGTTAGGATCTGTATGCATTATCATTACTTTAAGATGTAGTTGCAAGTCGTCAATCGGATGATTTTTTATGTAGTTTCTGGTGAAATACGCTAATTTAGAACTGAAATTAGCTTCTTAGTTTATATAAGCATTACTGCATACTAATTCGTTTTAATCTCACCTGTTCATTCAATCATGTGATTTCTGATTCAGTTTCTGGTGAATTTTGCTAATTTAAAGTTGAAATTAGCTTCTGATTTTATAGTTTATATAAGCATTACTGAATACTAATTTCGTTTTATTGCCACTTGTCCATTGAACAGGGTTCTCATAAGTATACAGGCATTGTTGAGGATTGTTGTTGTGATTATGAGACAGTTGATAGTGTTAATGGAGCAGTTTTACACCCCTTGTTACAAGAACTTGTGACAACCCCTTTCTTCAGATACTTCAAGGTATTTTCTTTGCATTGATATTGTTACGTGTTCTTAAAATACAGTTCACATGTAGTTATGTGATGATCTTGATAAGGTTTCATCTATGACAGGTGAAGTTATGGTGTGATTGTCCCTTTTGGCCTGATGATGGAATGTGCAGACTGCGTGATTGCAGTGTATGTGAATGCCCAGAAAATGAGTTTCCAGAACCATTTAAGAAACCGTACGGTCTTCCAAAAGAAGATCTTGTATGTCAAGAGGGAAAACCCGAGGCTGCTGTTGACCGTACTCTAGATGCTAAGGCATTGAGAGGCTGGGCGGTTGTAGATAATCCATGGACTAATGATGATGAAACTGATAATGGTCATTTTCTATATTGTGTTCATATTTTAGTAGTTCTGTCTTTTGTTGCTATTGAGAACTCCATATTGATTAAAGTTTTGTAACATGCAGGTGAAATGACATATGTAAATTTGCAATTGAATCCTGAACGTTACACAGGTTACACAGGCCCATCAGCTAGAAGAATATGGGATGCTATATATTCAGAAAATTGTCCAAAATGTAAGTCTATGGTTTCCATGTGGCTCATATTTCCACGTTTTGGTTTCAGTCAACCATTTATGGAGTTATAGTTATATGTGATAAATATCTTTCGGATTAGTTTGAACTGGTAGTATATCTATTTCTTGAAAAAAATTCATTTAATGATTATATAAAAAGTAGATGAATTTCTTGGAATCAACTTTTCTGTGCAGATTCATCTGGAGAAAGTTGCCAAGAGAAGAAAGTGTTATACAAGTTAATATCTGGTCTTCATTCCTCAATTTCTGTCCACATAGCTACTGATTATCTCCTTGATGAAAATACCAATCAGGTTTGTGACCTGTAATGCTAATATTATCTTTGCCCGTAACTTGGTTTAAAAGGCGCGTCTCATGTACATTTAGGTCCAAAATTAGGGTCTGTAGGAGGTAGGAGGTTTTTATGTAAAAACAACCAAAGGGATGAAGAAGTTATAAAAGGTTTAGTTGACAAATAAGCTGTGATATATATAACAGATGAGAGAGATGCTGATAAGGCACGGGATTGATAAGAACAGAAACAAGCTAGGTTTTATTAGAAACAAAATGATGGTGGCCCGATTCGAGAGGGGCGGTCTTCGATTAGAAGAACAAGACAAACTTAAACAACTTGAATGAATGAAAAGATGATAAACAAGCCTGCAATTTATGAATCCCTAAAATTAAGTGTAGTAATCTGCTCCTTAATTTCCGGGATGACGATTGATTTGATTTGATTGAGTAAATTCAGCCGGTTTATCATTAATAGTTTTAACCGAGTGAATTAAGTCAATTTCCCATATATAGAATCCAGCTGTCCCATATTGCCAGCTGTGACTTTATCAGATTCAACTTCTGGTTGTATATGAAGCTTATTTGGTTGTACATAGACGCTTCACCTTTTTAAAACCAAGGCCCATATAGATCTATACATATAATAAGTCGGGAATATGACACTTAGAAGTTAGAATCTATTAATCCAAAAAATAAATGTATTGAACTATTGAATCATCAACTAGCAAGAATATATGGATTTCATTCATTGAATGTTGGAATTGTATATGTGTCAATAAAGCTCACCAATGTACTAATTATTGTTGGCTGCAATTCAGTGGGGTGCAGATCTTCAATTAATGTATGACCGTGTCTTGAAACACCCTGAGCGTGTTCAAAACCTGTACTTCACTTTCCTCTTTGTTCTCAGAGCCGTTACAAAGGTGATCACTCTTTAATAATCTTTATCCTCGTATGAGAAAAACTTCGTTAAAGTTTCTTCCACTTGTATTTTCTCACATTTGATGTTTTGTGTTTCTTATATTAATTACAGGCAGCCACTTATTTGGAGCAGGCTGAGTATGACTCAGGAAACCATTTGGAGGATCTGAAAGCACATTCCTTGATCCGACAGTTAGTTCACAATCCTAAATTACAAGCTGCGTGCCCGCTTCCGTTTGATGAGGCTAAATTGTGGCAAGGTCAAAGTGGGCCCGAGTTGCGACAACAGACTCAGAAACAGTTTAGAAACATCAGGTTTTATTCTAAACGCTTTGTTACACCTTCTAGCGTCTGCAATTTACTAGCTTGGTGGGAAGTTCGCTTATTTAGTAAGCGAACGAGCGTGAACAAAAGTTTTCGTTCGTTTAGATAAACGAACGAACATGAACACCTATCTTATGTTCGGTCATTTAGTAGAAAAAAACGAACATGAACAAGAGTTTTTGTTCATTTAGCTGAACGAATGAACACTACATGTTAGATGAACACGTCTCGTTCGTTCATTTATGTTCGTGAACGTTTGCTTATGTGCGTTAATATTCATTTAAGTATTTTGGGTTCATTGCTATTTAGTCTAGTTTTAAACTTTTAATAACTTTTTAGGCCCAACAAATTGTTTTTTAACGTTTACTTTTATTTGGTTTTATCTAAGTTATGTTTATTCATTTGTGTTCAATTATGTTTGTTCGTTTACGTTCATGAACTGTTCGTTTATGCCGTTAACAACAACAATACAACAACAATCATACCAAGTATTTCCCATAAATAGCCTAAGCTATCAGTAGGGTCTGGGGAGGGTGATATGTAGACAAGCCTTACCTCTATCCCTAAGGATAGAGAGGTTGCTTCCGGCGAGACCCCCAACTCGAAAGTAAATAGATAGACAAATACAATAAAATAAAACTATATAGAATAAAAAAATAGCAGTATATTAATAATAAATTAAAACAGTATGATATTAGTAAGTTTCGAGCAACATTTCATTTTAGGTAGACTAAAACAAAACCAAGGTAATATTAAGCAAATAATAATAAATAGTAAATTATAATTCTAATAATTATAATTATAATTATAATTATACTTATAATAATAATAATAATAATAATAATAATAATAATAATAATAATAATAATAATAAAGGTTATAACAAGAAACAGCCCCTCCTCCTTAATTCTAAGAACATAAATGTTAACAAACGAACATAAATGGTTACAAACACACTCATTTTCTTCATGAACGAACATGAACAATAAAACCTTGTCTGTTAATTTTTTTGTATTTGGTCGTTTGCTCAGTTAAAGTTAAACATCGTTCGATTCGCATACAACCCTACTTTTGAGTCAGCTGGGTTGGGTAGCTGGTCAAATCAGTCTCTTTTTCGTGATTCAGGTTTGACTGGGTTGACCCGTACAGTTGCTTTTATTCATTTAAGTTGACTAGGTTGTTTTTATTTGATGTAATATATATCACTTATATATATTTTATTTTATTATACTATAGCTTATTTTTAACCGAAACATGTATACATTGCAGTGCCCTTATGGATTGTGTTGGGTGTGAAAAGTGTCGTTTATGGGGAAAGCTTCAGGTTCTTGGTCTCGGAACTGCACTCAAAATCTTGTTCTCTGTTGACGGTCAAACAGACCGAGATCAGCCTGTGAGTATTACGTACCTACTCGTTTGTATAATAACTTATAAGCCTTGTTATTTCCTGCTTGATATTTATATATAATTTTGTTTTACTGGACTACAGCTGCAGTTGCAAAGGAATGAAGTAATAGCACTGATGAATCTGCTCAATCGGCTCTCGGAATCGCTTAAATCAGTCACTGATATGGCTTCTTCTGCTGCTATGGACAGTGTGGTTTTACAAAATTCTCCCGAAGCAGTCGGGCTGATTCAGAGACTCCGGGAATCATGGACGACTCAGTGGTAACCTTCTTTGGTAGGCTTTGCAATTTGTGGGCTGGCTCGGTCTGAACTGCTGAGCTGTGAACTAGTTTAATGGTCTTAATCGGTAGCTTGTATTTTTAGGTGGAAGAATGCGCCGCGCTCACCACTGTCGTAAGCTAGGTATGGGAAAGATTAAGGAGAGATATATAGATACAGTGTCAATACATGTAATGGTGATATGGAGTTTCATGTTTTTAAAACTAACTGTGGACTTGTAAGTTGTACCTTAAATCTTTTTTCTTACACGTGGGAGAAGAAAAATAGGAAGTTGTACCTTGATATATTGTTTGAAAGTGGTGGTGTTGCGGGTCTCTTTTGCCGCCAGACGACCAACAGGCAAGTTAAAATTGACCACTTTCCTGTGTGTCATTGTCATTAGCCAACGTACAAGCAGTCAAGTCTTAGGATTCTAGCATGCCCATAATGGTGAGTTGACTATATTGACACTGTCAACGGGGCCTTGATGTGCTCACGACACATGTTTGGCCCAGACTATCAGATTTGATTTAAGGATAGATCTATAAGGCGTTCATTGGTTGGTGGTGATACCGATATACTAATTAAACAAAAATTGAATCAAGTTAAACAGTGTAGGAGGATTCAGTCGAAGTTATAAGCACAACAGTTGGTTATAACTGATAAAATAGAAAGTAGGCTTTCTATATTCTCCGACATGCTTTTGACTCTTGTATTATGATTGCACTTCAATGAATAGCTTGGGGGTGGCTTGGATTTCTTGTAATTAACTTCGGTTGTACGATTTGGTAACATTAGCCGGAGCCAATTTAACTGAGAAAACCGGTTACGGCAGTCTGAAGAAACTTCAGAAAATTCTAGTTTGTGTGAGCCTGCTAGTGACCCACCCATCGGTTGTTTCCTTTCAACCCTACCTAGGTCACTATAGCCGCTCTCACTTGTGTCTTTGAAAGGTGAAGTTTTCTACACCAATAATTGATTATTGTTATGAAAGTGTCGGTAAGACACATCCATGTGATGGATGACAAATTTATCAATCCCAATTATATGAACCTGTCCCCTAAATAGTATTACCTTTTTGTATATATATCTACCTTTGTAACCTAAGAAGACACACCATCAAAAGTTACTTAATCATATATTTTCTTATTCTCTTGTTTTGTTATTTTCAAGTTCTCATATTACACTAATAATATTGTTATAGTTAAAGCTAATATTATAACACGTTATCAGCACGAGCCGCTTATATCCTAAGCAAGAAAGGTAATAGACACAAAGGTATCCACATAAGCATCATAAACACTTCTTTAATTATGTACATTGGAAATATATATATATATATATATATATATATATATATATATATATATATATATATATGGGTGGGATCAACAGAGAACTCCTCGTAAATAGAGAACTAGAGAACTCCTCTTAACACCATTGATATTACTAGATCATTAGCTAAAACAATGGAAAAGGGAAAAACAAAATGTGATGGGTTTTTTTTTCAAAGAGTGAGGGTAATATTGGAATTGACAAAATACAAACGCTCTTTCTTTCCTCTTCTCAATCAATCATGTCGACCCCTGCTTATTCCCATATCTAGGGTTTCAATACTATAGTCTGGTTCATCCAAACTGACTGCAAAATCGAGCATGAATCTAAAGAAAACAAACAGGTAAACGATCGTAACCGTCGATTTCCCATATTTCAGTGTCGATTGGGTGTATTATAAACCAATCGAGCACATATCAGAGGTTATCACTTTTGATGGCTCTGTTTTTGCCTTTTATTTTTGTTTAATAGAATAAAGATATAGCATAGTTGAACATTAATTTGTAGAACAATGCACATATTGACTGATTCTTATATTTGTACAAGATTATTCAAGTATTGCGTATATGTATTACTGATGTACTACATGTTTATGCAGTGTTGATGCATTGCGTAAATGTAATTATGATGTACTGCATATATGCATTACATATACATAGCTCTGATTGTGGATTAATTCAAACATTATGAGTGTCAATTAGGTGTCGATCGTTCGGTTATCTAATTCGTCCAATCAATCGTGAAATCAAGCGGAAAATTGAGGAATTCTAAAAGGTATATGCTCGTAGTAGTTCAATTCACATGTTATAAGTGTTAATTAGGTGAATTACATGCACATAGTGTGGATGCTCTGTTTTTTTTTATGAAAGTTATGAACAAGCATATTTGAATCATCAGATATTGATACCAGTTTAGGTGTCTTACATGTTTAGTTGAATATTATATATATATAGTTCATAAATAATGTATTTTATTGCATATTTCAAGTTAGTGCATATATGTTGTGTTGAACGTAGTACTAGAGTGTCGACTAGGGATGAGCAAAATCGGTACCGGTACCGACTGGTACCGATCCCGAAATCGGTACCGTCGGTACCGAATCGGTACCATGGTTTAAGTTTCGGGATCGGTACGGTACGGTACCGGTATTTCCCGATTTTTTACCCTCGGTACCGGTACTATCCCGGTACTGTCCCGGTACCGAACCAAATTTCTTGGTACCGGTACCGGTACCAAGAATTTCCAATTTTCGGGATCGGGAAAATCGGGATCGGTCGGTACCGGTACCATCCCATGCTTTTAACATAGATTCGTGTAATCGATTTAGCAATGAAACAACTGCAAATCAATTAAAAATCATGAATGAGTAAGGAAGACATCAGTTGGATTACAAAAACCTGCAACTGATATGTTAAACGATTGAAATAATCATTGATTAGGGTTTAGAATAACCGAGTTGTCATGATTTGTGATTTGCAGGTGCTAATTTTTGTTCAATTAGGGTTTCTATTGAGATTTTTGAACAGGGGAATGTGGGTGGAACATAGATGACGCAAGTTGTTCTTTATTGGGGATATTTTACAAAAATAATCCTCTACTTAGGAGTTCTCTAGTTCTCTCTCTCTATATATATATATATATATATATGCATATACACATATTAAGTAACAGCAGTAATAGGTATAAACATTGTTATTAAAATTTGATAACTATTCTAACTTTTATTTATATATGCACACTAATATCTCATTTAAAAGTTAGATTTATTTACACTAACAATTCTATTCTTATTATTATGCATAATAATTATATATTTTATAAAATAAAATGTATTTAATATCTTACTTATTATCTTACTTTAAAATAATTAATATTATACACACACACACAAACGGTAATGTTATCGTTATAAAACGGTAATATAACCGTTGTTAAACAGTTATAATTTTTCACTATAAATAACCAATTATCAACTCCATTTCATTTACAACAAACATTCTTCTTCTTAAGTTTATCCAAGATAAGGCTTTCAAGATGATTCATCCAGTTTTAATGTTAACTACCATAATGCTGATAATCTTATTGTTTTTAATTTGTAATCTCCCACCTAGAGAGTTTAATCTTTTCTTTTTTCTTTATCTATTTATAGCTTCACCTTTGTATTTTCTCTCAATTTTAATAAGTATGTAATCCTAATATTTATCTTACTTGTGTTTAGTAATAAAATGGCAAATATCGCAAAACTTGAATTTCCGGCTCTCAATATCACCGGAGATAATTATATGTATTGGACGGCACATGTCAAACGGCATCTCAAATCAATGGTTGTTTTGGATACGATAACAGTGGGAAATAATTGCGAGGATCAAGACAAGGCAAAAGCCGATGTCTTCCTCCACAAACACATTGATGAGATGCTACAATTTGAGTATTCAAATTGTGAGGATCCATGCATTTTGTGGGAGGATTTAAAAAGCAAGATTTGACCATCAAAGGAAAGTTCTGCTTCCCACTGCTAGAGATGAATGGAACAATCTCAGGTTCCAAGATTGTTAAAAAGTAAATGAGTACACCTCTGCTTTGTTCAGAATATGCTCAACGCTCCGATTTTGTGGGCAAACTGTTACTGAAGGAGATATGTTGGAGAAAACTTTCTCCACATTTCATGCATCAAATATAACCTTGCAAACGCATTATCGATTGCAGAATTTCATCAATAATGAATTATTGATGAAAAATCATCAATCTCGTCCCACGGGTTCATTAGCAATACCAGAAGCAAATGTTGCTCACAAAAATTCTCATAAAAATTCTGGTAATAAATGGGAACAAGGTCGTGGACGAAGCCATGGACGTGGCCGTGGTCATTTTGACAAAAGGCATTTTAATGATCGTAAGCATTCATTCAAATGGAACACTAATTCTTACGGTCGTGGCCGTGGTCGTGGCCGTTGTCGTAACCAGAGAGACAATAATTATCATGTCCAACACAATACCAATTCCAACCACCACAATAAATGGAATGAAGCTGGTAGGTCCGAGAACAATGGCACACCCTGTTTTAGATGTGGAAGTACAAACCACTGGGCAAAGGCTTGTCGCACAGCTCCACATCTGTGTGAACTCTACCAAGCCTCTCTTAAAGGAAAAGAGAAATAAGTAAACCATGTCGATAATTTTGATGATCTCAATGCTGATCTGAGCATTGCAGACTTTGATGTGGATCTCTGAAATAAATATTGCTTGACGAGAATAATTATATGCAATAATTAAGTGAGTTTCTCATTATCTTTAGTTATGTAGTTTCCTTCATGTACTGTTTGTTTTTCAATTAAATAAAGTTCTTATTAAAATATCATAATGTCTTTGTTATACACTTATTATTTTTCTTAATACTTTCAAGATTTAAAATGAAAATCACTGGAGCACAAGATCAAACAAATGAAGAATATGTATAGCGGATAGTGGAGCCACGCATACTATACTTAGATCTAAAAAATATTTTTATAAACTGAAACCAACAAAAGGGATCATCAATACAATATCAGGTCCTACAAACTTGATAGAAGGAGTGGGAAAAGCTAATTTAGCATTACCAAATGGTACAAAGTTCAAAATAGAAAATGCTTTATTTTCCCCAAAATCAACAAGAAATTTGTTGAGTTTCAAAAATATATATCATAATGGGTATGATACTCAGTCAAGGACTATTAATAATGAAAAATATTTGCATATCATAAGCAAAGATCAGATATTGGAAAAATTGCCAATGCTCCATTCTGGTTTGCATTATACATATATAAATGTGCCTCAAGCACATATGGCAGTCAAAGAAAATTGTTACGATTCTAGTATCATAAACTTATGGCATGCCAGATTAGGCCATCCAGGATCCACAATGATGAAAAGGATCATTGAAAATACACATGGGCATCCACTGAAAGGTCAAAAGATCCACAAAATAGATAAAATGTCTCAATGTACATCTTGTTCTCTTGGCAAATTAATTACAAGGCCTTCGCCATTAAAATTCGATAAAGAAGCACCAATGTTTCTTGAAAGAATTCAAAGTGACATATGTGGACCAATTCATCCACCATGTGGACCATTTAGATACTTCATGGTCTTAATAAACGCATCCAGCAGATGGTCTAATATCTCTTTATTATCGACTCATAATGTTGCTTTTGCAAAATTTCTTGCTCAAATTATCAAATTACGTGCACATTTTCCCGATTATACCATTAAAAGAGTAAGGCTTGATAATGCGGGAGAATTTACATCACATGCTTTTGATGATTATTGCATGTCTGTGGGGATTGTTGTAAAACACCTTGTTGCTCATGTACACACACAAAATGGCTTAGCCGAGTCGTTGATCAAACGACTACAGCTAATAGCTAGACCATTAATAATGAGGACAAAACTCCCTGTTTCTATTTGGGGTCATGCAATTATTCATGCCGGGTCATTAATTCATGTTCTTATTTTGCCATCGTTATTTAACAATCTCAACTCGAGCTGGAGCATTAGCAGTTGGTATATGAGATTTAGTGACCCTGTTTATATCAGTAAATGCATCAGGTAATTGATTTGCAATTTCTTGTAGATGTATTATTTTTTGAACTTCTGTCTCACTTTGTTTTGATCTTGGGTCTAGGTATAATAACGATGGCAAACACCATGATATATCTCTTTCTTGCTTTTTCATTTCTCCCCCTAATGCCGGGAATATTGTCTCATTAAAATGGCAATCAGCAAAAATGTGTTGTAAATACATCACCTGTTAAATGTTCAAGGTATCTTATGATGGAAGATGTTTCATATCCAATATATATTCCCAACCTTCTTTGGGGACCCATTTTTGTGCGTTGTGGTGGTGCAATAAGAACATACACAGCATACTCAAAAATTCGAAGGTGAGATATATTTGGCTCGTTTCCGGAAACAAGTTGTGTGGGAGAGTATTTAAAATTTTTTGTTGGTCTCACATGAATTAATATACCAACTGCTAATGCTCCAGCTCGAGTTGAGATTCCAAGCAAGCAAAACCATAATAATGCACCTCATGAATCCCAAAAACGTTTAAACGTGGAAGGCCAATCGGTTCAAAGGATAAAAATCCTCAAAAAAGAAAGGGCTCTGAAAAGGATACTGACCCTAAGGATGGAATGATTGACATAACCTTCCACCAGGAAAGAATAAATAATATAACATTCCCTCAGGAAGAAATAAATGATTCCAATAAGGAATTGTCAATCAATTATGGTCAATCACATACAATGTGGGATCCAGATGAAATGGAAAATATTGATGATATATTTTCTTATTCTGTGGCAAGTGATATCATGGAAGAAAATGATGACCCTGAACCAAAATCTGTAGATGATTGTAAAAATCGACAAGATTGGAACAAATGGAAAGATGCTATGCAAGCTGAATTAAACTCACTAAACAATCGAAAGGTTTCTGGACTTATTGCCATTACACCAAAGTTAATGAAACCTGTAGGATATAAATGGGTCTTTGTGAGAAAACGAAATGAGAAAAATGAGGTTACAAGATATAAAGCAAGACTTGTAGCTCAAGGTTTTTCTCAGAGGCCAGGAATTGACTATGAAGAAACGTATTCTCCTGTTATGGATGCTATTACGTTTAGTTATTTAATCAGCTTAGCAGTCTCTAAAAATTTAGAGATGCATCTTATGGACGTTGTCACAGCTTACTTGTATGGATCACTAGACAGTGACATCTATATGAAAATTCCCGAAGGATTTAAACTCCCCGAAGCATTAAGCTCAAAGCCTAAGGAAATGTATTCCATCAAGTTACAAAGATCCTTGTATGGACTGAAACAATCTGGAAGGATGTGGTACAATCGTTTGAGTGATTATTTGATAAGCAAAGGATACACAAATAATCTTATTTGTCCATGCGTCTTCATCAAGAAGACAACGTCAAGATATGTGATCATAGCTGTGTATGTTGATGATCTCAATTTAATTGGGACACAAAAAGAAATTAATGAAGCGATTGCTCTTTTAAAGAAAGAATTTGAAATGAAAGATCTTGGAAAAACCAAATACTGTCGTGGTTTGCAAATTGAGCATATGCATAATGGGATACTTGTGCATCAGTCAACTTATACTGAGAAACTCTTAATAAGTTTCAATATGGACAAAGCAAATCCTTTAAGCACACCGATGGTTGTTAGATCACTCAATGTTGACAATGATCCATTTCGTCCTTGCGAAGATAATGAAGAGATTCTTGGTCCCGAAGTACCATACCTCAGTGCAATTGGAGCACTTATGTATCTTACTAACTGTACAAGACCTGACATTTCTTTTGCAGTTATTTATTGGCAAGATTCTGTTCATCCCCTACTAAAAGACATTGGAATGACATTAAACATATTTTTCGGTATTTAAAAGGAACTGCCGATTTAGGTTTATTTTATCATAACGATTCAAAAGAAGGGTTAGTTGGTTATGCAGATGCAGGTTATTTATCTAATCCCCATAAAGCAAAATCTCAAACTGGATACGTATTTAAGAATGGAGGAACAGCGATTTCATGGCGTTCTCAGAACACTCATTGCAACATCTTCAAATCATGCTGAAGTCATTGCATTACATGAAGCTTCAAGAGAATGCGTATGGTTAAGATCTATGTCACGACACATATTGATTTCTTGTGGACTAGAGAAAGATCGAATTCCAACTCCTATCTATGAAGATAATGCAGCTTGTGTCTCGCAAATGAAGGAAGGCTATATCAAAAGTGACAGAACAAAGCATATACCACCAAGATATTTTGAGTATACTCGGGACCTTATTAAAGACAATCAGGTTGAGATGAGATATGTCCAGTCCAGCAACAACTCAGCTGATCTTTTCACAAAAGCACTTTCCACAGCAACATTCAGGAAACATGTTCATGATATTGGCATGCGCCATGTACGGACGATGTAACGACCTGCAACTTGAGGGGGAGATATATACTGCACTCTTTTTCCCTTAGCTAAAGTTTTTTCCCATTGGGTTTTTCTTTAGCAAGGTTTTTAATGAGGCAGTACTTCAAGACCCCGAAGTTTTGAAAATGTGTCATCCAAGGGGGAGTGTTATGAAAGTGTCGGTAAGACACATCCATGTGATGGATGACCAAATTTTCAATCCCAATTATATGAACATGTCCCCTAAATAGTATTACCTTTTTGTATATATATCTACCTTTGTAACCTAAGAAGACACACCATCAAAAGTTACTTAATCATATATTTTCTTATTCTCTTGTTTTGTTATCTTCAAATTCTCATATTACACTAATAATATTGTTATAGTTAAAGCTAATATTATAACAATTATCAACTATAAATCTTATACAGGTGAATTCAACAAAACCCTTTATATATAATACAGTCTTGAATATTTATATACTGTACTGTAATATTTAAGTTTTATAATTATAAAAATGATCCCTTTATTTCCTTATTCATCCTATGCTTCACTCGAAATGTTTATGTAGTGAATTAAGGTTTAACGTTTAAAAACTAAGTCACCCAACATGTCTACATCTCTATCATTCACTCAAGAATGTTTTCCAAACACTATGTTCACCGTTCGTTCATTCCTATGTTTTTTTTTTCATTTTTCAGGTTATCATCTTTAGCATTTTCACCATCTTTTACATTTTCAATAACTATATAGGTTTAAATATTATGTGATTAACTTAAATTCAAATGTTTTAAATATAAAACAATTAAGCGTTACATAAAAGTTTAGTAAGTTTATATATTTATAAATTCTTAAACTTCTATAAAATTTTGAATTTTGATAAGTTTATTATGTAAAGTTTAACAAACAATAAGTTTTATATAGGGATGATGCTAAGTTGGGTTTACGCATTCCCAAACCTGGTTAGCAAAGCTCATCTTAAATCCGTCTTAAACCCGTAGAGTGTTTATTGGGTAATTAATCAATGGATATCAGGTTTCGGGGCGTGGGTTTCGGGTAGACCTGACCGAAAACCAAACTATTTGGTATCTACAGGTTTTAACAATTTATAACTATTCAATTACATCTGGTAAGTAAACTATTAATCAATTATAAAAAATAACTTCCATAAAATATTGCCAGTAACTAGTCAATTATAACAAATAATTATTACACACAAGTGTTGACGAATAAATTTTGCTCTAAGTTTCTCACATGATACATTCAATTCTTTATAAAAAAAATAAAAAAAAAATTTTTAAGGCATACTTATATGTCAGGTTACTAAGGTATAATTGGGTAAACGTCTAGGTTATCGGGTAATCATGTCGGGGTAATTGGGCTATTACAAATCCCATATCTATCCCAAGCCCATGAAAAGTTTCAAAAGAAATCTCAAACCTGTCCCAAATATTTCAGGTTATCCTATCGGGTTCAGGTTTCATTGCCACCTTATAGCTAGTTTTATAACATTTTAATTTTTATTAAAATTATTCAATTAGTGAAATTTAAGATTTATAAATTTAATTATTTAAATAATAACAATTTGGTCAAAAGTTTGCATCACCATTTTGTACCATGTTTTTGAGGGCCACGAGATCGATTAAACGAACAATAATACGTAAATAACAACAATAATAATAAACGAATATTGTATTATTGATTTGTAATTGAAACGGATTGATTACAATGATGGTGGTCGGAGGTATTTATACCCACCGACGGTTATTCCGGCAAAGGTCACGACAGTTTAATCAAAGTACAACCGCCGTCGCATCGTTTCTAATATTCTAATTTCAATTTTTACACAAACTATCAACTACTTACACTTTGTACCCTAACTACACTAACAGAACATTCTAACAGAGTTTATCTATTATATAATAAACTAACGAAATATTTAACGAAACTTTAACGAGATCGATGATTAACCAACAATCACCCCCTTAATCTCGATCTTCAACACGGCTTGATTTGTCTTCATAGTAGTGTAGTTAAACTATGTATGAGATGAGCCTCCGAATCTTCTTTTTCTTTGTTTTTCCATTTTGGGCATTCATATGCGAAGTGACCAGATATATTCATTACATTCATAGTGATGTGTTGTAAAACACACTTACTTTCCGTATGGTTTTATCATGTTTTATATGCTTAATTGTTTAATTAATAAGAGTTACGGGTGGTATTTGCTTGATTTTACAAAGTTTAAATGTTAAATGTAGGTTTATGAAAGTTGATGGAAAAAAGAGTAAAGTTTGAAGACTCTAGGGGCTTATTTGCTCAAGATTGAATACTACAAGTCAAGGCCCGAACCAAGCCCACAAGATCCAAGTCTTTTACATGCATTATTATATTAAGTAAAGAAAATTGAAAAGAACCCTAGCACCTCAAAAAGTGCCGATCGGAATTGAAAGAAAGAAACAGAGTTTTGCTAGCATTTGTTTAGTTTGGTGTTGGTTTTAAGGAAACACACAAGGTAATTGTGTTTATGTGGCTGGGAATACAAACCCACGTGAGCAGCAAAAAGCAAGAAAAGAACACAAGATAGTTAATACCTAACCTTCTTACAACCTGGTTCGATCGGGAGTTTTTATAAAAAAAACAAATTCAGTTTTTGCATGTGTTGAGCCAAGAGAAGAAAAAGAGCAGCCAAGGGCGTTTTGGTACAACAGCTCGGGGTCATTATTCATCATAATCTCAGCCATATTATTGAGTAACACTTTCATAAACTTTGTGTTTTTGTTCAAGAACCCTAACTAGTTGATTTGTTCTTTTACTTTGAATTGTTTTGCAAGTAACTTAAAGATTGACTTGTTTTTGATTGTTCTTGAATATTGAATGAGTTTACTTATGTTTATGTTGAGTTTTATGATGTTTAATCCATGTGTTTGCTGCTGTCCAAAAGTTATGTGTAGCTAAACTTCTTTGTTCTACGTAGGTTTGATGATTATTGTTAGGTTTTGATGAGCTTATTGGATTGTTTGATCAATATGACTTGAATTGCTATTGAAAGTTTGGTTTAATATTGGATTAGGTTGTGTTTAGTGGCTGTGAATTTATTAATTACACTCATATACCTCTTGCTTTAATTGATTGAATCGGTTTTGATTGATTGTTGCTTGTTTAGACTCTTTTCTTTGTGTTTAGGGTTTGTTTGCGGCGTGTACAACCGTAGGGTTTAAGTGGGTATGTTAATTGATTAGATTCAGCGGGTGAACACCTTCTTAGAGACCGAGAGGTGATAAGAAGTAAACTCGTCTCATAGCTTTTACTTGTTAGGATTAGGATCGCGCGAGAGCGGGTTCGGTTCTTTGTCGGGTTTGGGTTTTGAGCGATTAGTTGATCTAGTTTCAGTTAAACTAAATTGTTCCTCTATCCTTGGTTGCGTAGTATTCGTCTCCATTAGGGTACTGTGTAGGTGAGACCGAGAGGAGAGTCGGCATTAGAGCACTTTAACAGTTCGTTTTCCGGTTTGTTCTTAAAATCAACTGAGTGTAAGTTAGAGTTTGTTGGTGAGACAGAGGGTGATCTAGCTTTCTTGAGTGAACCTTAGTTGTGTCATCCTTAGGAACCGGTGTCGTGAGTATCATCAATCCATTATCTTATTATACCTTCAATATAATTCTTACCTAGGTAGACGTTTTATCCACTGCAGTCAAGTTTCCAAGTTTTGTCAAGAGTTTCATTTAGTTAAGTTAAGTTTAGTTAATTAGTTTAGTTAAAGCAAGTTAGGTTAAGTAGTTAATTATCGTTTAAAAATCATTTAAATATTATTAGGCGAGTCTTGCTTAGGGTTAAGTATCATCAACGTTTTCAAGTGTCCTTGTATTCGATACTCGGACTTCCTTAGTGCTAAACTATTAGTGATCGGTATACTTGCCGGATTTGTGTGGTGTCTTTAGGATTTTCGTTTACTAAATTTAAAGCTTAGTTGTGAGAGCATCATTATACACACATCACATAGCACTTGAGATCACTTTTGTCTTTGTTTCCGCGACTCGCATTTCCACGTCTTCTTTCTTCTTTGAAAGGTTCTCTTCCTTGATCTTTGTCTTGGCTTCTATTACCACGACCTTTTCCATGACGCCAATTCTTAGGATGATTACTAGCCATTAAAAGCTTTCTTTCGTTATCGTCTTCCGGTTCGTCTTAACTTTTAAGGCGTTCTGCAAAGGCTATTATTCTTCCTACCGCTTCTTCAAATGACATTTTGTCAATTTCCAAATGTTGCTCGATAGATGCCACGATTGGTAGAAATTTCTTTGGAACTGAATTGAACAATTTCCTTACAATTATCTTATCCTTGAGATTGGAACCAAAACTTTTAAATTCGGCTCTTATGCTTCCCAATTTTCCAGAGAAATCACTCACGGTTTCATTTTCTTTCATTTTTAACTTCTCCAACTCGCTCCTTAATGTCTGTAGGCATGCTTTCTGAACTAGATCTGCTCCTAGGTGTCGAACTTTTGTTGCCTCCCACACTTCTTTTGTTGTCGGGTGTTGTGCCACTTGCATCAAAATATCTTCTGGCAACGTTTGTAGGATCATTGCCTTGGTCGTATATGCCTTCTTTTCATCAACTTCTTCTTCTGAGCTTACCGCTTCCCAAAGACCATAAGCCTTTAAGATTGTCTCCATCAATAATACTCATGTCGTATAGTTTGACTCAGTCAATTTTGGAAATTGAAGAGATATATTCCCTTGCTCACGAGTTTTTGTTGATCCACTTGATGAATCTTCTTTGCTAGACATATTTTCTTACTTCTTACTCGATTGAACCACACAGGTTTTTGTTCTTACCACACAGGATTTTTACCACACAGGATTTATTTGCCACACAGGTCTTTGTTTGCCACACAGGTCTTATTGCCACACAGGACTTAGATGCCACACAGGTCTTACTCTTGCTCTACGAATCACGAAGGTTCGGAGCCACTTATTCTCAACGAATCACGAAGGTTCGGAGTCTTACTATTCGAATCACACAGGTTTGATTTTTTTATTCAAGTTTTTTTTAATTTTTCCAAAATCAATTTCTTGAATTTACTTCTAAATATAATTGTTAGTAAAAAAATTACTTACTTTATATTAAATAATAAACAATTATTTGTTTATAATAACCAATCTTAATTTTTGGTCAATATAAGACTTTCAAGATGATCGTCTCCCTTTTGTTCCTTGTATTCACAGAAAAATCAAAATTGCTGTTCCTTTTTTCGACTAACACTAGCCACGCCGCCGATTTCTAATTAATCGGCTTTTCTTTTGATCGGAACTTCGCTCAATTGGTCACGCCTTTCAATCAGTGCTTCTTCTCCGTCTTCTTCTAGTCCTTCTACGAATTCTAATCTGCAGGTATGTTCTTCTCTTTTGTTCAATATTACCACCGATTAGGGTTCCGAATTTGGGGTTTATTTAGAGCCTCGTTCTGATACCAATTGAGGGCCACAGGATCGATTAAACGAACAATAATACGTAAATAACAACAATTATAATAAACGAATCTTGTATTATTGATTTGTAATTGAAACAGATTGATTATAATGATGGCGGTCGGAGGTATTTATACCCACCGACGGTTATTCCAGCAAAGGTCGCGACGGTTTAATCAAAGTACAACCGCCTTCGCATCGTTTCTAATATTCTAATTTCAATTTTTACACAAACTATCAACTAATTACACTTTGTACCCTAACTACACTAACAGAACATTCTAACAGAGTTTATTTATTATATAATAAACTAACGAAATATTTAACGGAACTTTAACGAGATCGATGATTAACCAACAGTTGTTCCTATAGTGCCTTTGTCCCAGCTATGTTTTCTATCTACACGTGTGTTTTCTTTGCGGTACCTATAACCTATCCTTTCATTCCTTTCTTCTTTCTTTATCTATTGACGATCATCAACTTCTATGGCGGTGGACAGTGGTGGTGGTGATATGCTAGAGGCATGTCGTTACTGTCAGCCATTATTGTTGACAATTTAGCATATAAATTTTACACGTTGTTTATATGATAATAGTTGTTAGTTCCAGCCTTCTACGGCGGCCATCTGAATATTATGAGTATGCCCATGTTCTCATGCACACCCACAACTCAATGACATGCAACACTGATAGTTTCTTTGTTTTTGTTTAGTTTGATATTTGTCGATGTAGTATCTTTGTAGTGGGTACGTAGTTTTATTAAGTAGTGGGTTGTATATTGTAAGACGTTGATTCTAATTTTACAATACCACGTATTTTCACCGATTGGTAATCTAACAATATTTCGCTTTTACAATTTGTATTAGATTTCGTTCGAGTTGGATTTCCATCCACCGGAAATGGATGATGATTGGTCGCCGTTCTTCAACATTAAACTCCGTCTTTATGGTGCGTTTTATTTTCTTTTTTAGTTTGTTTTACCTTTCTAATTACCAACCAATTATACATATTGTTGTAGATTGGAGACGCCCAAATCAATTTGGAGTTTAATGTAACATTCGTCATTTCCGGACCAGATAACCCGACTCCTTTAATTTTTTTTAATTTTTTATTCTTGTTGTTATCTCCATTATTAAATAAAATGACGAGTATTAATCATTTTATACTAGTATGTTTTATTTACGTTATTTCGTTAGACGATTTCTTTTATTCGTTAAACGAATTGTTTGAACTATTAAACTTGTTCAAAGATCACTCCTTTATCTTAGTTTCTACAACAAGGGATCAAACAATTAAACTCTAGGGTCTTGAATGCAAAAATATTTTATTTTTTTTCTTTTCCTTTTTTACCCTTCCCTCCATCGTCGGCCTAATCTCCCCCCTTCCTTGATTCTTTGACCCTCGATTAATTCTGTTAATCACATATTTGGCCATGTTTACTCTTTTATGAATCAATCCGTTCAATCACAGTTTTAATTATCAAATATAGAGCTAAGTGATGACAAATTCTATGTTTAACGAACCGCGGCTTAACTTGATCCCAAAACCCTATAAATAATTGTCCTTAAACTAGCTAACTCATCCTACAACCTCCTCTTACTATTACGAATCAAAGCCCTCTTTCAATTTCATCAAACGATGTCGTTCCAGAACGTTATGAGCTCGTGTTCTTGGCCGAAACCATAAGTGGCCATTCTCCTTCAATTCCCGATCGTTAAAGGCAATTGTTTAGGGGTAATTGATCGTTTTCACAACCTTTTTAAAACCCCTATTGTAACCTTTTGGGGTTTTTCCACATTTACTTTGTAACCGTTACCCGATCCATTTACGGGTCCGGGCTCGTTCATTAATAAATATTCCGCATTTATCAAGTACAATTATCGTTTAATTATTTAAACTTTATTGTTTACGCTTTTAACCCAAATACAAGTTTTAGCATCATATATCTCCAACTTCAAACTACAAGGGCTTGAGTGTAACTTATGTTATAACCCACCTTCTTAACTGCTTAATCCATTTACCCATACCTTTGTCTAAACCGGTTTTCTTGGACCCGAATCAAACAAATCAATCTATTAGCTGTCAAAATCCGTTTGTAATCAAATTATGAATTAGGAAATCGTTTATTTATGATTAAACGCAGCTCACCGACAAGGTATTTATGTTAATTACATCATTTTTAATCGTTTTTCCTTCTTTAACCTAACCAAAAACCCTAAATCACGGATTAACACGATAACCTTGTTATTAATCCAATTAATTGGAAGGATTCATTCCTTGTTTAATGACCGACAATACCCCCTTATTTAATTGAACCATTTCACTCGTTAATTGCTCGTTCATCACTCCTTTTAGCGCCGGCCCTGTTCACACTCGTTCTCCCTCTTCTGATTTCGTTCTAAGGTAATTAATATATTGGTATTGGTCGCGTTTGATCATAGATCAAAAGCCCTATACTCACTTTGATCAATCATGCGCGATTGTATCAGATCTGATTTTCTAGGGTTTGTTATTCAATTGGGGATTAACAGCTGTTGTTTTTAGTTAATTGGAAAGGGGTTATGTCGCCTAAGGTTGGGTAGCCCAGCTGGTTAATGTATGGAAACGTGGGGCGGAGGTCGCGGGTTTGAACCTCCTGCACCCCGTTTATTTTTGGAATAAAACCCTTTTTGATATTCTTTTAATAAATAATTAATAACTAATTATATTAATAATAATACTTATGATTAAACAAAGTCGTTTCACTAAAAACCAACCTTTAATATTCGTTTTCGTTCATGTATATCTATTTCTCTAAGACACGCTTTCATTTACATACAAAAATAAAGATACTTAAAAACTAACGTTTTAATATATATATATATATATATATATATATATATATATATATATATATATAAATCAAGTAACTTTATAAAAAGACTAGAGATGATATTTTATTAAGTTATGTTTTCTCAAATCAAAAATAATAGTTTAATAATAAATCCTTACAAATATAATATTATTATCATATTAAATGGTTATCATTTAACTCGTATCGTGACTAGGATCCTCATTTCAAGTACATTCTTTATTCTTTTAGGCTTTAACGTTGTTTGCATGTGATTCGTTTCTCCATTCTCACTATCCTAACCATCCTCGTTCATCTTTGAGGTGAGTTCCACATTCCCCCTTTTTACTCGTTTTATCACTTTTGGGGACATATGCGTAACTTAGTATATTTTCACAATTTATCTATACACAAAACTGCAATTGTTGTCTTATGTGTTAACTAATCTCATGCCATACTTGTTATATGTTTATGTGCTCAATGTGAACCGCATTCGGAGAGGTCCACCATAATCTCAGAAAATAGTATGATCATACGCTAGTTGTTATAGCATTGTGCTTTTCGACATATCATTTTATTTGCTCATTGATTGATTTGTTAATCTCATATGACTCGTTGCAGCTACGTATTTTACTATATATGTATAACTGAACTGGTGTGTTGCTCACTCAACCTCGTGTTGACAAACTATATTATTTTCAACGCATATGCAGGTCACCGTTTGATGTGAAGTGTGGACTTAGAAGAACTGTTTTAAGGACTTATGCTAGAAGAGTTTATTTTGAGACTATGGATTTTTATTTAAATTGTTTGATGTTTCTTTGAATTTCTTTTGTAATGAATAATGGTGTTATTTGAATTAAATAAATAGATATTTGAATTTTAATATTTGCATAATAGTAACCTTACGAGCTGTGACAATCAGTCCACGCCCCATGATTTCCGCCGTAAGTTGGGGTGCGACACCTATGTCAATTTTAATCGAGATGTTATAAGATCTTTAGTTTGAGTAAAAAGATATTATTTATATTAAGAAAAAATTTTGTAGTAAAAAAAATAAACTCCAGACCTGTGTTATAAGAGCTTTATGTATACTAAATTTGTTTCCATCATTTAAACAAACTCAAGACCTTGCTCAATTTGTCATGCCATATGTTTATGAACCGTGAACCAGCCGGGGCGCAGGTTCGAGTGCCCATGCCCGGTTTTGTTCTATTTTCTTAGTTTTATTTTTATTATTCATTTTATATTATTATATATTTACCTAATATTATTTTTAACCATTAAACTTACCGAACGCCACCTTTATCTCGAAGTAATTTGTCGATTACAAAGGGAACTAAAAAAAAGTAGAGAACTAGGGAACCCCCCACCCCTAGAAACCCTTGGATTAACTTAATGAATGGTTGTGATTAAGTTTCAATTATTCTATTGGATTTAAAGAGAAAAAAACACGTAAGGGTAATATTGTCACTTCCACATTTCTAGTTTTTTCACTACATGCCATATATTAAAACCCTAGTTTCAGAGGTCATATATGAACTAACACTCGCTTCACCGTAGTGAGATTGAACAATTGATCGGAATCATAGTCAACAAAATCAAGTTGAATGATTCAACACAATTTATAGGTATGTATATCACCGATTAACTTGATATAGGGTATTGATATTTTATTGATTCAAGGTATGAAAATTGCAATTGATGCTTTGATTTTCAAAATTGATATGGAATTTATGTTCATGTGATTAACTTTGAGCATTTTTGCAGCTGGAAAAGCTTTTGATTTGAATATTCTATTATTCTTAATTAATTTACATTGCTTAAGATTGTTAATTGAGTTAAAATATTTAGGTATCAATGTCTACTATAAACGAAATTACTAATTATAATAAGGACAAATTTATATATAAAAAGTGAAAAATAGTGTCCATGACAAAGCATTAACAGAAATATATGTTTTATATGTAAAATTGATCATTATAATAAAAACCAAAAGCTTCTGAATTAAAGACATGAGGTTTTACATTTAATAAAAAACTGTAGGATATTTCTTCATAAATAAAAGGTTATTACATACTTTTACATGAAAAACTGAGGTTTTTAGATGAAAATGCAAAGGTAATTTTACATGATTAGCACAACTGTAGAAAATTAGGGGCAAAGTTTCAGATAATAAATTCCATTTTCAACCAAATCGTCGACCGTTTTATTTGTTATTCATTTGTTTCAATTCAGGAATCCTTGAATGAATTTAGGGATTTGACGTACACTCTGTTTTGACCAATTTTAATCTCTCAGGTGATTAAGTTTTCCGATGATGATTTCATGTTTTAATTTATGTCCGGAGGCATATTAGTTTGTGATTTCATGCTTAAATTTATGTTTGTATCTAGGAATTCTTAGGATTTCATAAGATCAGGCCTACTATTACTTTTTTTATAGAAACTCTAGTGTATGAGTATGAATTATATTTATATTGTAGTTATTGAGAAACCATTGTATTGACTGATTACAATTAATCAACAATACGAATACATTAACGATCTAGTTCTTGATATGCTTTGGTGATAAAACAATCAATGAATTACTTTAGGAGTGTGCGTGAGTAGAGAATTGGGCAGAGTAATAGTATCTCTCAAATAATAATTACACCCTTGATAAATAAGTGAACATGATACAACTATTTATAGAAGAAGACCCATTCGTTATACATCACATAACGAATGGGGACCATTCATCTTCATTCCCTATCAATACTTTAAGGTACAACGAATGACTCATTCGTTGCCCCTCATTCATTTAACATACTTAACGAATGGCCTAATAACATAGCGAATGGGCTCATTCGTTATACATACCATAATGAATGGCCCTTACATTAACGAATAGCATATGTAAAATCCCCGATATGCCCTTACATTAATAATAAACAATTACAATAAAATATACAAACACCGAGACGACAAATCATGTACTAACAAACTCCCCCTCGTTTCGAGCTCTTTGTCTTTGATTACTTAAATCTCTTAGTCTTCAAATCAGCGCAACTATGAACTCCAAACGCATGGTAAACACGCACCGCACGCTGAAATTGCATAGCAAGATCGTAATCCTTCTATTCAGCCCATCTGATCTGATTGTTGAATAATGCATCGTTATCAGACTCAGATACGTTAACCAACCATATCGAGTCGATCACTCGAATGAACTCCGTCTTCAAACATGATCCAAGTACAATGACGACTTCACCAGTGAGGTTGTCGTAGTAGCACCGATTAAGAGTATTGTAAAGACTTCGGGGAAAAGTATTCTCATGAACTCTCTTTAACATGTGTGGCGGCTTTACTTTAAGTATGTGTTTCCTCCAACCATTTCTTGGATCAATCTCGTCTATATACTTAAGTGTTGGAACCTGAGACGTACCTCGTACAACAAGTGTCGTTAGGACCAATCCGCCATATGGCTTTCACCCCGATTAACGAACGGTCTATTTGCTAAAGTACGCATGTCCCATCTTGGTAAAGTAAGAACAACGAAAATATGTTGATAATATTGTACGCCATGTTCCCACTTTATAATACATACTTTAAACTCAGAATCGTAAAGCCAAGAGACAATACCACCTTTAACTGTCTTTGAGGCTTTGAACATAGTCATCTCGTGAGCAGTGGCAAGAGCTTTTATCTGCCTATCGTCCTCTTGCTCCGCATATCTGAAAACATCAATAAGCTTCAAGAATCGAGACTTATTATGTCCAAACATACCATCAAATACATTATCAGCTAGATCCTTCGAACCCGACCCAGCTTAGTATACTTTATTCTTCTTTTTCTGTTTCCCAAGATGTTCGACCACTTTTACATGTTCTGTTGTGAAGAATGGAACTCCTTCATCTGTATTCGTACGAGTATACAGATCAGGGTATTCCTCGGCTGTCACGTTTTCATTCTTGCCTCGATCTGATCAAAACTTGAAGAGGTTTCTTGCACAACTTCAAAACATCCAATCTCCTTCTGACCAATATCTCTCCAACATACAGGGTGTAACATTCGTTACTTTTCAAACCCGAAAACCCGACCCATTTTAAATTTTCGGTTTTGTTCTATTTAAATTTATACATATGTATATATATTTCAAATTCGTTTATGTATTTTTATATTGAATTCGTTAAACCGGCCTGTTTCTTCGTTTCAATGCATTCGTAAATATCATTCGATAATTTAATAATAATTATGACGTTTTATTGTCATTAACTCATGTCCTATTTCGTATAATTCAATAATGAAACTCCAAGTTCAAACATGCATACTGAAACGAGTCACGAACTATCCGGGAATAATATACAAACATAATTCCAAATCATTAACTTATATTTCATTTATATAACATTTAAAAGTTCAACGTTTAATTCATAAATATATTCTAAATAATATTTAAAATAAATATGAAAATTGAGGGGCTTTAGTGTAAATATGAAATTTAAAATAGAATATAATAATAATAATAATAATAATAATAATAATGAGATGCAGAAGCACCAACCTTCACCTTCGTCCCCAATAAGTTTTTCCGACAAGAAATTCCGGCCGCCGGAAATGGCGCCGGAAAACCCAATAATCGCGTTTTAACCTTCGTTTTATCCGTTAAATCATCCCAACGGACATCTCCACTAATATTAAACATTATTATGCGATTAACTACACCATTAATGTGCCAATTAACTCTTATTAATCTTCAAACCGACGGGTTATAATCAAAACATTGACAACTCGAATTAATCACTAATCGGTCCAATTAATAGTATAAATAGGATCCTTAATCTTAACTAAACTCGTCCCAACCATCTAAACCTTTTAACACCTTCTCTGCAACCCACAATTTGTTCGTTTTAATCCGTATCCGGCCAATCATGGTTCTCCGTCAATTCGTAATGATTCAAGGTAAATTTTATATGAATTGTTACAGTTTTGAGCCGATTAACGAAACCCCTAACAAATATTGAACAAACAATGAACGGTTTTGGCGAATTGAAACCTAGGGTTAAGTGTGGGGAAGAAGATGAAGTTGAATATTAACATTTATAGTTTCTGTTTCCATTTTTTTCTCAAAATATCAAATTGGTCCACTGGTTGGTTTATGTTAGCATGGGCAGAAGGACCCGGGTTCAAACCCGGGTTAGGCCATTTTCAGTTTTTGATTTCTTTTTTTTTTTTAGAAATAATTTTTCCTTTACTGAATAACCAAACTAAAAATTATATAAATCAAATTATTTTTAAGATCAATAAAAATTGTTATAAGTTATTGTTAGCTTCCCACCTTAAAAAAACCAATTTTTCAAACTCGTCAAGACTCGTTTAAACTCATTTAAATATATATATATATATATATATATATATATTGTGTTTGATTCGTTGAACTCTATAATTTTTTAACACTTTTGCGTTCAAAATAAAATATATTGTTAACACCAAAAATTTCCATAAACCGTCGTAATTTCCAAATTTTATGTTAATATTATAATTTAAGCTAATATTAAGACAATAATTTATTAATTCGTTAATGTATAAAATGATGTTAAAATGTTCAACCTCATAATATAAAAAATACATTCAACACTTCCAATTCCCGACAACCCGATTTATCTACTTTTTATAAGTCGTTGATTTGTAAGGCCCCGTTACCGGTACCTCACATTTGGACGTTGGATTTACTCATTAACATAGTTCTAATCATCAGAGTTAATAAAAACATTTGCGGAATATAAAAACTTTCATAAAACATTTCATAATAAACCATAACTTGTCTTAAAACAACTTATCGTCTTTCAAAATAAACAAACCATTAAACTTAAATGTCTTGAGTCTTCCGATGCCAGCCTCTTATTCAATGCCACGTGTTCCCCCCAAACGAGCTGTCTCATCCTACTCACCTGCGTGCATACTAAAAGTCAGCTACGCTGAGTGAATTCTAGTTAATAACATAACATACATACATACATACATACATACTTTCATTCATACTTTCATAATTCAAATTCTACTTTACTTTATTCTATTCTGCCTCGGATATTATTAGGGTCCGGTCCCTTTATCTGCCTCGGAAGTTATCAGGATCAGGTCCCTTTTTCTGCCTCGAGATTATTAAAGGGCTCGGTCCCTTTCCTGCCTTGGATATTATAAGGGTCCAGTCCCTTTTCTGCCTCGAGATTATTAAAGGGCTTGGTCCCTTTTCTGCCTTGGATATTATTAGGGGCCAGTCCATTTTCTACCTTTCTATCTCTTACATTCATTCATAACATACATATCATTCATATATTTTACATAGCATCCATTTTCATAATTATAACTTGACAGTACGTGCAATATCCGAAGATCGTTCACGTGCCAACAAGCAATCATTCATACCGTTCACATATATCACATAGGGCATATACTTATCACTTAGGGGGTGTTTGTTTTACCTCTGAATGATACCATTCAGATGCATATCTCTGGTTCGCTCAGATTAAGACTGTTTGGCTACATTTCATTCAACCTCTTAATGAAAATTTCAACCTCTGAATCGCTCAGTGAAAAAAAGACGCTGAATGAGAACATAGACCACAATAGCCCTAACCTAATACATATTTCTTTCTCATCTGCAATCTCTCCCAACCCTCAACCAAACAATCGATGCTCTGTCCCTCCCAATAGACTGTTGTCTTTCTCATCTGCCGATCTACCATTAACCAGGTAATATTTTTCTCCAATAAATAGCAGTTTACGAATTTTACTTTCAAAATTGATGAACCCTTCTTTGTTCATTTATATTTTATAACATGGATTAATTAGATTAATAATTGTTAGAAATTAGGGCTCAACTCTAGAGATTAGGGCTTTAGGGGTGTTCTTCAGGTTATTTTTTTCGGGTTGTTCGGGAAGATGTTAAGGGCGAGGTGCAGAATTAATGAATTATAGGGATAATTGTTTGGCTGAAAGTGATGGCCAAAGCACCATGGCTGTTCTTTTCCAGGTACAATTTCTTAGCTAATTAATCCTTCTGCTAAATAGCGTATTAATGTAGGTTTGAGAGTAGTTAGTTGTGTAGTAGGAAAGCAAATTAATCCATCAAGCATATTGTTATCTAGGCTTACCTGTATCAGAACAATCGCTTAGGGTAAAAAGTTTAAACTTTGATATAAGAAGAATACTGACATTCAAAAAACCGAACCAAAAAATTGTTGGACTGATCAAATGAAAATAATCATTCAGGAGTAAAAGTAGAAGGAATCTTGCGGCAGGCTGCAGATGTAGAACTTGTTGAGCGCCGGTTTCAAGATTACGAACAGGGTATGTAACTTTAGATCCTTATGTGTGCATACATACATATAAAACACATGTGCGTGCACACGCACACACACATATATGAATGTTTATTATCCTAGCTGCTTTAACTAATTTTCATACTGATATTGGAATTGCAAAAGAGAAAAATTAGTTCTACTGTAACCACACATTATATATTAAAATATGGTTGGTATCCAAGCAAATATTTAAGACTATGGTGCTACTAACTGTCTAATATATTTGATTTGAATTGTTGATGTTATGATAAGATTTATAATGAATGTGAGCATTACGATAGATTTTTAAGATTGGATCTATATCCAGTATATACTACATATTAATAAAATGATACAAGGTAATTAACTAATTAAGACTTTGCTTTTTTGTTATTTGCAATTAAAGTGTAGATTGCAATTTTCAAAAGTGTTCTCTTTATAATTATGTTATTCATATCTAGACTGTCAACTGCAAAATGTTTTGTTGAGCTTAATCAGATCTTTTTTTCCTCTGTAGGCTGCCATAATCGGGTAGCAACGCCATGCTTTAGGATTCGGTTTCGAGGGCAAATCATGCCATACAATTCGTGGTGTTTGGCAGCTGCGTAGGAGGTATTGCGGGAAAGATAAGATGACCAAATAGCACCAAATAGTAGTGGTGGTGGCTGCCAGAAAAGTACTGCAAATGGGACATCAGGTTTGAGTGTTTCGGGCTCGGTCATGGGGTTGAATCTAGGTGCACAAGCTGCATGTTCATAGTTGACAAGTGAGAATGACCAACTAGAGCAAGTTAACTTTGGTGCACAAACGAATTCAGTTTAATCCGGTCAGAATGGGTCGATCTAAAGCAGGTTCTCTTTGGTGTATAAACGACCTTTGATTTTGTATATGAAAGTATTTGGTAGATTGTATTTTAAAGTTGATAGTTAAATAACCGGCTATTATGGTTTTGTGTATCTATATAATTTGTTTCTTTATGTATAACATTTGTAAAGAGAAATATTTCATTTAAGTTGTTTATAATATATTATTTTATAATTCATACAAGGCTTTTTGCATCATCCCAAATTAGTATTTTTATGTGTGTATTATAATTGATTATAATGAGGCGTTTAATGAATGGTTATGATATAAGACACCTTTGTGAGGTAAAGATATGCAATATGTTTACTATTATGGTGATTTTTTTGCTTCATATTTGATACTTTGAAGGTGTCTTTACATTAGAGGATGATGATCATGATCAGATGTTTGTTTTAGCATACCAGACAACAACAGAGTAGCAGGTTGGTCGTGTAACAGGTCTAAAATGTTGGCCTTTTGTAAGCGTATTTTGAAGGATTTATGTGTAATATGTTTTGTCTTTTATAATTATTCACCATTTAGAGTTCTAACCAAACAGATACATTTCATTTAGCATGAAATTGCTCTGAGGGGTAAAATAGTCATTTTCCATAGTTATTCAGAGGTCCAACCAAACAGACTTAGCTGGTTCAGCACTTACTGGCTCAGAGCCTCTTAACCATTCAGACATCCAACACTTAATGATTCAGCCCTTGCCAAACATGTAAGGCCCCATTACCGGTAGCCCTACTTTCGTGTTGGATTTACTCATAAACGCAGTTCTAATATCAGAGTTAATTAAAAACATTCGCGGAATATAAAAACTTTAATAAAACATTTCATAAAAATTCAAAACTTGTCTTAAACAACCAACTTGTCTTTCGAAAACTAAGTAATTAAAACATAACACGCCCTGAGCCTTCCGATGCCAGTCTCTTATTCAACGCCACGTGTCTCCTCAAGCGAGCTGCCTCATCCTACTCACCTGCGTTCATACTAAAAGTCAGCTACGCTGAGCGAGTTCTAGTTAATCATACATTATACAATACACACAAACTTATATTCCTTCATTCATACTTTCATACTTTCATACTTTCTTTTGTACTAACTTGCTTTCATATCTTACATTATAAAGAGCATTACGCCCTACATTCCTCGAGTATTATTAGGGCTCGGTACCCTCCTTCCTCGAGTATTATTAGGGCTTGGTACCCTCCTTCCTCGAGTATTATTAGGGCTCGGTACCCTCCTTCCTCGAGTATTATTAGGGCTCGGTACCCTCTTTCCTCGAATATTAGTAGGGTTCGGTTCCCTAGTTCTCGAATATTAGTAGGGTTCGATTCCCTCTTCGTTACCATACAACCATACATCATACCTCGAGTATTATTAGGGCTCGGTACCCTTTTCTTAACCATACAACCATACAACCATCCTTTCCTTCTTTTATTAACTTTATCACGTTCATACACATAAGCATACATATCATACTTACCTTAAACATAGCGTTACAACCTGACAGTACGTGCAATATCCGAAGATCGTTCACGTACCATCAAGCAATCATTCATACATTTCACATTATTCACATAAGGCATACACTTATCTCTTAGGATAAGCGAATTAACAAACATATTGAGTATGCACACAGCTCCGAAAACATAACACATAAATGGGGCTAGAAACTCACCTGAATGCGGTTACGTTCACCGTTAATCGTAATCCCATTCTTCAGTTGTGCACGGTTGACTGTATAATAAGTACACGTATCAATTAACTATCACTACTCATATCATCTTTCTAGTCTTAGCTACTACCCACAACGAACGGGGGTCCGGGGGCAGCGCCCCTGGCAGCGGGGTCTTGGGGCGGCAGCCCCTAGCAGGGTCCAAGGGGCAGAGCCCCTGGCTGGGGTCGAGCTGCCAGGTCTGCTTGGAAAAATTTTATTTTCATTAACTGTCTGAACGCATTTTCTATTAGGATTTTAAGTTACTATTTTATTCACCTACTCATTCGTTAGCCCGATTCGGTACCTTAAAATGCATGTTAAGCGAACTTAACTTAAGCGAACTTAAGGTTCGGTGAACTTAAGACTCGGCGAACTTAGAGTCCAGCGAACATATGGTTCAGCGAAGTTGATAAGGTAGGCGAACTTACTTGTAGCGAACTTAACATCAAGCGAAGTTAGGTTTGGCGAAGTTAACCTTAAGGGAACATATGCCAGGCGAAGTTGTCAGGGGCGAACTTGCTTGCAAGCGAACTTGCTTGAAGGCGAAGTTGGCTTGCAGGCGAAGTTATTCAGCATTCGCCTCTGTTCATTCGTAATCACCAGAATCACCCTCGTTTCATCGAGAAATTCTTGGATATGACGTTAACAAGTCCCGCGATCATTCCCATGGCCTTGTTCGGGTAAAACTTAGCCCGGAATGACTTAAAGTTTGGACCTTTATGGTAAAAACGTTCAATACAAGATTTACGATTTATCCTATACGAACCGTATATGTTTATGGGTTCATTGGATTCGTGCTAGCATCAAGTTCGTTACTTTACGTTTCGTTTAGAGCCGATCTATTATAGTTTCAAGTTTTATGGCTAACCGTCTATTAAAATATGAACTTTAAGATCGAAATCATACCTTTATGTTTTTGTTTTGGTTTCGGTTAGCTAGCTTATGAACTTTGGATCTTGTATAACTCTTGAATCAAGTTTTCTTGCTCAGATTTCACCTCTCTCTCGCTCGGACCGCGTATGGTGTGTGTGTTTGGAGTGTGTAGAGATTAAGATGGAATGAAATGAGGTTTAGGGTTTTATGGTGGTTTAGGAGGATATTTATATTCCACAAGGCCCATGGACCTAAAGCCCGTTACCCTTTAATCCATCTTATTTAATCCCAATCCATGATCTTTTCTATATTTAGCATAAATTAATTATTAACACTCGATAACTAAATGCAACTTTCTTTATTTAATACTAGAATCATCTTAGGATGTTACAAGTCTTCCCTCCTTAAAGAGGTTTCGTCCCCGAAACCTAACTATTACATAAACAGACTAGGGTAGAACTTGCGCATCTCATCCTCAGCTTCCCAAGTAGCATCTGATCCTTTGCGATGTTTCCATATCACTTTTACCAAAGGTATAACCTTGTGACGAAGCTGCTTCTCCTTGCGATCAACGATCTCTATCGGTTGCTCGATGTAGTTCAATTGTTCATCAACCTCAATGTCCATCAACGGCACGTGAGACGTGTCATCAGCTAGACACTTCCTCAGATGAGAAACATGGAAGGTTGAATGAATTCCTTCTAACTCATTGGGTAAATCCAGCTTATAAGCTACTTCCCCCACACGATATAAAATTTTAAACGGTCCATTGTACCTCGGACTCAACTTCCCCCTCTTTCTAAAACGGATAATTCCTTTCCAAGGCGAGACCTTAAGCATCACATTGTCATCAATGTTAAACTCAATCGGTCGTCGCCGCTTATCCGCATACGACTTCTGTCTGTCTTGAGCGGCTTTCATTCTTGCTTTGATCTGATCGAACCTTGATGACGTTTCTTGAACCACTTCTAGGCTTCCCATTTCCTTCTGACCAATCTCACCCCAACACAGCGGGGTTCTACATCGTCTACCGTAAAGCATCTCAAACGGTGGCATACCAATACTTGAATGGTAACTGTTGTTATAGGAGAACTCTGCCAGATGCAGATGATCATCCCAACTTCCACCAAAATCTAAAACACAAGCACGCAGCATATCCTCAAGGGTTTGGATCGTCCTTTCAGACTGTCCATCGGTTTGAGGATGATACGCTGTACTGATGTTCAACCTCGTCCCCATAGCTTCATGGAATTTCTTCCAGAACCTCGAAGTAAACCGTGTATCTCTATCAGAAACGATCGATAACGGTACTCCATGCTTGGTTACAACTTCTTTAATGTACAAGCTTGCTAACGTTTCTGACGAGATGGCCTCTCGTATGGGCAGAAAGTGAGCACTCTTGGTCAAATGGTCCACAATCACCCAGATAGTATCATGATGCTTAGCCGTACGAGGTAGCTTAGTTATGAAATCCATGGTGATGTGTTCCCATTTCCACTCAGGTATCTCTAGCGGCTGCATCTTCCCATAAGGCTTTTGATGTTCGGCTTTGACTTGTAAGCAAGTTAAGCACTTACCAACATAATCCACTACATCATTCTTCATCCCAGGCCACCAATAGTCTCTTTTCAAATCTTGATACATCTTTGTAGCTCCTGGATGAATCGAATATCTTGACTTATGAGCCTCATCTAAGATTCGACATCTGAGATCCCCATGGCGTGGAATCCACATACGGTCGAATCTAGTCTTAATACCATGAGTGTTTTCCATCAACTCATCTTGCTGGCCATAAATCCTTTCTTTCTTAACTAATTCTTCATCTACTAGTACCTCTGACTGTACCTTGACAATCTCTTCAAAAAAACTTGAGTTCGTAATCACCTGGTATGACTTCACTGTTGCAAGGACTTCCTCGTTCTTACGGCTTAGCGCGTCGGCGACCACATTAGCTTTACCGGGGTAGTACTTGATCTCACAGTTGTAATCCTTTATCAATTCTAACCATCTTCTCTGCCTCATGTTCAATTCCTTCTGTTCAAAGAAATACTTTAAACTCTTATGATCTGCATAAATAGTACACTTAGTACCATACAGGTAATGCCTCCATATCTTTAAGGCATGCACTACTGCCGCTAGCTCTAAATCATGCGTCGGATAAGTACTCTCATGGACTTTCAACTGTCTAGACGCGTAAGCTATCGCCTTTCCTCATTGCATAAACACGCAACCTAGCCCTTGATGCGTGGCATCAGCACAAACAACTAAATCCTCGTCAGCATCGGGTAGAGCAAGGATTGGAGCTTGTGTGAGTCTTTCTTTAATTCCTCAAAGGCTTCTTCTTGAAACTTTCCCCAACTGAATACTACCGACTTTCGGGTCATACCGGTCAACGGTGCGGCTATCTTGGAGAAACCCTCGATGAATCTCCTATAGTAGCTAGCTAACCCTAAGAAGCTTCGTATCTCAGTCGGATTCTGTGGAGTCTTCCAATTCGTTATCGCTTCAATCTTAGCTGGGTCCACGGTAATCCCTTCCGGATTAATCACGTGACCTAAAAATTGCACTTCTCTTAACCAGAACGCGCACTTCGAAAACTTAGCATACAACTTCTCTTTCTTCAGAGTCTCCAATACCTCTCTCAGATGCTCAGCATGGTCAGACTCGCTCTTTGAATGAATCAATATATCATCAATGAAGACGATAACCAACTTATCCAACATCGGCCGACACACCCTATTCATCATGTCCATAAATGCTGCAGGAGCATTTGTTAGTCCGAATGACATTACGAGGAACTCGTAGTGTCCATACCGCGTTCGGAACGCCGTCTTAGGGATGTCTGCCTCCTTCACCTTCAGCTGATGATAGCCTGATCTGAGATCTATTCGTGAGAACCAACTTGAACCTTGCAGTTGGTCAAACAGATCATCAATTCTTGGTAAAGGATACCTATTCTTTACCGTAAGCATATTCAACTCACGATAGTCTATGCACATTCTCATACTTCCATCCTTCTTCTTCACGAACAACACTGGTGCGCCCCACGGGGAAACACTTGGTCTTATGAAACCTTTGTCGAGGAGTTCTTGCAGTTGGGACATCAATTCTTTCATTTTGGACGGTGCTAGACGGTAAGGTGCTTTCGCGACAGGTTGGGCTCCTGGTACTAAATCTATCTGCAATTCTATCTCTCGCTCTGGTGGCAACCCCGGAAGATCCTCAGGGAATACTTCTGGGTAGTCGCGCACAATAGAAACATCTTTCATTTCTTTCGGCTTGGCCGTAGCATTGACAACATACGCCAGGTAGGCACAGCACCCTCACCTTAACAAACCCTCGACTTTTATCATCGAAATGACATTAAGCCCAGAACTTTCCTTATCACCATAAACCGTCACCGCACTACCATCCAAGGACTTTAACCTTATTATCCTACTCTTACATACTATCTGAGCCTCAAACTCAGACAACCAATCCATCCCCAAAACCACATTGAACCCTCCTAAGGTCATAACATACAAAGTAACAGGGAACTCATGTCCCTCCAATTCTATCTTACAGTCCTTAACCATTTTCATTATTTTAACCGAAGTGTCACTAGCGGGTTCTTCTATAAGAGTTTCAGACACTCAGAAACATTTCATTTTAGCTAGTTTACTAAATGGTGTGGCTACGAAACTTTTGTTTGCGCCCGAATCAAACAATACTGAAGCGGAAATACCGTTTAATAGAAACGTACCTGTGACGACATCTGGGATCTGCTTAGCTTGCTCCTGGGTCAGTATGTAGGCTCTGGTTCTTGGCCTAGCTTGCTCAGTATCCTTCTTCCCACTCCCTCCAGCTTCACCCTCGGTACACTCCCTAGCAAAGTGACCTGTCTTACCACACTTGTAGCATGCAGGCTTAGAATTGCACTCATGAGCATAATGACCTGCCTTCCCACACTTGTAGCAAACATTCGACCCAACTCTACACTCTCCAGCATGCATCTTTCCACACTCATGACATGTATCCGAACCCTTTCCCCACCTACACTCACCACTGTGTGCCTTGCCACAAGTCTTGCACGACCTGTTCTCCCAAACTCTCGGCTGCTTGTTCTTAGGGTTCCACATCTGGGTACCGGGTCGTTTAGCAGGAGCGACCCATTTCTTCTCCTTCTTCTCGTCTCCCACCACCACATCATCCGCAGCCAGGTCTGCATAGACCATCTCTGCGAGTTCGACAACAGAATCGAAAGTAGCAGGTTTACTTGTCCTGACTAACATGCGGACTCTCTATGGTAATCCCCTCACATAACACTTGATTCTCTTAGCCTCAGTGTTGACCATATCGGGCACCAACCTAGACATTCGGTTGAACTCAGTGGTGTACTCACGATGTGTCATCGTCCCAGCTTTCAAGTTCAGGAACTTCATCTCCGCCCTTTCTACTTCTGCATAAGCACAGAACCTCTTCATCACTAACTCCTTCAGATCCTCCCACCTCATGGCCTTGATTTCCTCTTGACTCCTTCTCTGCTCAATCGATTCCCACCAATACATTGCCTCATCTTCAAACGATTGGGTGGCATAACCGACAGCTTGGTCAGGACGACACTCGCTGATTCGGATAATTTTATCCATGGCGGTTATCCACTGAAGAGTGGCGATGGCATCACCCAAACCAGTCAGCTTCGGCGGGTCACATCCTTTGAAGGACTTATAGTTGCACCCGCCTCGGCATCTCTTCCTGTCACCGGCTTTCACAGACCTAACTCCACTCGAGGCCTCCCTCTCTTCTTCTTCATTTCTCACACCATCACCCCCTGCCCCTCCAGCAGTCACTCCCCGACTTCCAGCAGACCCTCCCGGAGTAAAATTCTTCACAGCAGTGGCTACAGCTTGAACAATAGCTGCTTGAATTCCGGGATCCAGTTGAACCCCTTCGTTGTTGACCGGACCTCCTCCAGCTTCACTCCCCTCATCTACGGTGTTGGAAGCTGTCTCAACCGAAGGTTGCTGGACACGACGAGGCCTGCCGCGTCGTCCAGTGCGACTTCCAGCTCCAGCAATGTCTTCAGCTCCAGCCATCGTATTCTAAAAGGGAAAACCCAAACATCATCACTCAAGGAACTATTTAGTACAAGGATAGTAAGGCTAACAGGTAATGACAGTGGCCAGCTGTGATTAGCTGATCACGTTACCTTCCGTGTCCTACACACTTCCTTTTATGAGTCCATTTGTGCTGATTCTACTTAAACAGTTAGTCAATAAAAACAATCAATTTATCCTATCCTTATTGATCACATATCCTCTCTTTATCTGTTATCATACATCATTTAATCATACATCTTACCTTTGCTGAGCTTGCTTGAGCGACCCATGGCATTCTTGAACTGGCATCTTGTTTCTTTTCTTACTTAAATCCCATTCTCTGTTCGAGTCTAAGCATGTAGGATGCTTTATCTCTCGAACTTTGCTCTGATACCAACTTGTAAGGCCCCGTTACCGGTAGCCCTACTTTCGTGTTGGATTTACTCATAAATGCAGTTCTAATACCAGAGTTAATTAAAAACATTCGCGGAATATAAAAACTTTAATAAAACATTTCATAAAAATTCAAAACTTGTCTTAAACAACCAACTTGTCTTTCGAAAACTAAGTAATTAAAACATAACACGCCCTGAGCCTTCCGATGCCAGTCTCTTATTCAACGCCACGTGTCTCCTCAAGCGAGCTGCCTCATCCTACTCACCTGCGTTCATACTAAAAGTCAGCTACGCTGAGCGAGTTCTAGTTAATCATACATTATACAATACACACAAACTTATATTCTTTCATTCATACTTTCATACTTTCTTTTGTACTAACTTGCTTTCATATCTTACATTATAAAGAGCATTACGCCCTACATTCCTCGAGTATTATTAGGGCTCGGTACCCTCCTTCCTCGAGTATTATTAGGGCTCGGTACCCTCCTTCCTCGAGTATTATTAGGGCTCGGTACCCTCCTTCCTCGAGTATTATTAGGGCTCGGTACCCACTTTCCTCGAATATTAGTAGGGTTCGGTTCCCTAGTTCTCGAATATTAGTAGGGTTCGATTCCCTCTTCGTTACCATACAACCATACATCATACCTCGAGTATTATTAGGGCTCGGTACCCTTTTCGTAACCATACAATCATACAACCATCCTTTCCTTCTTTTATTAACTTTATCACGTTCATACATATAAGCATACATATCATACTTACCTTAAACATAGCGTTACAACCTGACAGTACGTGCGATATCCGAAGATCGTTCACGTACCATCAAGCAATCATTCATACATTTCACATTATTCACATAAGGCATACACTTATCTCTTAGGATAAGCGAATTAACAAACATATTGAGTAGGCACACAGCCCCGAAAACATAACATATAAATGGGGCTAGAAACTCACCAGAATGCGGTTACGTTCACTGTTAATCGTAATCCCTTTCTTCAGTTGTGCACGGCTGACTGTATAATAAGTAAACGTATCAATTAACTATCACTACTCATATCATCTTTCTAGTCTTAGCTACTACCCACAACGAACGGGGGTCCGCGGGCAACGCCCCTGGCAGCGGGGTCTTGGGGCGGCAGCCCCTAGCAGGGTCCAAGGGGCAGAGCCCCTGGCTGGGGTCGAGCTGCCAGGTCTGCTTGGAAAAATTTTATTTTCATTAACTGTCTGAACGCATTTTCTATTAGGATTTTAAGTTACTATTTTATTCACCTACTCATTCGTTAGCCCGATTCGGTACCTTAAAATGCATGTTAAGCGAACTTAACTTAAGCGAACTTAAGGTTCGGTGAACTTAAGACTCGGCGAACTTAGAGTCCAGCGAACATATGGTTCAGCGAAGTTGATAAGGTAGGCGAACTTACTTGTAGCGAACTTAACATCAAGCGAAGTTAGGTTTGGCGAAGTTAACCTTAAGGGAACATATGCCAGGCGAAGTTGTCAGGGGCGAACTTGCTTGCAAGCGAACTTGCTTGAAGGCGAAGTTGGCTTGCGGGCGAATTTATTCAGCATTCGCCTCTGTTCATTCGTAATCACCAGAATCACCCTCGTTTCATCGAGAAATTCTTGGATATGACGTTAACAAGTCCCGCGATCATTCCCATGGCCTTGTTCGGGTAAAACTTAGCCCGGAATGACGTAAAGTTTGGACCTTTATGGTAAAAACGTTCAATACAAGATTTACGATTTATCCTATACAAACCGTATATGTTTATGGGTTCATTGGATTCGTCCTAGCATCAAGTTCGTTACTTTACGTTTCGTTTAGAGCCGATCTATTATAGTTTCAAGTTTTATGGCTAACCGTCTATTAAAATATGAACTTTAAGATCGAAATCATACCTTTATGTTTTCGTTTTGGTTTCGGTTAGCTAGCTTATGAACTTTGGATCTTGTATAACTCTTGAATCACGTTTTCTTGCTCAGATTTCACCTCTCTCTCGCTTGGCCGCGTATGGTGTGTGTGTTTGGAGTGTGTAGAGATTAAGATGGAATGAAATGAGGTTTAGGGTTTTATGGTGGTTTAGGAGGATATTTATTTTCCCCAAGGCCCATGGACCTAAATCCCGTTACCCTTTAATCCATCTTATTTAATCCCAATCCATGATCTTTTATTTATTTAGCATAAATTAATTATTAACACTCGATAACTAAACGCAACTTTCTTTATTTAATACTAGAATCATTTTAGGATGTTACAAAGTCTTTGGTGACCGAGAACTCTGGTCATTGAGAACTCTCTTTGACTGAGAACTCCTATCGACCGGGTTCTCACGTTGACCGAGAACTCAAGGTGGAATGCTCAGGTCACCGAGAACCCGTGTCTAATGCTTTCAGATCTTATTTTCCTATCTTTAAATCCATTCTTGGCTCAAATAACGGCTAACGGTCCATAATTACACTTTTAACCACCTATATCCCATCCTCCTTAACCGTTTTACATTCGTTATCAACCCATCATCAAGATTTAACCCTTTTCTAGCATAAAGCTTGAACCTTTATGGCTAAAACGTTCAAAACTAGATCTAGGGTTTATTTAAACGAGCCGTTCATAACCATGAGTTCGTTAAGTCCATTTTAATCTTCAAGTTTGCAAATTTACGATTTGTCTAGACCTGATCTATCATCCTACCAATTTTCATGTAAATCCGTTCATGAAAAGTGAACATTTTTAACAAAAACGTACCTTTGAGGTTTTTGTTTGAAATCACTCGAGATGCTCAAAACCATATCAAACGAATTCCGATTTGAATGATTCAAGCGGCCACGGAACCGTCTCGTCCCAATATACAAACCCGTCAGCTCACCTTTGCCGGAAACCGCCGCTACAGTCGCCGGAACAGCTGAACAGTCGCCGGAATCTTCACTTTTGAGCTGCTGTGGTTTTACTGATAAAAACTGGACTTTCCGACCTCTGATCGAAGATATTTTCGGTGGAAAACTTCATTTATATGTTATGAATACTCAGTTAAAATTTGAGACCGATCCGACGGCTATATCTCTGGGAATCTTTGTGTCTTTGTGGGTGCTTTTCTCAAAAACGGGAATTGGGTTAAGTGCGTGTTTTGATGGTGTAGGCTATGGTGTGTAGATGTATGAAAATGGAAATGATTAGGGTTTTAAGGGATATTTATACTCCCTTAAGCCCATGGGCCTTAGGCCCATCTTTCCTTTTTGGTCCATAATTAAGTCTATCTAATTAGCTTACTTATCCTTCCATCTTTATTATTTTATTTCTCTACTAACTTAAGTAAAATTTTCCATCTTAAATAAATAATGTATTAATTATTTATTTTTAGAAATTTCGGGATGTTACATGGTTGATATTTATTTTGTACATTTAAATTCTAGTTTGTGAAGTTCAATTGCTTCGGTTTCATTTACGCACTTTCGGTTTTATTCCAAGTTTGTCTTCAACTTCAAGGTGAGTTTCTCACACCCCCTTTTTACCTTTTTAACTATTTTGGGGGTAACATATATATCCTATCAACAATTCAATTTCGTTTATTCATTATATACAAACTATAATTCTCTACATGGACTTGTGTGTTTACTTGTTACTTGCTACAAATTACTTGCTCATGGATTACTTCAAGATAGTATGAACATACGCCCCCCTTTGCGCTCAATACGTTTGTTGTTATGAGTGGAAAATGGCCTCATTATCCGAGTATGTTGGTGCACAATCCCAACTGGAAAGGACCTTACTTGCGCTTATCTGAGTACGCTGGCACACAATCCCAGTTGGAAAGGACATTACTTGCTCATTTACACTTGTTCATGGAATTGTATGATTTTTATGTACGTATATCAAAACTTTTGTGAACTCACCAACTATTCATTTAGTTGACTTTATTTTATTCATATGTTACAGGTACAATTATTAGAGGATGAAACGGAGAAGACACTAGAACTTAGGTTATATTAATAAATGGACAAGTTGTTAATTGTTCTTGTATTTTCCTTATATTTCTTGTTACAAACTTGTGTACTTGATGTTTAAATTAATTAATGATAATATTGTCACTTAATAGTGTCACATGTGTTTTGGGCAATCTGTACGTCACACTCGGGCGTATTCCGCTTTAGCCGAGGTGTTACACATTGGTATCAGAGCCGTGACTATAAGATAGGACATTAGACGTAGTGTTCTAGTTAGTTATAGTTTATTTGCTTAATTGCTTAGGTTGCATAATTAGAAATTATGTGGGCCTTATGTGATTGTTCAAAGCACTTAGTTGTTACTATTATACTGACGATTCAATTACTTCAATTACACAAGCACACACAAGTCCAAGGTTTATGCCTAGAAAACAAAGTTTTTTTCCAACATTTTCAATTATTGATTTTCATTGTGGTATTCCGATATTTATTCTTTTTAAAGATGGTTCTTTATGGCGGGTATGTAGTAACTATAAGGGGGACATGCCTGTTTTCCGAAACTCTTGACACCAAGGTTATTGAAACCCAAGGATAAGCAATGCGTATAAATCCCAATCAGACGCGGGACCCGGTTGCTTACCTGGAGAGTTAGGAAAGAGCATGAACTCTATTAAGCCAAAGCATACCACTTTCAACGCCATATGAATCACAACTTTAAGTTTTCAAACGCGACCATGTTCTCTTTGTGAAAAGAATATGGTTGCACTCCTCTATGTTTTACAATGTGTTTTAACTGGAAGTCTGTACACGAATACCTAGCTTTCGGTTCGATTTAATTACGCATTTTATACGAGAATAGTTAAGTTTTAAAAATTTTGCGACACGTTTCCTTTATTTATACACTCATTTACGCCTTAAACTTTTAAAAGTTTGCAAAGTAATAACCGAATTTCAAACGATTCCATTGTTATTTTCCTATTAGGTTTTAGAATTGAAAATTCAAAAAGTTGTGGTGATACATAAATGGTTGAATTTCGATTCGATCCTTATATTATTTTTTTTAATCATTAACTACTACGTTTTAGAATTGAAAATTCGAAAGGTCATGGTGATACATGAACGGTCGAATTCCAATTCGATTACCTTATTTGTTATACTTTTTACTCTTATGTTTTAGAAGTGAAATTTTAAAAAGTCATGGTGGTTCATGAACACTCGATTTTTAATTCGATTTCACTATTTATTGTTAAATTTAATACTTTTTCCATATGATTATTCAATAATTTATGAGTTTTTCGTTTATTGAAAGGTGAACACTCATGACGTTTCATGGGAATTCCAATTTCGATTTCAAATTTGTTTCATACGATTTCTTTTCTTTACTTGTTTTCATTGATGTATCATCTATTAGTCGTTTTCATACTTACGTCCCAAGTCACGCAAATTCTTCACATTTCGTATCACGCCTTCTCGTTTTCCTAGTTGTCGCACTCAACCGGCGAAATGACAATCCAATTTATCAAGTAAATGGCCTCCGCGATCCTGATTACCCCATGTTTAACCACACCCACCTTCATCGCGATAGTAAATTCAAATTCAAACCCAACACCATTCTTGGAAGCGCAAACTAAACCCAACCGAAAAGCCTCGTGCTGAAACACACCCTTTGTACAATATGTGTAAATCCCACCACTTTAATTCCCTGCAATGTTGATATGCTTCAATCGGTTGTAGATTCAGTTACCACTTATTGCTAAGACCTACTCAAACTCAACCCCACACACCCATTTACAAGAACTGTACCTAACCATTTGTGTCAATCACATGCTTGACCACATGCTTGAAGTTTGCCATCATTAGGGTAACCCGAGCACACCCGCCATACTTTGGAAGGCCTAACTCTTTTTTTCCATGCAATATCCTAACCCCGCATCCTTTGACGACCTTATACGATTTTACGGTTTCAATATTTAGATCTTTATAAAGCTCATCAAACTCGTCTATGTTTTCTTTTTCATACTTTTACTAACACCTCGCGCCTAATCCAAAATCTTCAGTTATATTTAACTTTCAGTCAAATAGATTTTTCTTTAAAAAAAAATCATTCTCTCTATTGTTATTATTATTACTATTATTATTGTTGTTATTATTATTATTGTTATTAAAGTTATTAATATTATCATTACTAACATTACAACTACTATTGTTATTAGTACTATCATCGTCGTCATTATTATTATTATTACGGTAATTAACAACATTATTATTATTATTATTAAATTTTTTATTATTAGTTTTGTTAATATTATTATTAATATTAGTATTACTAGTATCATCGTCACTACTATTAATATAATAATATTTAAAGTAAAATATTTGCTTCAAACAAGTCTTAAGCCCTTTAAGCCTATTTTTTTATTCAATAAGTCGGATACTTTGACGATCATTTCTTTCCTTTCTACCTAGGTCGCGGGCAAAAAGAAAACTTTTGTTTTTATGTGAAAATTTCATATAATTTACAACTCTTAGCGATAGCTAAAAACTTTTTGCCTAAGTAAAATAGAATAAATTTTATTTTATCGTGAGATGAACAAAAAAGCATCACGATTTACAACCGATTTTTGTAAATTAAAATATATGTTGTATCCATTTCCCCCCCTTCATTAACGCCAATGAGTTTCGGCAAAGAAATCATGGCACCATCTCGCATGTCAACTTTCATACCTCAAACAAACCGACACTTGAGAAGACAGATGTCGAAAGTTACATTTACTTTTCGTTATTTTCTTCTTTCACGTATGTTTCTGTCACACCCTCAAAATCCACTAACGGAGTTTTACCGTCAGAGGGTGTGAACTAACAGGATCGGAATCATTAGTTATAATCAAACACCATAAATAAAGTTTTCAAACAACCAAGACATCAAGTCTTAAGTATAAATGCGGAAGCTTAAATTGTAAAGCAAAAAGTTTGCGCCACACAGGACGACTTAAAAACCCATGTTATCAAGATAATATACCGCGCGCCCGCCTCGGCAAAAAGATGTTTCTAAAGCAATGGTGTTTAGCAAATGCATGTTCCTATACCGCGCGCCCGCCTCGGCTACCTAAGAATAACATACTAAAAGTGTCAACACAGGGTTGGTGAGTTCACAAGTTTATATAAATAAAGCGTTTGCGTTGGCGTTTACATTTTGCATTTGCGTTACCAGATAGTGTTAAGTCAATTTATATATCAATAGGTAGCTAACCTATCAACAAGTATTACTAAGTGTTCGACACCAAAGCTGACTGTTTATCAATTGCCTTGCCACCATGTCAACCACGACCATGGTAATGTGTTAGCCAAAATTACACCCACTCGACCTACAGTTGAGTTTAGAGTTGGGTGGGGTTTGTCAAACCCAGTAGTACTACTCAACAGTGACTCGCTATTATCCAAATATTAACCGGTTCGATGTTATGAAGGACTTTAGTTGGTTTGTTTGCCACTTAGCCTTACAAGTGATATATAAAATCTAACAAAATCTACAACGTTGGAGTATGTTATCTCTCCCAAATAAAAGCGTTTAAAAAGAGTAAAAAGGGGACGTGAAACTCACTGTTTGCGAAGAATTCAAAAACAAATCCGAGAGATGCGCGGCAAAGAAAATCCTCACTAGTGCTCTAAAACAAAAATGAGATTCTCTAAGTATTTAAACTACTATTGAGTCTCTAGACTCGGCACATAATACCTATGCATGAGATACGTTTCGTGTTTCGTTTGTGAATTATGTGTGACTCGACAAACACATTGGTGACACGTTACATGTGTATACAAATACTTAAGCATCAAATACTAACATTGTACATTACTAGTAAATTATCTCCCCACAAGGGCAATTTAGTCAAAACATGGAAATTATCTATTAACAAACACGTTTCATGTATTTTCACATAGTTCAGCAGCTAGTTTTATCAAGACAGATTTCTACTTGAAAGATTACTCTATTCAACAGATCATAATATATCAATTAATTCACCAAAAATCGTCACAAAAGCACACATGAGTTAGGTTTCCAGAAATATTTTTATTGTAATTGTATTTCACATAGTTTTCTCACAAAGACCAAAACAATACAGTAAACTCACAGCAGTCAAAATCGTGCGCAACAGAATGATATTGGTTTTTCCCGTTAAATGGTAAATTCAATTAATGCAAGACCAATTGGGTTAGATTCTTAACTCAATATTTTAACTTTCAAAAGTGGAACTAACCCATTTGGTCTTGTATTTTATGAGATATGATAATTTCAAAACTGCCTAACAGCTGACCCCACAATTCAGACTTGCACTATGTTTTTGTAAAATAATAAAAGTTAACTTTTACACGTCAAAAAATTACAAATATGGACTCTTTAGAAACTAGACTCCACGTAGTATACTGAAATGTTAATAATTTCGACCAATTACCACATTAACATCCATTTACTGTCGTCTAAACATAAAATCAACAATCTATCCAGTACCAGTTTACATCAGAACTCAACATAACAACAATCTATGAACCATAACCCATGCATATCACACTCTAGACACAAGATTTACCAACCATGCATATCAATTTTATGTTACACACATAGTTAGGGTTTTACTTGAAAGTTTAAAATCAAAGAACAAGTAATTAACAAGCAATTATAACACAACTAGTTATCAATTCACTAGCAAATCATCATCAAACATACAATCAAACCCTAACTCATCTTAATCATCACTTTCAAGAATTTTGGGTTTTTATTAACCCATTAAATATTAAAATTAAACACATAGAATGCATAGAGAAGTTGTTAATTACATAATAGCACCTTAATTCTTCAACAAAAACTTGAAAATCCTTGTATGTGTGTGTGTGTGTTTACGGCAGCCAAGAAGAGAGGGAGAGGGGGCCGATCGGTCTAGGGAGAGGGGAGGGAGTGTAGGGTATTGTTAATTATAATATTAATAATATGTTACACAATGGCCCCTCTACTTTTAGTTATTAATTTTCTAGTGTAAACAATTAGTTCTTGCTTCTTGTGTTTAGCATTACGCATAACATATCAAGTAACATATATGTTAACACATAATTATCACGTATTTGTTGTTTTGATGTTTGTCATTTGTTCACCAATGGTTTGAGTCGACTCGTGTGCGTTTCGGTGCAATCCCGAAAGACTACATGTGTAGTGATTGTCATGCGTCATATAAAACCCTAGTTTAAATGTAATGAGATGTGCGTTATGGATCAAGTGATCTTAAGTTTGAATTGACGGAGTTTGGATTAACGGAGTTAACCTGAAATTGACGGGTGTCACATTATTCCCATGTTGAAAGAAATTTCGTCCCAAAAATTTGAGTCAAGTCGCGATGGGTGTCTGAAAAAGCAAGAAAAATTTTCAGTTTGTCATATCATCCCCTAGTAGAAAGAAATTTCGTCCCGAAATTTAATTCATACCTCTGGTGATTTCTGACGGTTTGACGGCTTTCGCGGTTTTCGGTATTTGGTCAACCCTTCAAAAAGGTGAGGATACTTTTTCATCATTTTTTCCTCGCATTCCCACGTGAAATCTGGTCCACGTCTTGAGTTCCAACGAACCTTAACGATTGGAATTTTGCTGTGCTTGAGTGTTTTGGTTTCCCAATCCAAAACTTCGACTGGTTCTTCGATGAAGCGTAGCTGTTCATCAACTTGCAACTCGCCCAGAGGAGCTGCTTGGGTTTGATCGGAAAGGCATTTCTTCAAATTGGATACATGGAATACATTGTGTACACTACTGATTTCCGTTGGTAAATCCAGTCGGTTTGCTACCAGACCAATGCACTCAGTTATCCGGTAGGGGCCAACGTATCGTGGATTGAGTTTGTTTCGCCTTACGAAGCGAACTACACCTTTACAAGGTGAGACTTTGAGTAAAACTTGGTCGTTCACTTGAAATTCAAGAGGCTTTCGGTGCTTGTCGACGTAACTCTTTTGGCGATCTCGTGCTGCTGCCATGCGGTTTCGGATTTGGGCAATCTTTTATGAGGTTTTGAGCAATAGTTCGGGACCAGTGATTTGGCTATCACCCACTTCCGCCCAGCAGAGAGATGATCGACACTTTCGTCCGTACAACGCTTCAAACGGCGCCGCTTTAATGCTTGCGTGGTAGCTGTTATTATACGAAAACTCTACCAAAGGCAAGTGAGGTTCCCAACTTTTTCCGAAATCCAACACGCATACACGCAACATATCCTCCAAGGTCTGAATGGTGCGCTCACTTTGCCCATCCGTCTGAGGATGGTATGCTGTGCTCATATCAAGGCGGGTGCCTAGCGCACTCTGTAGTGACTTCCAGAAGTGCGAAGTGAAACGGGAATCTTGATCAGATATGATTGAGATAGGCACTCCGTGTCTAGACACTATTTATTTCATATAGATGCGAGTCAGTCCTTCCATTTTGTCCGATTCCTTGATTGCTAAGAAGTTTGCAGACTTAGTCAACCGGTCAACGATCACCCAGATGGTATCGCATCCCGTCGGTGTTTTGGGTAATCCCGTGATGAAATCCATGGAAATGTGTTCCCATTTCCACTTTGGAAGTTTCAGTTGCTGTAGCAGACCATATGGTTTCTGATATTCCACTTTGACTCTTGCACAAGTCAAGCAATTGCTCACGTAGGTGGCAATGTCGGCTTTCATGTTTGGCCACCAGTAAAGTGCCTTTAGGTCATGGTACATTTTATCCAAGCCAGGGTGGATGGAATATCGGGACTTGTGTGCTTCGTCCATAACTAGGGTTCTCAACTCTCCGTATCGAGGGACCCAAATCCGGTTTTCGAAATATCGGACCCCGTCCGATTTGATTTCAAGTTGCTTGTTCATGCCTCGTATGAGTTCTGATGGGAGATTATCGTCTTTCAAGGCTTCGAGTTGAGCATCACGAATCTGATCGGGTAAGTTGGCGTGAATCGTGAGTTGTAATGCTCGCACTCGTCTAGGTTTATCGGTTTCTTTTCTGCTGAGAGCATCGTCCACTACATTCGCCTTGCCAGGGTGGTACTTGATGGCACAATCATAATCCTTAAGTAGATCGACCCAACGACGCTGTCGCTTGTTCAGCTCCTTCTGATCGTAGATATGCTGGAGACTCTTGTGGTCGGTATAAATGGTAAACTTGGTACCGTACAAGTAATGCCTCCATATCTTAAGAGCAAACACCACAGCTCCGATTTCTAGGTCATGGGTCGTGTAGTTCTTCTCATGGATCCGTAGTTGTCGAGAGGCATAGGCTATTACCTTCTCGAGTTGCATCAACACGCAAACGAGACCCTATGTCGATGCGTCACAGAGTTTGGTTTTTAGCTGTTGGAAGGCGGATTCTTGTGCATCACCCCAATTGTACTTAGTACCCTTATGTGTCAATGCGGTGAGTGGTTGAGCAGTCTTGGAAAATCCCTCAATAAAACGCCGGTAGTAGTCGGCCAGTCCTAGGAATTGTCGCACCTCAGTCGGAGTCTTATGTGCTTCCCAGTTTTTGATGGCCTCTACCTTGCCGGGATCGACATGGATTCCATTCTCATTGATCACATGTCCTAAGAAGTAAACCTCGCGAAGCTAAAATTCGCATTTCGAGAGTTTAGCGTACAGTTGTTCCTTCTTCAGCAATTCTAAGATCAACCTCAGGTGTTCTTCGTGGTCGGTCTTGTTCTTGGAGTAGACGAGGATGTCATCAATAAAAACAATCACAAACTTGTCGAGGTACGCCTTGCATACTCTGTTCATGAGATTCATGAATACGGCTGGTGCGTTGGTTAAGCCAAAAGGCATAACTGAAAACTCGTAGTGACCGTACCAATTTCTGAAAGCCGTCTTTGAAATGTCTTCTTCGCGCACTCTTAATTGATGGTAACCAGATCTCAGATCGATCTTCGAGTAGTAACTCGATCCTTGCAGCTTGTCGAAGAGATCATCAATTCGGGGTAAGGGATAACGGTTCTTAATCGTCACCTTGTTCAGTTCTCGGTAGTCGATGCACATGCGGAAAGTCCCGTCCTTCTTTCGAACAAATAAGACAGGAGCTCCCCATGGTGATGAGCTGGGTCGGATAAAACCTTTATCCAATAAGTCTTGTAACTGAGTGGACAACTCTTGAAGCTCCGCCGATGCGAGCCGATACGGGGCTCGTGCTATGGGTGCTGCACCGGGGGCCAATTTCGATTTGGAACTCGACTTGTCGAATAGGTGGGAGTCCAGGCAAATCCTCCGGGAGGACTTCCGGAAAATATCGCACAATCCGTATATCTTCGATTCGCTTCTCCTCCGCAGGTTTCTCGACAATATGGGCTAAAATTGCTGGATGACCCTTTCGTAAATATTTCTGCGCCTTCATGAGGGTGATGATGCTGGTGGTCATACCGCTCTTCTCGCCCTGGATCAAAATGATTTCGCCTGAAGGGGTAGTGATGTGGACTATCTTGTCATGACATATAATCCCCGCTCGGTTCTCGGATAGCCAGTCCATGCCGACAACGACATCGAAACTACCAAGTGTAAAAGGTATGAGGTCGATATCAAAAGTATGACCCGACAGTTTCAACTTACATCCCGCTAGTACATGAGTTGTTTCTATAGACTTACCGTCGGTTAATTCAACAGGAAACTTAGCATCTAACGGGGTTGGAGTTAAGTCTAAGAGTTTACTAAAGGCTTCCGATATAAAACTCCTATCAGCTCCAGTTTCAAACAAAACAGAAGCAAAACAGTCGTTCACAGGAAACTTACCGGTAACCACATTCGGATCGTTGCGGGCCTGGCCCGACCCAATGACGAAAGCTCTACCTTTACCACTGCTTCCGCCACTGTTGCTGCCTCCATTGTTCTCATTCTGCTTTAGTTTGGGGCAATCCTTCCTGAAATGACCCTCTTGACCACACAAGAAGCACCCTTTAGTCGCCGTAGGCTTTTTAGGAGCACCCTTTGCCACTAGGTCTCCCCTACAGTCTTTGGCCTGATGACCCATTTTTCCGCATCTCAGACACTTGATACGGTCGCATGAGCCAGCATGGTGATAGTTGCACTTGTTGCATTTCGGGTACCTTCCAGCATAGCTACTTGAACCTTGTCCGCCACCATTGTTGTTATTGTTGGAACCCTGATTATTGAAGTTCCGAGCGAGTTCGGGTTTACGGTGGTGTTGTTGCTGTGGAGGGTTCGATGACGAGGACCTGGTGTTGTCAAACTTTCTCTTTCCATTCCCAGAGTTGTTGTTGTTGTTGTCAGTGCTTGAGTTGTCACGGGTTTTAGAGATGGAACCTCTAGGTGGTAACGCACCTTGTGCTACTGCCTGGTCCGTCAGTTTGTGAGCTAATCGGATCGCTTGTTGAATTGTAGCCGGTTTGGAAGACGTCACCATACCCTGAATTTGTGGTACCAACCTATCGATATACATCTCGATTCTCTTACTCGACGGGTCAACCATCCGTGGGCACATCACTCATAGCTCATGGGAACGGGTGGTGTAGGCTTCAATCTCGGAACCCACCATTTTCAGCGCCCAAAATTCCGACTCCAACTTCGCTATTTCCTCTCTAGGACAATACTCTTCCCACATCATGTTCTTGAACTCATCCCAGTTCATAGCATTTGCCAATTCCAACCCAAGAATTTGCACATTAGAGTTCCGCCAGGTGAGAACGGAATCTTGCAGTGTTCCAGCAGCAAACTTGACCTTGCTGGCTGGTGGACAGTTACACGTCTCGAAATCTGACTCTGCCTTCTCTGCCCAACGTAGGAAACCTATGGCTCCCTAAGTGCCGTCAAACGAATTGGGCTTGCAGTCTAGGTAGTTCTTGAAAGTACAGACTCCGGCTTGACCTCCCGCTTGATTATGAACATGCTAGAGCTGCCACCGCATGGTCATTCAGTAGGGTTTGGAGTTCTGCTGCGGTTAGGTTAATGTTACCCTGACCGCGTCCAACGTTTTATTTGTTCAGGATCCTCTTCAGGTTCGGCTGCGTTAGGGGCAATTTGCGCCTCTAGTGTCTCGCAACGAGCTAGAGCTACTGCCGCATGGCTCCTTGCTTTCCAAACTTCGTCTTGCTAGTCTATCATCTCTGATTGTATCTTGAGTACTAGCCTCATTAGATGAACATGAGCATCGAGTTTCCTTCATGGCTTTGGTCAAGTAAAAAATTCTCTTTCTAGCCTCTGCTCCATCCCCTATCAATCCATTAGCATTCACTCTCGTCGAGTGCATAATGTTAACTTCACGCTCCAAACAGGAGGCGAGAGCTGCGAAAGTGCGCTCCATCGGTAGGGTTAGGGATGGTAGTGTGTTGAAGGATATAGGACAACCCGGGAGAGGTAGTGGTGGAACTTGCTCACGACAAACGATCCGCTCGACTAGACTTGGGGTACCAACTCCAGTGACCATTGTCCTCGTACACGTCTCCAGATGGGCGATACCTCTTCGATGCGGGGGCTGATAGTGCCGGGACTACTCGAGGTGGTGATGAGTAGGGTGGCTGAGGTTCCTTTCCGAGGACATGGGCACCGGGTCGGGTGATGATGATGGCGTTGACATCCCTACAGGATAAGTCGTGTATGCGCACGTATGAGTGAATGAGGTAAAGAGATAAAGATAACGAATGACTAAATATAATATATATGTAGTGCGTATAATTATAACTAATGGGTCGTTGCGGTTATAGTCTAGTATGCATGCAATTCTAGTTCGCTATAACCAATGGCTCTGATACCAATCTGTCACACCCTTAAAATCCACTAACAGAGTTTTACCGTCAGAGGGTGTGAACTAACAGGATCAGAATCATTAGTTATAATCAAAGACCATAAATAAAGTTTTCAAACAACCAAGACATCAAGTCTTAAGTATAAATTCAGAAGCGTAAATTGTAAAGCAAAAAGTTTGCGCCACACAGGACGACTTAAAAACCCATGTTATCAAGATAATAATTAAAAGAAGTTTCTAAAGCAATGGTTTTTAGCAAATGCATGTTCCTATACCGCGCGCCCGCCTTGGCTACCTGAGAATAACATACTAAAAGTGTTAACACAGGGTTCGTGAGTTCACAAGTTTATATAAATAAAGCGTTTGCGTTTGCGTTTACGTTTTGCGTTTGCGTTACCAGATAGTGTTAAGTCAATTTATATATCAATAGGTAGCTAAACTATCAACAAGTATTACTAAGTGTTCGACACCGAAGCTGACTGTTTATCAACTGCCTTGCCACCATGTCAACCACGACCATGGTAATGTGTTAGCCAAAATTACACCCACTCGACCTACAGTTGAGTTTAGAGTTGGGTGAGGTTTGTCAAACCCAGTAGTACTACTCAACAGTGACTCGCTATTATCCAAATATTAACCGGTTCGATGTTATGAAGGACTTTAGTTGGTTTGTTTGCCACTTAGCCTTACAAGTGATATATAAAAACTAACAAAATCTACAACGTTGGAGTATGTTATCTCTCCCAAATAAAAGCGTTTAAAAAGAGTAAAAAGGGGACGTGAAACTCACTGTTTGCGAAGAATTCAAAAACAAATCCGAGAGATGCGCGTCAAAGAAAATCCTCACTAGTGCTCTAAAACAAAAATGAGATTCTCTAAGTATTTAAACTACTATTGAGTCTCTAGACTCGGCACATAATACCTATGCATGAGATACGTTTCGTGTTTCGTTTGTGAATTAAGTGTGACTCGACAAACACATTGGTGACACGTTACATGTGTATACAACTACTTAAGCATCAAATACTAACATTGTACATTACTAGTAAATTATCTCCCCACAAGGGCAATTTAGTCAAAACATGGCAATTATCTATTAACAAACACGTTTCATGTATTTTCACATAGTTCAGCAGCTAGTTTTATCAAGACAGATTTCTACTTGAAAGATTACTCTATTCAACAGATCATAATATATCAATTAATTCACCAAAAATCGTCACAAAAGCACACATGAGTTAGGTTTCCAGAACTATTTTTATTGTATTTGTATTCCACATAGTTTTCTCACAAAGACCAAAACATTACAGTAAACTCACAGCAGTCAAAATCGTGCTCAACAGAATGATATTGGTTATTCCCGTTAAATGGTAAATTAAATTAATGCAAGACCAATTGGGTTAGATTCTTAACTCAATATTTTAACTTACAGAAGTGGAACTAACCCATTTTGTCTTGTAGTTTATGAGATATAATAATTTCAAAACAGCATAACAGCAGACCCCACAATTCAGACTTGCACTACGTTTTTGTAAAATAATAAAAGTTAACTTTTACACGTCCAAAAATTACAAATTTGGACTATTTAGAAACTAGACTCAACTTAGTACACTATAGTGTTAATAATTTCGACCAATTACCACAATAACATCCAGGTACAGTCGTCTAAACATCAAATCAACAATCTGTCCAGTACCAGTTTACATCAGAACTCAACATAACAACAATCTATGAACCATAACCCATGCATATCACACTCTAGACACAAGATTTACCAACCATGCATATCAATTTTACGTTACACACATAGTTAGGGTTTTACTTGAAAGTTTAAAATCAAAGAACAAGTAATTAACATGCAATTATAACACAACTAGTTATCAATTCACTAGCAAATCATCATCAAACATACAATCAAACCCTAACTCATCTTAATCATCACTTTCAAGAATTTAGGGTTTTGATTAACCCATTCAATATTAAAATTAAACACATAGAATGCATAGAGAAGTAGTTAATTACCTAATAGCACCTTAATTCTTCAACAAAAACTTGAAAATCCTTGTATGTGTGTGTGTGTGTGTTTACGGCAGCCAAGAAGAGAGGGAGAGGGAGCCGATTGGTCTAGGGAGAGGGGAGGGAGTGTAGGGTTTTGTTAATTATTATAATAATAATATGTTACAGAATGGCCCCTCTACTTTTAGTTATTAATTTTCTAGTGTAAACAATTAGTTCTCGCTTCTTGTGTTTAGCATTACACATAACATATCAAGTAACATATATGTTAACACATAATTATCACGTATTTGTTGTTTTGATGTTTGTCGTTTGTTCACCAATGGTTTGAGTCGACTCGTGTGCGTTTCAGTGTAATCCCGAAAGACTACATGTGTAGTGATTGTCATGCGTCATATAAAACCCTAGTCTAAATTTAATGAGATGTGCGTTATAGATCAAGTGATCTTAAGTTTGAATTGACGGAGTTTGGATTAACGGAGTTAACCTGAAATTGACGAGTGTCACAGTCTCGAACTTACCCAAAGTGATTTTTATATCCACTTTTTTAAAATATTGTTTACGAAATTTATTTTGATTGTTCATTGATCTTTGATTCATATTCGTTTGTATTTTACGAAACATAAATTCGCACATCATTCTTATTCGCTTTATTAAATCGATTTACGTTTGTTACCTCGGGATCTATGACCAATTTCTCATCAACGAAACCGTTATGTGGAAAATTGAGACTATGAACAAGTATGTGCACATAGTTACCTAATAGAAACCGTATTTTCATGTTATTTTTACCTTTGACTATCGGTGACCGAATCAATCCAAACGTATTCGTTTACTTAGAACCGGGACTGTTTCCCATGTAAAGGCTGAGTTTATGTTATGTTTATTATACACAAATACCTTCAGTGATTTTTGTTCTCTTTCCACTCAGTGTTTTATTGAACCATTTTATTGTACCTGATCTCATCAATCTAAGACAAATACTTCATTTTGATTTCGAAATACCAATTATATAATTGATAAGCACAAAGTTACTATTGGAAAATTTCTTTTCACAATATTAATTGATTTCAATATTTTAATATTAAAATTTCATATATCCATTTCATTTCAAGTTATTATCAATTTACATGTTTATAAGATATAATTGTTTATTCATCTCAACGTTACCATTGGTCACGTCGGTGATCTATTGGAGATTTCCATTTATTAAACATCATGATATTTTGATACTTAAAGGTTTCGTTTATCTAAGCTATTCTCGGACCAAATGCGATTCAATTTACATTTTTATACTTCGTTGGTTAAATGCTACGTTTGCTTGCCACGTTATTCTCATCCCCGTTATTTCAATTACATGTTACGATGTTTATAAGTCTAAATGTTTCATTATTTAATTTTATTACCTCGTTTATATCGTGTTCGACAACGTTTACCTGCTTTAGACACGATGAATTTATTTACTTGACTTAGTGTTCTCACGTTGTCCTTGGCCTGAATGGTCTATCATTATGTTTTGTAATGGTTACCATTTAAATTAATTATTTTTAATTTTCAACGTTACATATGAGAATTTTAGTTATTTGTGTAAGGTCTATATCTTAAAACCACACAATAGAGCAAGTTATATGGACCATCCGACGATAGAGGTAATTACGGGTCGACACGTAATTATCAAAGTCCTCGCATGGAAAATATAACAAGTCCGGTTGTGTGAAATAACTCGGAACTTGGAGTGATCTTTGGAGAACGGGACAAATACAATATGATAAGGGCATGGTGGATACGCCGCTGGTACATCCTATATATAAGTGTCCATGTCATATTTCCTATTTGTGGCATTCTTTTGGGTCATTCAAAGATCTACGTTGCTTTATTTTAATAGTGCATGTATAAAATTGCTAAAATTTCCAACAACTCCGTTTTTTTAAATATTTTATTTTTATTTTAATTTCGGGATGAAATTTCTAAAAGTTGTAAGTCTTGTAACATTTGTTACTTTTCAAACCCGAAAACCCGACCCATTTTAAATTTTTGGTTTTGTTCTATTTAATTTTATACATATGTATATATATTTCAAATTCGTTTATGTATTTTTATATTGAATTTGTTAAACCGACCCGTTTCGTCGTTTCAATGTATTCGTAAATATCATTCGATAATTTAATAATAATTATGACGTTTTATTGTCTTTATTAACTCATGTCCTGTTTCGTGTAATTCAATAACGAAACACCAAGTTCAAACATGCATACTGAAACGAGTCACGAACTATCCGGGTATAATATACAAACATATTTCCAAATCATTAACTTATATTTCATTTATATAACATTTAAAAGTTCAAGGTTTAATTCATAAATATATTCTAAATAATATTTAAAATAAATATGAAAATTGAGGGGCTTTAGTGTAAATATGAAATTTAAAATATAATATAATAATAATAATGAGATGCAGCAGCACCAACCTTCAACCTCGTCCCCAATACGTTTTTCCGATAAGAAATTCCAGCCGCTGGAAAACCCAATAATCGCGTTTTAACCTTCGTTTTATCCGTTTAATCATCCCAATGGACATCTCCACTAATATTAAACATTATTATGCGATTAACTACACCATTAATGTGCCAATTAACTCTTATTAATCTTCAAACCGACGGGTTATAATCCAAACATTGATAACTCAAACTAATCACTAATTGGTCCAACTAATAGTATAAATAGGATCCTTAATCTTAACTAAACTAGCCCCAACCATCTAAACCTTTTAACACCTTCTCTGCAACCCATAATTTGTTCGTTTTAATCCGTATCCGGCCAACCATGGTTCTCCATCAATTCGTAATGATACAAGGTAAATTTTATATGAATTGTTATAGTTTTGAGCCGACTAACGAAACCCCTAACAAATATTGAACAAACAATGAACGGTTTTGGCGAATTGAAAACTAGGGTTAAGAGTGGGGAAGAAGATGAAGTTGAATATTAATATTTATAGTTTCTGTTTCCATTTTTTCTCAAAATATCGAATTGGTCCACTGGTTGGTTTATGTTAGTATAGGCAGAAGGACCCGGGTTCAAACCCGGGTCAGGCCATTTTCAATTTTTGTTTTCTTTTTTATAGAAATCATTTTTCCTTTATTGAATATGTAGGAATCGGTCTGCCTAAGACACATATTAGAGTTGATGTGGCTAGTACGTTATGATCCAAGTTGGGTCATACCCAATAACAAGCTAGACAAACACCATAATATTTATTGTAGATATGATCTAACAACTAAATATTAGCACTTATGATATTTGGAAAATGAGTTTCTAAATATTTGCACTTGAGGAATCGATAAATTATATGGATAATTTATTAAGAGCGATTATCTTACGATATTATTTAAGTTGGTTAAATAATATATATATGATAATGGTTGTGGTATGTTGCATGAAACTTATGACATGTTAAAAGTGTTAAATATCATAAAGTTTCAATAGACCTGTGACTAATACATGGAGTATTAGTCCTGTGAACTAATACATTGTGTATTTGTCCTACGACTGATACATGAAGTATTATGCCTGAGACTAGTACATGAAGTATTAGTCTGTTCCAGGAAGAAAGAGAAAATAATATCTGGTAGGACCAGCCCACTTTTGGGGGAAAACTTCCCACCCATTTGTTTGAAATATTTTCTCTTATTAATATCTACCTTGGGACACAACATATGACACACCCAACCACAATACATGCAATTTGTAATCTCTCTCCTCTCTCTCTTCTCTCCAAAATCGATTCAAGGGAGAAGAACACAAGAAGGTTTTCATCTTTCAAGTGCAAGAGTGATTAAATCCTAGCAACCAAGATGTTTGTTGAAGGCTTGGAGGGTATACAAGCTTGAGGCTCTTCTCCATTGAAGGTTGTATTACATAAACCCCCTTATGGTTGATAGTTTTGGTATGCATGTAATTCGTATATGGATCCGGGTCTTGGGTTTTACATATAAAACGGGTTTTATATCAATCAATATAACAAGATTTAAAACATTTTAATCCGCTACGTTTTTCATATAAATGGGTTTATATGGCTTTGATATTCTTGTTAAAACCCAACAATGGCATCAAGAGCCGCTTATACGGATGCATGCATCAATAGATCTAAAAATTTTCGGGTTTTATGGTGTGGTTCACCATATGGCCGAAATTTTTAGGGCTTTTGGTTACCCCTTGGTTCTTCAATATTATAATTTACATGCATGTGATAATCTTGAAGAATTAAGTCATTTGGATGATTGGTTGTTTTGTTTGGATAAAACCCGAAACTTTTGGTTTTCTTATCCTTGGCCGAAAGTTTGAGGTTCACAAGGGGAACCATTTAGAGATGTAATACTTGCATATTTGGATGTGCATTTGGATGTTCATAACCTAGCCATGACCTTGTGTTTGGATGTGTGTTTGTGTTGTGATTTATTCAATATTCAATTTGGTTGTAATATTATTTTATTTGGGTTTGTAATCTATTTATTCATTCATATTGGTTTGTAATAATAAGTAGATTAGTTGTATTTCTTTTACTAGAGAAAACGTATTAGGATATATTTTTGTAAAAAGAGACGCAACAAGGTTACGGTTTTGGTTTTGGGCCTTAATGGACCTTATAGTCCAAGATGAGATTTTAGCCCAAAGGCCAAAGCCCAAACGTGGAGGCCCAAGGAAGCTAGGAGCTGAAGTTGGAGCCCATTGGAAGCCCAAATAAAGTGGAAGAGTCACAAAACAAGGTGGACACTTGAAGCATATGATGCGGGATCAAGTGGGAGTTCACCGACACATGCCTTGTGTCATTTCTCGTCCTTTAGGAGAGACCTTTTGGCACACTTGTTTCGGTCAACAAGTGTGGCCAAGATTAGGTGGCTAAGGTTATGAACTTGTGGGTGTTTATTTATGCTTGCATGGTTGATTTATATATTTTGTTTTATCTTATTTGGATAAGGATAATTAACAAACTAAATATCAACAACTTGCATAAAATTGGTTCCTTAGAAATCATTAGGTAATAAAATTGGTTTTATTAAAGGATAATGATTTCACAATAAAATGGGTTTTATTAAAAGGAACTTTGAAAATGGGTTTTCAAATAAAGTACCATACATTTGAATGCATGCAAATGCAAGGTACATAGTTTTCCAATCTAGAATTTAGAAAACTTAAATCCCTTTTTAAAACAAGTTAAACACCATCCTTTTATACAACACTCGAGTCACTTGTAGACTTGATGTGGGGTAAGGGTCACCTAACCACATTTAAGAAAACTTGTGATCTTGAGGTGGTTTTACAATACTTGTGGAATGAAGGTCACCTAACCACTTGTATGTGTAAACTCACACGTATGTGTAAGTAGGACGACTTGATTTGAAACCATGTTAATAGGGTCACCGGCACATGGCGTTCAAAGGTGTTGATGGGATTAAACATTCCAACTAAACATATGATGTTTAACCGATCCCATAAAATAAGAAGTTGCAAAGGGTTGCAATTGTCAAACGTTGACTACCTTGTTACTTTGAATAGTAGGATAAGGGTCACCTAACTACTATTTGAATGAAATGTTGGATTCTAGATTTTAATCAATAATTGTCTTGGAGACATTAAAGGGTATTAAAGATTAAAATTTATTGATATCGAAAATACTAAAAGTGAACTTTGTTAAATTGTGTATATGTCCGCAATCAACAATCCACCTAACGCAATTATCCCACAAGTGCATAACCTATCACTAAGATCTATACTTGATAAGGATCGTATTAACCATAATAATTTTATGGATTGGTATCGAAATTTGAGAATTGTTCTCAACCAAGAAAAAAGGTCCTACATATTGGACAATCCTATTCCTGATGAACCAAACATTGACGATTTAGATGCCTATGCAAATTGGTTAAAATACACCGAGGATTCGGTGCAAGTTTCTTGTCTCATGTTGGGAACTATGATTCCAGAGATTCAAAAGGATTTTGAACATCATGGGGTATATGACATGATCACCCAACTTAAGGAAATGTTCCTTACTCAAGCTAGGGTGGAACGCTTCGAAACGGTTTGAGCGCTCCATGCATGTCATATGAAAGAAACCCAATCGGTTTCATCTTATGTGCTTAAGATGAAAAGCCACATTGATCGGCTTGAACGAATTAATTGTCCCGTCTCAAAAGAGTTAGCCACGGATTTGATCCTTAATGGCCTAACTAAAAGGTTTGAGACTTTTGTCATGAATTATAACATGAATGGATGGGACAAGAGCATTGGTGAGCTTCACGTAATGCTCAAAACGGCCGAAGCGGGAATGGGTAAAAAAGTTTTACCGGCTCTCACAATCAATGAAGGTGGCAATAAGAAGAGGCATCACCCGGAACCTAAGGCAAAGGTTGCCAAAGGTAAAGGACACGTCAAGGGCAAGTTCAAAGGAAAGGCTAAAGCGGAACCAACCAAACCAAAGGAAAAGAAGCTAAAGGTTAGCTTGGATGACCTATGCTTTGGTTGTGGTGAGAAAGGACATTGGATGAGGAATTGTCCAACCTATCTCAAAGAGTTGAAAGCAAAGAGGGATGCGGGGCAAACCTCGGGTACGACTTTCATGATTCATATTGATCTTAATGTTATTTCTTTTAAAACATGGGTATTGGATACCGGATGTGGAACTCATATTTGCAATTTGTTGCAGGAGTTCAAAAGAAATAAGCATTTCAAGAAAGGAGATACAAGTCTCTTCATGGGTAACGGAGCAAAGGTTGATGTCGAAGCCCAAGGAGACTATGTTTTGAAGCTTCCAAATGGTTTGGAAGTTGTATTGAAAAACATTTTGTATGCTCCTAGTTTGACTAGGAACATTATCTCCGTTTCTCTTTTAAGACAATGTGGTTATGATTTCAAGTTTGTAGACAATGGGTTTTCTGTTTTCATGAATGATGTCTTTTATTTTAAAGCAATGCCGTTTAATGGCATTTATAAATTGGTTCATGATAATACATCCATTGATAACTCGTTGTACCAAGCTAGCACCAAAAGACTCAAATGGGATTTGAGTAAAACCTTTCTTTGGCATTGTCTCCTTGGTCACATAAACAAGGATCGCATTCATACACTTCAAAAGAATGGCCTTTTGAAATCAAGTGATGATTCATTTGATGAATGTGAATCTTGTTTATTGGGAAAGATGACCAAGGAGCCCTTTAATTGAACTAATGAAAGGGCGAAAGACTTATTAGGTATCATACATTCGGATGTATGTGGTCCTTTTAGGACAATGACAAGGAATGGTGAAAGATACTTCATTACCTTTACTGACGATTATAGTGGCTATGGGTATGTGTTCTTGTTAAGACACAAAAATGAAGCCTTTGAAATGTTCAAAGTCTTCTAAAATGAAGTACAAAATCAACTCAACAAAACAATCAAAGTACTACGTTCCGATAGAGGAGGTGAATACCTCAATGATGCGTTTCTAGAACATCTTAGGAGTTGTGGGATTGTCTCACAACTTACTCCACCTGGAACACCACAACATAATGGTGTGTATGAAAGGAGAAATCGAACTGTATTGGATATGGTTCAATCCATGATGGCTAGAAGCACATTACCTCTATCATTTTGGGGTTTCATACTGATCTCTACTGCCCGTATTTTAAATATGGCACCAACCAAGAAAGTGGAAAGGACACCTTTTGAAATATGGCATGGAAAGTTTCCGTCATTATCATCTTTAAGGGTATGGGGCTGTGAGGCTTATGTTAAGATCTACACCCTTGATAAACTTGAAATCCGTTCCACGAAGTGTATTTTTGTAGAATATCCCGAAGATTCGATGGGATATTACTTCTACAATCCAAATGAGCATAAAGTGTTTATAACTTGCAAGGCTAAGTTCTTGGAAAGAAGGTTCCTTATGGAAGGAACTGATAGAACTATGGAACTCGAGGAGGATCGAGAACCACAAGCCGATACACATTTGGTTGACACTAGCAATTAACAAGAGGTTGTTGATGATGATCAAATGGTTGATCGAAACACACAAAGCGTTCGCAAGACTGGTAGAATTAGCACCCCACCTGAAAGATATGGATTTTTCATAGATGGATGCTACGTGGTAGATTCGAATGAACCCACCACATACCGAGATGCAATGTCACAATATAATTGTGATAAATGGCTGGAAGCCATGAACATTGAGATGCAATCCATGCATGACAACCAAGTATGGGACTTGGTTGCTCCACCTCTTAATTTCAAACTGGTTGGAAGCAAGTGGGTTTTCAAGAAGAAAACTGATATGCATGGAAACTTGGATACTTATAAAGCTAGACTCGTTGCAAATGGTTTCACTCAAACTCAAGGGGTTTATTATGATGAAACTTTCTCGCTCGTGGCGATGCTAAAGTCTATTAGGATATTATTTTCCATAGCCGCATATTATGACTATGAGATTTGGCAAATGGATGTCAAAACCGCTTTTCTAAATGGACATCTTTAAGAAGATGTCTATATGGTTCAGCCCGAAGGTTTTGTCGATCCGCAACATCCTAATAAAGTATGCAAGTTATAGAAATCAATCTATGGATTGAAACAAGCATCTAGAAGTTGGAATCACCATTTTGATGAAGAAGTCAAGAAATTTGGATTCATCAAGAACGCTGATGAGGCTTGTGTGTATAAGAAAGCTAGTGGGAGCATCATTACTTTCCTAGTATTGTATGTTGATGACATACTTTTGTTTGGGAATGACATTCCAACCATGGAAGGTGTAAAGCCTGGCTTGGAAGTTGGTTTTCCATCAAAGATCTTAGTGAAGCCGCCTATATTTTAGGAATAAGGATCTATAGGGATAGATCAAGGCGGTTGATAGGTTTGAATCAAAGTGCATACATTGATAAAATCTTGAAAAGGTTCAAAATGGACAACTCTAAGAAAGGTTTCGTACCCACTCAAAGAGGAACAATATTGAGTGCTTCTCAATGTCCAAGCTCAAAGGATGAGCAAGACAAAATGAATGGAATCCCATATGCATCGGTTATAGGATCCATAATGTATGCCATGATATGCACTAGATCGGATGTGTCATGCGCTTTGAGCATGACAAGTTGATACCAACAAAATCCGGGAAGTAGCAATTGGATGGCGGTTAAGAGCATATTGAAGTACCATAGAAGGACTAAGGATATGTTTCTAATATATGGCTCTGGTGAGGAGGAACTCGTTGTAAAGGGTTACACGGATGCGAGTTTCCAAACTGATCGAGATGATTCTCGATCACAGTCGGGATATGTTTTCGTTATGAATGGTGGTGCTGTCTCTTGGAAGAGCGCAAAACAAGATGTGGTAGCCTTGTCCACCACTGAATCTGAATACATCGTCGCCTCATTGGCAACTCAAGAAGCTGCATGGATTAGAAAGTTCGTGGCCAATCTAGGGGTACTCCATACCATTCAGGACCCTCTAGAGATCTTTTGTGACAACGAAGGTGCGATTGCTCAAATCAAGGAACCTCGTGCACATCAAAAGACAAGGCACATTGAGCGGAGGTTCAACTACATAAGGGATGAAGTTGAAAAGGGAAAGATATGTATTCGAAAAGTTCACACTGATCAAAACATTACGGATCCACTCACGAAGCTCCTTGAAAGGCCGAAGCATGAGGGTCATACTTGCGCCTTAGGACTTCGATATTCTAGTGATTGGATTTGATCTATTTTGTATTTGGATATCGGAACAATTGTTATAAACTCATTCATATGATTATGGTTTATGATTATGACATTTGAGTTATGTTCCATTTTAGCATGTTTAAATCCGTGAATAAGTTAATTATTTTAAATGTCCATAGTCGTTCATATTTGTGGGAAAAAATATGAAGGTAAGACTATTATGAACTTGGATTGGTAGATATTCATAGGGTATGAATATAGCAAGGGTTGCTGCCAAGGTTCATAGATATTTATGGGATAAATATTGGACTGACCCGCCCTCAATTTTACTGCATGGAATCCTTGTGATTTGTGATCATAAGTAAATTTGAGTGAAGGCGATTATCATAGTATCCTCCGACCTGAGATACATATTGGGTCTTGATATTCATCGACTATTATACTTTGACTTAGTTCTTCGCTGCTCTGAAACATGTCAGTACATAAGGCTGAGCTCAAGTGTAGTACAAGGTGATAGTGAGAGACGTATGTAGTCAATAGGGGATTTGTCCCTCTTATTTGTTGAGAGTGAGATGTCTAAGGCCTGCTAAGTTAAATCAACAAAGAATGATCATTCTGTGTCTTTGGATTTGACATGATATCCATGGCAAAAGGATAAATGATAGATTCTCCTAAATCATTTCAAGTAAGGGACTTGAAGGGGATGACGTTATTGAATGGCACTTCGTCATACGTATTAGGGGTAGTAAACCGTTGTTAGGCGGTATTTGCTATTTGCATCAATCTTCTATGTATCTTGTGCAAGTGGGAGATTGTAGGAATTGGTCTGCCCAAGACACATATTAGAGTTGATGTGGCTAGTACGTTATGATCCAAGTCGGGTCATACCCAATAACAAGCTAGACAAACACCATAATATTTAGAAAATGGGTTTCTAAATATTTGCACTTGAGTAATCGATAAATTATATGGATAATTTATTAAGAGCAATTATCTTATGATATTATTTAAGTTGGTTAAATAATATATATATGATAATGGTTGTGGTATGTTGCATGAAACTTATGACATGTTAAAAGTGTTAAATGTCACAAAGTTTCAATAGACCTGTGACTAATACATGGAGTATTAGTCCTGTGAACTAATACATGATGTATTAATCCTGTAACTGATACATGAAGTATTATGCCTGAGACTAGTACATGGGGTATTAGTCTGTTCCAGGAAGAAAAAGAAAATAATATCTGGTAGGAACAGCCCACTTTTGTGGGGAAGCTTCCCACCCTTTTGTTTGAATATTTTCTCTTATTAATATCTACCTTGGGACACAACATATGACACACCCAAGCACATTACATGCAATTTGTCATCTCTCTCCTCTCTCTCTTCTCTCCAAAATCGATTCAAGGGAGAAGAACACAAGAAGGTTTTCATCTTTCAAGTGCAAGAGTGATTAAATCCTAGCAAGCAAGGTGTTTGTTGAAGGCTTGGAGGGTATACAAGCTTGAGGCTCTTCTCCATTGAAGGTTGTATTACATAAACCCCCTTATGGTTGATAGTTTTGGTATGCATGTAATTCGTATATGGATCCGGGTCTTGGGTTTTACATATAAAACGGGTTTTATATCAATCAGTATAACAAGATTTAAAACATTTTAATCCGCTACGTTTTTCATATAAATGGGTTTATATGGCTTTGATATTCTTTTTAAAACCCAACAGAATAACCAAACTAAAAATTATATAAATCAAATTATTTTTAAGATCAATAAAAATTGTTATAAGTTATTGTTAACTTCCCACCTAAAAAAAACCAATTTTTCAAACACGTCAAGACTCGTTTAAACTCATTTAATATATATATATATATATATATATATAATATATATATATATATATATATATATAATATATATATATATATTGTGTTTGATTCGTTGAACTCTATAATTTGTTAACACTTTTGCGTTCAAATTAAAATATATAGTTAACACCAAAAATTTCCATAAACCGTCGTGATGTCCAAATTTGATGATAATCTTATAATTTAAGCTAATATTAAGACAATAATTTATTAATTCGTTAATGTATAAAATGATGTTAAAATGTTCAACCTCATAATATAAAAAATACATTAATCACTTCCAATTCCCGACAACCCAATTTATGTAACATCCTACTTTTGATGAGAATTAATAAAATAAATTTCGTTTATTTTATAATGTGCCATGTGTCTGTTTAAATAAATAAAGTAATAAAAGGTGGGCTTGGACTTTAGAAGATGAAATAAAAAAATGGAATGGGCCTTAGGTCCATGGGATTAAGGGAGTATAAATACTCCTTAAACCCTAAACCTTTCCATTTCTATACATCTCTACACCATAGCCTACACCTTGGAAAACACACACAAACCCGAACCAAGAACCGAAGGCGAGAACCCGAGCTTGTTGGTGCTGGAACATCGTGACGGACCAAAAAAACATCAAGGCTTAACCGTGTTCGTAGTTCGGCTCGTTTAAGGTACGTTTATATCGAGAACTTGTTCATATAGGTTCAAAATCGTTTAGAAATATAGATCTGTGTTAGTATGGTAAAATCGAATCCAACGAAGCTAAACTTACTGAAATTGATTACAGTTTGATAGGTTAATTGTTAGTGTGAAGAACCCGTAACATATATGCCTAAATCGCACCCCTTAAACGTGAATAATTGGACGAACAAACGTAAGATATCTGAGTTAATGATCAACTTATAAGACTTCACTGTTATGATTACTTCTTCATTTTTACGGCTTAGTGCGTCTGCGACCACATTAGCCTTACCAGGGTAGTATTTCATATCACAGTCGTAGTCCTTTATTAGCTCTAACCATCTCCTCTGTCTCATGTTCAACTCGAAGAAGTACTTTAAACTCTTATGATATGTATAAATAGTACACTTAGTACCATACAGATAATGTCTCCATATCTTGAGAGCATGCACTACTGCTGCTAACTCTAAATCATGTGTCGGGTAGGTACTCTCATGAACCTTCAAATGTCTGGACTCATAAGCTATCATTTTTCCTCGTTGCATTAACACGCAACCTAACCCATGATACGAGACATCGGTACAAACAATCAAATCCTCGTCACCATCGGGTAGAGAAAGGATTGGAGCTTGTGTGAGTCTTTTCTTCAATTTCTCAAAAGCCTCCTCCTGAAACTTACCCTAATTGAATACTACAGACTTTTGGGTCATTTCGGTCAATGGTGCGGCTATCTTGGAAAAACCTTCAATAAATCTCCTATAATAGCCAGCCAACCCTAAGCACCTTCGTATAACAGTCGGATAATGCGGAGTCTTCCATTTTATTATCACCTCAATCTTAGTTAGGTCCACAGTAACCCCTTCAGGATTGATTACGTGACCTAGAAATTATATACCTCACGCAACCAGAATGCGTACTTCGCATACAGTTTATCTTCCCTCAAAGTTTCCAATACTTCTCTTAGATGCTCAGCATGGTCAGATTCGCTCTTCAAATAAATCAATAAATCATCAATGAATACGATAACTGACATTTCCAACATCGGCCGACATACCCTATTCATCATCTCCATAAATGCTGCTGGAGCAATCGTTAGACCAAATGACATCACGAAGAACTCGTAGTGTCCATACTGCGTTCGAAACACTGTCTTAGGGATGTCTGCCTCTTTCACCTTCAACTGATGATAGCCCGATCTGTGGTCTATTCGCGAGAACCAACGAGCACCTTTTAGTTAATAAAAAAAATCATCAATCCGTGGCAACAAATATATGTTCTTCACCATAAGCTTGTTCAAGTCACGATAGTCTATACACATTCTCATAATTCCATCCTTCTTCTTAACAAACAACACCGGTGTGCCCCACGGGGAAACACTCGACCTTATAAAACCTTTGATCAGGACGACACTCACCACCATAACATGGCTTCAACACCGTTTGATTGTCGTAATTGTGACAACTCGGACTTCTCAAAATCTATAATTTATTAAAACCGGACCCGTTTCTATGATCGGGTTATTTTATTAAATAAAAATAATGCGTTATCGAAAAGATTGATTATTAATATATTATTATTTATATATAATATATTTATAGCATTCTTAATATTACAATTTTAACCCTAAAACTACACTTTTACTCAAAGATATTTCTCTCTCCATATTTCAGGGGTTAAAATGCAAATTTATACATATAATTATAATTTTTATTCTTAAACCCGTTTTCTAGGATCCACCGGTTTAACCAAGACCCGTGTAACGAACCGTATATCTATTTTCTTGGCTTGCACCTCAATTGTCGAAGGATTTTTGGAAATTGAATCATCTATTGTGTGATATATACTAAAATCGGCCTAACTGTCCATGTAATTAAGCAAACTCGATCTCGTTGATTCTTTATACCAAGTTTAGTAATGCTGACGCTATCACGAACTCATTATACATTTAATCGTTTATATAAACACAATTAATCTTCCAGATTCATTCACTTAACCCTTGATTAAACATCAATACAGGTAATTAATCATGTTATTTAGATCGTTTTTGAGCCTAGATCATTAACCCTATGGTTAATTGATCATTTATAATCAGGATTTAAATGATTGATCAATATAGGGTTTACAACTGTAGGGTTTACAACTGTCTGGGCCTGTTGTCTTCGCTATTTATAATCTTTTGTTTGCGTGTTTGTAACAAGTTCAAGCCAACTCAGTTGGTTGACGTTGTGTTGTTTAAAACTTGGGTGGCTGGGGGCGCAGGTTTGAATCCCCCAGCCTGTATTTTTTGATATTTTTTGAGTTTAATCCATTTAAAGTCTTTAAATAATATGTTTAATCAATTTAATTATATTACAAATATTATAAGTACAAAAATAAATTGGTATTTTACTAAAACCGACATTTTAACTCGTAGTTTTCCAAATCTCGGTTAGAACTATATATATATATATATATATATATATATATATATATATATAGAAAATGGTTCAAATAAGAATAAGGAGTTTCCTAAGAATGGTAAGAACTAACAAATTTTTGACATTTGACATTACAAATTATAGTGAAAGAACAATTCTTGGAAACTATGTCGGTTATAATAATTAAAGAGTAATTCTAGGAAACTATGTCGGTTATTAGTAATTTTAAATCTCAACCATTGATTAACATGATCCAATGACTATGATTTATTCCTAGTCTTCCTAGGAAACTATTTATTTTTAGGATAACCCTCCCCCATATATATATATATATATATATATATATATAGGATTTGGTTCATTTCAGAAGTGTTTCTTATTGCGGGAAGTGCAAGAAGAGATTATAACCAATCATATTATTTCTTTTTATTTTATGATTATTTAAATAAAAGGGTATATTAGTAAAATATAAAATGTTTGTTTTGTAACTAATATTTATTAATGGTAAGTTACTAACAAATGATAAGTTACACACTATTATTATTGTTATTATTATTATTATTATTATTATTATTTATTTTATCTAAAAATTAAAATTTTATAATCCACTTTATTCTAAAATATGGTTAACTATTACTTTTTTATTTGATCTCAAATGTGAAGTTTATTTTTTAATCAACTAATGTAGTGTAGTCATATCTTATGTAATGTTAATATATACGTAGTATAGTGTAGGCACACGTTCAAATATTGTGTAGTCATAACTAATGTAGTGTATGCAAAACTAATGTTATGGTGACTTACTTTCAAAAGTTGTGTAGTCATAACTAATGTAGTGTAGACATATCAAATGTAGTATAGGAAAAACTAATGTAGTATAGGCGCACTATCAAGCGTTGTATAGTTATAAGTAATGTAATGTATACATATCATACGCAGTGTAGGAAAAACTAACGTAATTTAGGCTCACTTTCAATTTTTGTGTAGTTATAAGTAACGTAGTGTAGGCAAAACTAATGTAGTGTATGCACACCTTCAAATGCTGTATAGTCATAATTACTAATGTAGTGTAGCTATATATAATGTTGTGTAGGCAAAGCTAATGTAGTGTAGTGTAGGCACACTTTTAAATATTGTGTAGTCATAAATAACGTAGTTTAAACATATCGAATATATTGTAGGCAAAACTAATGTAATGTAGGCATACTTTTAAATGTTGTGTTGTCATTACTAATGTAGTGTAGGTAAAACTAATATTGTGTAGTCACTTAAGATAAGTTGGTGTATATTTTTATGTATCATCTATATTTATTAAATCAATATATAAACAAATCAATTATTTTATTATAAAATATAATAATAGAAATTACCTCTGAATATTATCAATCAACGTACAAACAAAATTATATTAAACTGAAAAAAAAATCCTACCCAAGTGTAATTAAATCGAAAAAGAATTGTTTTCAAATGATTAAGATTGTAGAAAAAGAATTAGAGGTTGAAAGTTTCTACCTAAATATATACTAAGAGAAAATTTGGAGAAGGATGAGAAATGATCATTATTGATTTACGTTTTTATTAATGTCTACATTTAGATGACAAGATTACCCTTTTCTATTAAAAATCTTGGATTTATCTTTCATATTTATTACAAGTTTGTCACATTTATTATAAACGATTGATCAAAATAGTGAATGGCCATAATCTATTTCTCGCACTTCACGCTATAATATCACTTCTTGCATGAACCATCCCATTATATATATATAAATATGTATGTATACCTATATATATGTATGCATATATCAAAGTTATTGAAAAATTTTTAAATGCTTATATAATAAAAATTCAAAAATGTATTGTTTATTTAAAATTCATAATTAAAATAAAAGAAATATATATACCTTATTATTATTTTAAATAATTATTTGGTTAGGTATTTTATAATCCAATTATATATATCTATATATATATATTTAATAGTATAAGTACAAATCTTTATAAACAATTATATTTTATACAATATTACTTTATAAGAAATCTTTTTTTAGTAATAAATTTTATATAAATTATTTTATATCCTTCAAACCCGTTCATATCTCGTTTTTCTTATTAGTTTATTCATTGATACATCATATTCCTCGTTATTACACTTATTAGGATTGACTTTGCTACGTCTCGGAAAGTGTGAAGTCTCTTATACCATAATTCTTATAGCATACTTCCACTCTTGCTTATTTACTAAGGTGAGTATTTCACTCCCCTCTTTCTAACTCATTTTTACCATTTTGGGGACATATGCGTAACTAGCTATTTTCATATAATATAGTAGTAAACCACAACTGTTTATCCTTGTGTGTATATCAGTCTGCCTAACTTGCTATTTGCTTACTTGCTTTATTTGAACGCTATTTGTTTACTTTGGCAACTGATATCCACTTTTATGGAACCAGTTTAGTCCTTTCTTGGTAACCAATGTTCATTTATATGGAATTGGTTGAGCCCTTTCTTTATGGTTTGTTTGATTGTTATGTGTTACGGCTTAACTGTATATCTCACGAGAACAGTTTGCACTTTTACTTATTATTATTATAGTGTCTTAAATCTGGTGTTATACTCACTCAACCAAGTGTTGACAAAATTATTGTATTTTTAACGCATATGCAAGTTATCGTGTGATGTGAAGCTAGTTAAAGTTTTGGAAGGACACTTAAGAATAAAGATAAAGAAATTAAACAAGACTTTTGTTTTTATGATTTAAGTTTGTTTGGTGAACTAGTTGTCTTTTTGGATATTGTATTGAATAACTTGTCTTAATCGAATTTTATTAAATAGATATTGAAATTTCCGCTATTGCATAATAGTACCCTGAGAGCTGTGGGCAATCAGCTTATGCCTCAGCATTTCCGCCGTATGTCGGGGTGTGACAGATTGGTGTCAGAGCCGAATGTTTAAGATAGGTCGTTAGTGGTGCCATAGTAACATGCTTAGGAGCCCCATACGTGCTTATCTGTTTACCTTTATGTGTTCGAAAATTAATTGTTTACAGCTTTCCTTAGTTAAATCTAGCCCTGCTTGCGGTGCGCACATATGATGTATATATGTGTGAACCCTCGGGTGGGCAAAAGTGAAATTGCACTAATTTTGACGTTATTTTACTAATCTCGTGAAAATAACGTTAAAAGTGACGGACGGTTAATCAGGCATCATGTAGTGGCGTTGATAGCCGAAAGACAAGGGTACATGCACCGATCAGCCGGTCCCGATGATTGAGTGCTATGTGCCTTATGTCCAAGGCTTGATGCAAAACTACTATCGAGCCGGGGGTCTCACCGGAAGCAGCCTCTCTATCCTTATGGGGTAGAGGTAAGGCTGTCTACATCTTACCCTCCTCAGACCCTACCATAGATTTGCTATTGGTGGGATATACTGAGTACGATGATGATGATGATTTCCTTAGTTAAATCAACTTTTTCTTTGCTTATTGTACTATTATGCATATACATACAACTCCGAGGCTATGCCTCAACCTTCAAAGAAATTTTTTCTTAAATAATTTAAAGCAAAGTAGATTGCCTTTTTATTTTTGGGAAATTCCTTAAGAATTCCCTACTTTTGTTTTATACGCTACACCTTAAGGTTAGGTAGTGTGACAAGTTCCTGCCGTAACTGGAAGGGGGCAAAAATTGTGAGTTGGGCCTTGGCAAACTGGTTCCGAGAACCCAAGGTAAGACGCTATTCCTTACCTGGAGAATAACCTGGCCACAATACTCAAGCTTATAGGCCAAAGCGGGAACAAAACTGCCATACGATCGATACCTTAGGTTGTTTTTAAACCGAATTCACGGTGGTTCGTGGCTAAATTCGGTTTTCCCGATTATTGTGTTTCATTATTTAAATGGTTGGGTGAAAAATCCATGGAATCCATGGGCACTCCTACTATCCATTTCTCACTTTGCTTTATGTTTTTGTTGGAGTTCATCATACGTGGTGGTTCATGGGATGCTCCAACTACTCATATTTTTCTTTCATTTATTCGTTATTGAGTTTGGTCTGTTAAAATGCCATGTAACGCTCATGGGCCGACACAAGCTATTGCAATGTTAATTTGTTAATTAGTCGGGACAGTTAAATGCCATGTAACGCTCATGGGCCGTCCAACTCCATTTCTTTTATTTGTTAGTTTCGTTGGGCCATTTAAACTGCCATAGAAAGCTCATGGGAGGCCAACACACAAACTTTGTTTCGTTAAGTGTTTGTTAAATTAACTCGACAAATTAAATTTTAACTTTTTAAACTGACCCCCTTTAGTTATCACACATTAATCATGTTACTTAATCAACTCATAAATCTACGCAATGTACCCATACCATACAATCCTTTACTTTTATCCCTTATGATATTTCTCTATTCATAAAAGTTTCTTCTGTTATTTAAATGATTTCCTAAACTTACCATTCACCTTATAAATCTTAATATTTGATCCTTATAGAATGTCTTCACTAAGAAATCATCGTCGCCACCAATGTTCTTCTAGTTCTCACGATCGCCGCATGGCTGCTAGAATCACAAAGGAGTTTGTTGCTGCTATGCCTACAATTATCACTCAAATCCAAAGCCTCAACTCCAACGGATCTGCTACTTCGTCCATTCCGAACATTTATGATTTCTGCAACTTCCTGAGCACTAAACCCCCAACCTTTCTTGGTGAGGAAAACGCCACCGTGTTGCTGCAATGGTTTGAAGAAATGGAAAATATTTTCATCCACTGTGAAGGTCTAGACGCCAAACGAACTAAGTTTGCCTCAAAAAAGTTCGAGGGCTGAGCTGTCATATGGTGGAATGCCCTGAGGGCTGACCAAGGATCCGACTTGGTTGTAGCCATGCCTTGGGAAGACCTCAAAGAGGCGATGAAGAAGGAGTTCTGCCCTAATCATGAGCTGCAGAGACTTGAAGCCGAGTTTTGGGAGCTCAAGCAAGATAGTGGAGATAACTCTACTTACTCGAACCGCTTTTGTGAAATTAGCTGAATCGTGCCCCACCTTGTAACCCTCAAGCATCGCGGCATTCAGAAATACATTCGTTGTTTACCAAACATTTTCCGTGATGCTGTGGTGAGTCGTGATACGTTAACCATCGTAAGGCTATGGACCTAGCGGCTTCCCTCATTAACAGTCATGTTAGGGATGGAACTTTGTTTTGCAAGGATTCCAAGCCCAATCCCGGCAAGATTGAAACCGACTCAGCCTCTGATGCTAAAGCCAAACCCAAGCCTGCTTCCAACAACAACAATCACCGCAACAACCACAACAATAGCAACAAGCGCAAAGCCTATGCCGTTAACCAACCCAATAACCAACCACCTCCCAAACAAAACCAAAATTACGCTAAAAAAAAGGCCAATGCCGGACCTTATCCCCTATGTGTCAAGTGTAACAAACACCACTCTGCTCAATCCTCTTGCCGACTATGCACCCGATGCAATCGCTTTGGCCACCTTGCTAACACTTGTCATGTCCCACCTAATGCACAAGCCGCCCCACATACTCAGCCCAGTGTTCCTAATACCCGTGCTTGCTACCAGTGTGGAGACCCAAATCATCTCCGTAATACGTGCCCTCAACTTATCCATGCCCATCAAGACCAAACTATGACTACACCCACTACTTTACCCATGCTCACCAAGTCTAAACCCATCAACCCCATATCCTTCAAGCCCCTCCCATCAATCAAGGTCAACCTTATCTACCCAACTCTATCAAGCTCCGCACCCGCAAGCTCAAGTGTACCAAGCCTACTCTACTCTAGCCCCTGCTACGAAAGTTCAACCTATTCAAGCTATCCCAAGTCAATATACCTCGACCACTCCAACTCCTATGAATGCAAATCCTGATGGTGCTCCAAGTCACGTCAATTAAGCTACTCAGCAACCATAAAAACTTTTGTCGTTCACTTTATCTACCTTAATTTATTTTGTCCTTTTCTTAATTATGTATTGTAATGCCTCTTTATGGCCTTGGATTATTTCCCATTTAAACTATTTATCTTTTATCATTTATCTCATGAATAAACTTTCTTTTGTTTAAATAGATTGTTTAATAAAGCCTACTTTTATCTTATTCTTTACCTTCATTCATCACAACTCATTTCATTAACTTTAACTATTAATAAGTTATCTTTGTCTACTTTAAATACTTATATTTCTACGTTTAAAAGGCATCTTAGAAATTTCTTTGCCTTATTAAAACCCACTACAACTTTTGAAATTGTTTTATACACTAGTGATTTTCTAGTTTTATAGTTAAAAATCCTTAAAACTTTTGTTTCCTCAAAATCATGTCCTTTAAATATTTTGTAACCCACACAATGGGACGAGTTATGTGGACCATCCGAAGATCTAAGTAATTACGGGTTGAAAGGTAATTACCAAAGTCCTCTCATGGAAATCATAATCCGAATAATTTGTGTTTTATAATATAGAATCGTAAGTGGTTGAGATAACGTTACAAATGTAAAGATAATAAGGACATGGTGGATACGCCGCTGGTACATCCTGTATATAAGTGCCATTATCGGATTTTCATTTGGAGCGTTGCTTCAACTATTCAAAGTTCTGTATTATGATTAATATTAAAATCATTTGTATTTTACTAAAATTTGTTTTAATGGTGTTGTTATAGTATTCTCTAATTTTGGGACAAAATTCCCAAAAGTAGGGGAGACTGTAACAACTCGGACTTCTCAAAATCTATAATTTATTAAAACCCGACACGTTTCTATGATCGTGTTATTTTATTAAATAAAAATAATACGTTTATCGAAAAGATTGATTATTAATATAATTATTATTTATATAGAATATGTTTATCACATTCTAAATATTACAATTTTGAACTTAAAACTACACATTTACCCAAAAATGTTTCCCTCTCCATATTTCTGGGGATGAAATACAAATTTATACATATAATTGTAATATTTATTCTTAAACCCGTTTTCTAGGATCCACCCGTTTACCCAAGACCCGTTTAACGAACCGTATATCCATTTTCTTGGCTTGCACCTCAATTCTCGAAGGATTTTTGGAAATTGAATCAACCATTGTGTGATATATACTAAAATCGGCCAAACTGTCCAAGTAATTAAGCAAACTCGATCTCGTTGATTCTTTATACCAAATTTAGTAGTGCCGACGCTATCACGAACTCACTATACATTTAATCATTTATATAAACACAATTAATCTTCTAGATTCATTCACTTTACCCTCGTCGTTCTTAATCCCATAATTATTTATATTTTAGTGGTGTTTGGAGTGGTGTCATGAACCCTCGTGAAAGCCGGCCTGTCGTCATTAACCCTTGATTAAACATCAATACGGGTAATTAAATCATGTTTAGATCGTTTTTTAGCCTAGATCATTAACCCTATGGTTAATTGATCATTTATAATATGGATTTAAACGATTGATCGATCTTGGGTTTACAGTTGTCTGGGCTGTTGTCTGCATTGTTTATAATCTTTTGTTTGCATGCTTGTAACAAGTTCAAGCTAGCTCAGTTGGTTGATGTTGTGTTGTTTAAAACTTGGGTGGCTGGGGGCGCGGGTTCTAACCCCTCAGATCGTATTGTTTTGGTATTTTTTGAGTTTAATCCTTTTAAAGTATTTTAATAATATGTTAATCAATTTATAAGTACAAAAATAAATCAGTATATTACTAAAACAGACATTTTAACTCGTAGTTTTCCAAATCTTGGTTAGAACTATATATTCATATATATATATATATATATATATGTATGTATGTATGTATGTATGTACACCTTATTATTATTCTAAACAATTATTTGGTTAGGTATTTTATAAACCAAATTTTTATAAATATTTATATATATTTAATAATATAAGTACAAATATTTATAAATATTTTATACAATATTAATTTATAAGAAATCTTTTTTAGTAATAAATTTTAAATAAATTTTTTTATACCCTTAAAACTCATCCATTTCTCGTTTCTTATTAGTCTATTCAATGATACGTCGTATTTCTCGTCATTACACTTGTTAGGATTGTCTTTGCTACGTCTCGGCAAGCGTGACCTCTCTTATACCATCATTCTTATATCATACTTTCACTCTTGCTTATTTACTAAGGTGAGTATTTCACTCCCCTCCTTTTAACTCATATATACCGTTTTGGAGACTTATGCGTAACTAGCTATTTTCATATTATATAGTACTAAACCGCAACTATTTATCCTTGTGTGTATATCAGTCTTCCTAACTTTCTATTTGCTTACTTGCTTTATTTGAACGCTATTTGCTTACTTCGGCAACCGAGGTCCATTTTTATGGCAACGGTTTAGTCCTTGCTTGGTAACCAATGTCCATTTATATGGAATTGGTTGAACCCTTTCTTTATGGTTTGTTCGATTGTTAAGTGTTATGACTTAACTGTATATCTCGCAGGATTAGTTTGCACTTTTACTTGTTATTGTTTTAGTGTCTTAAATCTGGTGTTATACTCACTCAACCTATTGTTGATAAAACTATTGTATTTTTAACGCATATGCAGGTTATCGTGTGAAGTGAAGTTAGTTCAAGTTTTGGAAGGACACTTAAGAATAAAGATAGAGAAATTAAACAAGACTTTTGTTTTTATAATTTATGTTTGTTTGGTAAACAAGTTGTCCTTTTGGATATTGTATTTAATAATTTGTCTTAATCGAATTTTATTAAATAGATATTGAAATTTCCAATATTGCATAATAGTACCTTGAGAGCTGTGGGCAATCAGCTCACTTCCCGAAATTTCCTTCGTAGGTTGGGGTGTGATAGTAATTCCACATGTTGAATGTCTTGTAAAGACTTTGTAGAAACGTCTTTACAGGCACTCGTTTCATCCTTCGTTATGGCTTAACCTTCAGTACGAGCTTCCTCCTACTAGTTTGCTGATCAATTTCATCGATGTACTTCCTGGTTGGTGCCTGCGGCTTAAAAAAATTAAACCCGTGAATGACCTCAGAAAGCAGATGTTAGTGAAACCATCCTGCCAGTTGATTTCCACCATGGTTGATAAATAGCCGATTGGCGAGAGTCCGCACGTCCCACCTCGGCAATGAGAAAACATCAGTAATATATTGAAAATACTAAAAGCCGTTCTCCCACTTTTTATACAAACACTCATATCCGAATCATATAACCACGAAATGATATCACCTTTGACTGTCTTTGAGGCTTTGAATGTCCTCATTAGGTGAGCCTTTGAATGTGCCTTGACCTCAATTTCGAGCTCTTTGTCAACATAACGATAAGCTTCAATAATCTTAGAAGTTTGGGATTTGTTGTGGGTCCCAAACCACCCTTCAGCATCGTCATCCATTGACCTCGATCCCTTTTTCGAAACTTTACCCTTTTTCTTCGTGGTCTTCTCCAGATGTTCTTCGGCAGCTTTAACATGTTCATCAGTGAAGAATGGAACACCCTGATCAACATTAGAACGAGTATAAAGATGAGGATATTCCTCTGCCGTCACATCGTCAATCTCGATGTCCTCATAAATAAACGACGTATCCCCAGGTGGAATACTCGTATCAAACTAGACTCCCTCATCATTAATTACTTCCACATCCTCCTCTACTTCCAATGAATCCATCTCTTCATCATTCAAACCCAACAACAACGAAATTTGATCACAAGATAGGGCAAAGTCCACAAACTTACCCTCCTCAATCTCGTCAGCATTAACAAAACTCATCACGATACCATTCTCATAATCCATAAATAATATCGTGTTGGCTTTGATCGAATCAATAGAAGTGACATTAGTAGTATCTTGATAGACTATTATTTGTCGATTATCACTAGCACCAACACCACTAATACCAGCAAACGTACCTTCAGCTTGTTTTGGCTCACTTCCAACAGATTCAGCCGCATCAGGATCTTTGTCATCATCATTATTCTTCAATTTTTTCAATGCATCATCTTTACATGTTATTTGAAGAATAAGTTCCTCCTGTTCCTTGATTTTCTCCCCCCTGAGCAGTAACAAGCCGACGGAGCTCTCTGTTCTCCTTCTGGCAGTACGATATGTGACTATCCTATCGTCGTTGAGTCATCAGCAGTTGAACTTATTGATGACGATCGGCAGCCATTTGATTCTCTTGAAGATGAATCAAACTTAGCAGCATATCCATTTGTTGTGCAATAGGAAAAGTATGAAATATGGGAAGTACCGGCTGCACTGGACCTCGAGGACGGTTAACCCTCATGAATGATAAAGCCGGAGGCTGCATCTGCATTGTTATTGTAGCTGGAGAAGTAACCATCCAGGTAATCAGAGATGTCAACATCGAAGATAGTAACGATTGTGGAATCGAAGCAAATATCAGGTCAGTTGATGCTGCCGTCGTAAGAGTAATTGTTGGCGTGCTAACAGTAGGCGACACCACCGCCATTCATTGAGTAGACGACCTCGGTATTTGTGGATTAATTTCCACACCATATCCTCTTGTAGCTCGGCACTTCGGCAGTTGTTCTTTCATCACTGCCTTGACCTTTCGTTTACATTAAGCAGCTGTAGAGCTAGCTGTTTAAACCATAACATCTCGTCTATCTCCCTCATTTCCACCTTCACCACCATCATCACCATCATTACCACCACCGTTCCCACCTGGTCCCTCTTCTCGTTCGGAATCCAAATTATCGTGAATCCAATGGTCATTAGAAGGACATACATAATCTGGATTAGCTAGATGACCAATCACATGTTTGGCCCTCGGTTTATCCTTATTCGTCTTCTTACGATATGTCTTCATACACTTCATCGTGTCGTCTGTCATGTGTTCTAATACTATCACACCGTCCATCAAAGTCTGATCAATCTCGAAATCAGGTATTAAGTCTTGAATAATCAGCCAGAGGAAACGCAGATACATAAGAAACTTGTTCTTACGATGCTTGACTAGGCAGTTCTCCTTGAGATGATAAATATGAGCTCATAAAAATTGAACGGTTTGTTCAATATCAGAGTGACGATTGCTAACTGCAGCATGATCCTGCATTCATCGAAACCGCCTTTACGTCCCCCAAGGAAGTGGATAAGGACATGCAACATATACTTGTATTGTTCGCACAAGTAGGCCTTGTTGTACTGGGAACGGTCCAGGTCACCCTTATAAAATATTCGCTGAAAAAATCTAAGAATCAACGTTCGATCAAATTTACATGGAAGGTCCATGTTGTCAGATCTTAGAGTTCGACGTATCACACTAGGAGTAATTGTGATAGTCTTCCTCTTTACCACAACAACAATACGGTTCTCAGCCTCCACATAACGAGCTGTATCCCAAAAAGTATGTATCACGTTAAAATGTACGGGGATGTTAGCGGATATAGCATAATTAATACGAGAACGACATAAAAATGCAATTACGTCTCCAAACATAGCTCGATCAGCAAAATCTTCTTGTAAGAACGCGCATTTGTTATGTTTCTTGTAAAATCCAAGTTTAGGAACTGCTGGTTCTGCTTGTTGTGGTGCTTGTAGTTCAGCAGCTTGTGGTTCATCAATTTGAGGATCAGCTTGAATTGTAACAACTCAGGTTTTTCTAAATTAATATTTATTAACCATAACCTGACCCGCTTTTATGTTCGAGAAATTGTACCGAGAAAATATCGCTTCAATCGAGTATCTATTATTTTATTTATATTCGTTTATTATATTTATTTAACATATAATAAATAACTTTGATTTATATTCAAATTAAACCCAAAACTAAACTACAATCCTATTGTGTTTCCACCTCATTAGTCGAAGGATTAAATTGCAATTTTTGGTTATTATTATCCATTAACCCTTTAACCCAAACCCTTAAACCCATATCCATGATCCAAATAACAAACCTGTGACCCGTTTAGTTGCTTGAAGCTTAATTTTCATTTCAAACTTGGAAATTGATGTGTGTAAATTGTTCTTCTTAGCCTAACAATCATACCGACAATCATAATTATGAAACAAGATCAAATTTGATGTGTATTGACATATATTGATAATCGACTTTAACCTAATTCGTTAATACATCTTTGAAGCAATAATAATTCTATTAAACCTGCAGTCACCATCCTTAAACCAGCTCACACAAGAACCTCATATCCAATAATATTGACATAGTTGTTAGATACCCGTTTCTGATCCTCATATGGTCGTCCTTAATTTGTTTGGGTATTATATATTAGAGATCGTTTTGATGCAATTAGTTTGACCTACACTATCACGCCGACGTCGTCAATGTTTACCCTATACTTAATTTTACTATAACAGCTGCTATATACCTGTTCGTAATCTTGGTCATGTCGTCGGGTTTGATATGCAGTTCACCATCAATCTAACATCGTTACAGGTAATTAAATGCATAGTTTGGCTCGTTATGTTCAGCTATACGTAAACCCCATGATTAATTAAACCGACATAAACGAGTTTAACCGATTAAGATTGTTAGGGTTTATAGAATGAGCTGGGTTTGATGTATGTTGGTTATATGTATTGGTTTCTGGATCTCAACCATCTGGCACACCAGCCCAATTGGTTGGTGTGTGTGGGTGTTAACTTGTGCCGGCCAATGGTGCGGGTTTGAGTCCCGGCCATGGCATGTTGGGTTTTTATTTTTGTTTTAATTGTTTTATGGATCAAAATTTTTTTATTAATCTAATATATTATATATTAAATATAAAATATTAAGTAAATGTTATTTTGTTAAAACCGACATACTAACTAGTATACTTTTCGAACCTTGGTTAGACCATAAATATGTATATATTTATATAGATATATGCATATATGTATATAATAGTCGTTAAAATAAATTTTCATATCATAGATATTAATAAGGATTTAATTAAAAATACATAATAAATCTTGTTATTTAACATATTAACATATAGTATAAATTCAAGTATTCTTATAAAAAGATTTATATTTTATATAAGAATATTATTGTTTATTATTTACAGAATTAGTTTAAAATAAATCTTATTTAAATAATAAAAATATAGATTAAAGATATTTTAGTTTAAAATAAATATTTAAAAAAAAATCCATTTATATAATCAAATTATAAAAATTTATTTAGTTAATTATTTTATTATTAATATAATTCTATATAATTGAAGATATATTATTTAATATAAACTTGCTATGTAAAGGTAGTACTATAACACATAAAGTAAATCTAAGTAATATTTAACTTTCGTAAGAATAAATTCCGAACCTCTATTTAGTTTTAGCTTCGTTATTTCATCCATATTTATTTCCTCAATTATTGTAATTGGGATTCTGGTTGGACTTTTCTGAAGAGCTTGATCTATCTCCTTTTCTTAAACGAGTCATTATCTCTTGCTTAATTGCTAGGGTGAGTATCACACTCCCCCCTTTTTAACTCATTTTTTTTACTGTTTTGGGGACATATGCGTTTCCATTTATTTTATTACTATTTAATACTCAAGTGCCCATGTTAATCATATGTGTATACCAATTTGCCTAACGTGTTGTATGCTTACTGCTTACCGACAACTAATTTACTTGCTTATTTGGTTGTATCGTTGTAGTAGCCATCGCCCAGTTCATCTGGCATCGTGCTCACCGACAAATTATTTAGCCATCAGGCATCGTGCTTATTGACAACTTGTTTACTTGCTTATACAGTTAAATTGCTTATCTCACTTGACACAATTTGTACTTTTATTTATTATTATATAATTATAAAATATGTTGTTTTACTCACTCAACCTAGTGTTGACAAAATTATTGTATTTTTAACGCATATGCATGTCATTGAATGATTTGATTGCTCAGGATCTTTTTGAAGAAATTAGGATTGCATGCTGGAGAGAAGATACAAGATTTAGATTCAGATTTTTGTCTTATTTGTTTTATCTATGGAATTATGTATCATGTTTATCTAAACTTTGTTGGATCATTTGAAATTGATTAATAGATATTATCACTTCAAATATTGCATGATAGTACCTTGAGAGATGTGAGTAATCAGCTCACGCCCCGACATTTCCGCCTTAGGTTGGGGTGTGACATGGATCACTAGATCGTCTTGTAAGATAGGATTCTCTTGAATATTAGGATTTTGCGGTGCCAGAGCATCATGCATAATCTCATATGACATTTCTGTTTACACAAAACCCGAATATTAGTAAACCCGAACTTAAGTATAATTTAAATCAATTTTCAGTAAATACATAGTAAAAATTGAATTCTGTTTAAGATATAAGGCTCATTCGTTTTCTCATTCACTATGACGAGTAGTGTCATTCTTTATAACGAATGTACTGATTCGTTATTCTTAAAATAACGAATGGATGAATAGCGAAGGGGTATGAACGAATGAGTCCATTCGTGAAGTGTATAGGGTGAATGAAGATTCATTCGTTACATAATCACACGAATGTGTCAATTCGTTATGCAGGTACAATGAATGGGTTCATTCGTTATTAGAGACACGAATGACCTTCCATTAATTGTCCATAACGAATTAATCCAATGAGTATCCAACTTTGACATTTGATTGTCAAGGTAAAAGTTAGTTGAGTCTTGACAGTCAACATGCATACTCCTTAACCAATTAGTCCAAACACAACGATGAATCAATACAAAAGATGTGTCATCAGTCTCGTAATAACATCGGTAAATGATTCAAAGTCATCGAAAAACCAAACACTTATGATTCAATGGTTAATTTGATTGTTACATTAAACCGTTTAATAAATCACCAAATTAATCTATCAGATGACCATTAATATTGACAAAAATCATTGAATTAGTATCGTCTCTACCTTTTGAATCTCAAACTATTAATAAAAACTGGTTTTGTGATGGTCGAATTTTTTAAGAAAATTTTGCAAGAGGTTCTTTAGCTAATGCAGTAATCGAGGTGAAACGAATGGTCTATTCGTTAACCCACTGTACCACATATATTAAATATTCTCATACAAACCTAACACACGAATGAACTAATTCGTTAATTCAAAATTAACGAATGGCCGACAACTGTTGTCTCATTCGTTAACCAATGTTAACGAATCAATAATACATTAAGAACCATAACTAATCGCCAGAGATTCGTTCTTCATTCGTTATCCTTATCCATGATGAATGAGGTTATACGTTAGTAGGCCAGCAGAAGCGGAGATGTTCATTCGTTATTCTTTTACATTACGAATGACCTTCATTCGTTATCAATTATGATAACGCATGGGTTTCATTCATTACACTCATTGTAACGAATGAGTATTAACTAAACAATTAAAAATGAAAAACTTTTCTTTTTCAATTTTCAAGAATTAAATTTGCATCAAAACCCGTGTCTCGATGAACTTTACCTTAAGATGTTTGTCACTAGAGGTAAAACCGATACCTTAACGTGTTTTACGTGCAAAAAACATAAGTTAAATGAATTAACTTAAACCAATTAACTTAAAATAATTACATAAAAAAGCGTGGGAAAATATTTTTGGTATTTTTTTTTTCAAATTTGTACCCTTTAGCTCGGAAATCGAATATAAAGCAGAAAACAAAATAGAAACAAAATATTTTTGGATTTTGTATATTTTTGAATTAAAAACAAATTAGACTACGACAAATATGAAATCTATTCTATGAAAGCAGTATCAATATGCTTTGTTTTAGAGCGGTGCACGGGGTTCTTCATGATTCATATTGCAACTGAGTTATCATTAACTATGGGAGTGGTAAGAAACTTCAAACCGTAATCCCGCAAGTGTTGCTGGATACAAAGAATATGTGAAGAGAAACTCGAGACTGCCACGTATTCGACTTCTGCGGTTGAAGTCGAGACAGTTGTCTTCTTCTTACATTGCCAGGAAGCAAGCTAGTTTCATAAATATTGACAACCCGCCGTAGTTGACTTGAAGTTTATCTTGCATCCTCCATAGTCCGAATCGGAAAACGCAGTGAGATCAAAGCTATCATCCTTGGGATACTATAACCCGTTGTCAAGATTACCCCTCAGATGGTGAAACATACGTTAACCGGCACCAGATGAGTCATTTAGGGACTCTATTGGTACCTGGCACATAAACAAACAACAAACATGATATCTGGATGAGAAACAGTAAAATACATTAAAGAACCTATCATTTCTCGGTACAGGGTCGGATCATCGGTATCTTCTAATTTGTCTGGTGACAAATTATGACCCACTGGAAGAGGATTTGAAGGGACTTTTTCGACAGTAATCTTGAATTGGCTCAAGACATCGTTCACATATTTCGTTTGATGAATGAATGTTCTAGCGTCAGACTGATAAACCTGCAACCCTAAGAAGAAATTCATCTCCCCCATCGAGCTCATCTCGAATTTTTTCTACATTGACTTATCAAAATCCTTACACAACTTGTCGTTTGTAAAACCAAATATGATGTCATCGACATATATCTAGACAAGAGCAAGTCGTCTCCGACATTCTTGTAGAAAAGGGTACAATTCACAGTCCCTCGTTTGAAGCTATTATCCGTCAGATGATCAGCAAGCATGCCGTACCAAGCTCTCGGGGCTTGGTGTAGACCATAAAGAGCCTTGTTTAATCAGTAAACATGGTTAAGATAATTAGGATCCTCAAAACCAGGAGGCTGTTTCATGAACACCTCTTCATAATTGCCCGTTAAGAAACACACTCTTAACGCCCATTTTATAAACTTTACTTATCTTGAAAGCGGCATAGGCTAAGATCGCCAATGATGTTGTCCTGAGGATGATACGTATGAATCCGAAGAGTAGGATTCTCAGGCACAACTGCATTATCATCAAAACTAGTGAGATTCTCTTCAGCATCATGAGATGATTCTCCAGCTTCATGAGTATCAGCAAATGAAATTGAAGAAGATTTAAAAAAGTGACCATCATCCGATGATACTGAAACTGCATAAGAAGTTTCAGGATGATCTTCATTCACTTCATTATAATTAGAAGAACTTGGTGCAGAGAATAATTGATCTTCTAAGTAGTCACACACCAAATATTCATTAGGGAGATCAACTATGGTAGTAAACGAGTTAAATAAACTATCATAGTCAAATATCCAATCAGGACCCTTGCCGGCAGGAGGTGTTGTGTAACTTTGGCAGTCAACATGGTACCACTCTTCAACACACCCTGAAGTGAAGTTGAAGACACGTTTCTTAGGCGACGCGTAGCCTAAGAAGTAACCCTTAATAGCCTTCTCCTCGAATTTTCCTGCATGTCTTTTCAGCATTGTGCAAAGACACCTGAAAGGATCTAAGAACTTTAAATTAGGCTTACGATTATTCAGCAGCTCATAACTCATCTTTTTCAACTTCTTAACCGTCATAACACGATTGAGCGTGTAGCAAGCAGTGTTCACAGCCTCATTTCAGAATTGGACATGAAGCTTTGAATCAGCCAGCAATGTTCTCGCTGCTTGAATCAATATTAGATTCTTTCATTCAGCCACGCAGTTCTGTTGTGGTACGTATGGAGCACTATATTCTTGCTGGATTCCCTTTTTAATGCAGAAGAAGTCCAGTATTGTATTTTTGAAATCCGTACCATTGTCACTCCGAATGCGTCTCACCTTGTGTTTGTAAAGTGATTCGATCTTCGTGATTAAATTTTGAATAAGAACAGGTGTCAGATTTATAGAACTCATAAATAACACCCACGAGTACCTCGAAATAGTCATCGGTGACTACTAAAGAGTATCACTCTCCAGGAATACTCGCACGATTCACAGGAACAAATAAATCAATTTGAAGTCGTTCCAGAGGAGTATCAATGGAATTATATAACTTCGTTGGGTGCGACTTCTTCTTTTGTTTGCCCTTCTTGTATGCAACACAGTGATCAGTCAACTTGATGTGCTTCAGAGAAACCCCATCCACCAAATAATTTTCCATAAGATGATTCATCTTTCTGACATGAATGTGACCCATACGCCTATGCCACAGATCGAGTCCTTCTCAGTTGCTTTTGAGACATAAATATCGTTTGACTGAGGAGATCGCATAACAACCATGTCTTCTGGAATGACATATCCTGGTTTGAGTATTATGCACTCCTTTTCAGTGAACACTGTGGTGTATTTCTTTTCACAAATTTGAGAAACACTCAAAAAATTGTGATCCACCTTATCACAATAATTAACTTTCTCAAATGTAATACTACCATTCGACACATCTCATTCCTTTGTAATCATAACCCCAGAAATACCCGCGAACACTACATAACCCCCTTGAATATTATTGACATTGGTTATTAGATCAAGATTGCCAGTAATATGACGAGAGCATCCACTATCCATAATCCAGTTTTCACCTGATATAGTCTTGGATAAACTCCACACATAAAGGACACATGATTTTTCAAAAAGGTAGCCCGGGCCTCAGTCTTGGGCAGCTCGTTAATTTCAATAGAAGATTTCAAATTAACTGAATCCAAATGTGGTTTAGCCGTTTGTGAATAAATCACAGGTATGTTAGACTTTTGTCTAAGATATGCAGCTTGAACCACGTTTGTGTTCACATTCTTGCAAATTGGTTCCGTAAAAACAAACAATTTGGGTTTAAACTTAACTTTGTTTTTGTCAACATGAACCACTTTGCGCGAGTTCACATTTTCAAACAAATTGTGAGTTTCATCTTCTTGAGATTGTTGTCTTTTAAGAATTTCTTTAACAACCGGAACTTTTTGTGGTTGTTCCTTGTTAATAGATTTAACATTCTTATTCTTTCTCAATCCACAATTCCTGATAACATGTCCTTGTTCACCACACAAGAAACATGTTCTCATATTCACAAACGGATGTCGTGGTTTGACAGGTGCTTGTGAAACTGTTGAATTACTAGAAACACCAGAAGCATGTACTTTTTCCAAGTCATAAAATGTAATAGATTTCTTTTTCATATAAAAATCAAGGTTTGAACAATCAGAGAAACTCTGTAACGTGTCAGTTCTAGTTGAGTTAACAAATTGAACTTTCTTAACAGATTTTAACAACTGTTTAGCCTTAACCAATGGATATGTTGTGTTTGATACCTTAGATTTAGCTAATGCTTTCTCAAAATCTTGTAATTTTGAAGTTTCATTGTGAAAAACACTCTCAATCAACTCATACTTGATTAAGTGCAATGGAATGTCTTTCTTATTGAATACTTGACTAAGACCTTTTAATTTAAACACCTGACCAATGCTTACATTAAGAGAAGGATTAATGAAATGCAATATATCCTCATCAGAAAGTTTTGGTTTTTCTGATTTCTTAGCTTTAACCTTAGCTGGTTTTGTCTTATTCACTTTAGATGTACTTGAACCATACACAACCCCCTCAAATTCTTGAGGTTCACATGCGATGTGATTTGAATGTGGAATGTTCTGTTCTTTGTGTACAATTTCTGGTTCAACTACATCCTCAAAGATGATTTTCTCAACAAAGACTTTGTTGCTTTGATTGTGTTGTTCTTGAGTTGAAAATTTAGCAGCGAATTTTTCTTTGTCACTTAGTTTTCGTTTCTCCACATGAATGACTGGTCCATTAACAATTTCTTCTTTTCCCGCAAACGGATTTTGGGAATAGTCATCACGAAATGGTGGAGGAACTTCAACAAAGCCTAAACCATTTTTAAAACCCTTTTATTTACCAGATACTTCAATTATTTCATTCAACAAAAAGGATGAAAATCTAAATTTTCTAGTTTCTTTTCAACTCCAGAACATCATTTTCAAGCTCAGTTATTTTTGTTCTTTATTTGAGGATTTCTTTGAACTGTTTTTCATTCATGGTCATCTTTATTGAAAGTTCTGCTTTCAGATCATGATTACTAACCGACAGTCCATCAATTTTATTCTTAGATTTCTTTTGTGACTCTAATGATTATTTGTAGTTATATTTCAGTGATGCAAGTTCTTTCATCATTGAATCATATTGAGCTTGAATCAAGTTGCATTTTGACTTTGATTCCTCACAGGTATCGCATTTAACAATTTTAGTTAAATTCACAGTTTCAGTTGATAAATTATCACAGTCAGACACAGAAGAATCAAGAATAGGACTAACCTAGTCAATCTTTGCCATACATGGAAACGAAGTTTGTTGCATGTTGCAAGAGTCATCAGAATCTGATTCTGTCTATAATTCGCTCTCAGAACTCAATGCCTCCCCACTAAAATCTTGAAAATTCTCAGCTTGTTCAAACATTGCAATATTAGCTTGATTGCCATTGCCCAACAGTCGTTGATTCCAATCAATCTCTCATATCGTAAGCAGAGCTTGTGAACCCGAAGCTTTATAAGAATCCCCCCAGATGCTTTTTTCAGTTGAGTTAGTATACTTCTTGCCCGAACTTCTGTATTGATTGCTGGGTTTGGTGTATTCCTTCTTTATCTTGTCACACACTTTGGGAAAATAACCAAAGTCTTGGCAGTTGTAGCATTTTACTTTAAGCTTGTCGAAGCCAACTCGCTTTGTTCAATGTCAGTGAATCCTTACCAGTTCTTTGCATGAACTTCTTAACTTCACGAACTCTCATAGCCATGTTCCATTTTTGATCCATCAATTCTAAATCATTCGGATCAATCTGATCATATTCTTCATTCGTCATTTCACTCGTGTCAATTTTGCCACCCACCAGATTTTCATATGAACTCATGAAAGCACTAAGAAAAGCAAAGTTTTGTTCAACTTCTTTCATGTTCAAGTTTGTTGGTTAAGTAAATACTTACTTGCACAAGTTGATCCACAAGAATTAGTATTTGAACAAGTGATGTGTTGCAAAACACATAGCGTTTTATCCCGTTTTTGTGTTGTTTTGTGCGTAAAACGTTAACGAATATAACTTGTTCTTGCATGAAATTAATTTTTGTGTATATGATAGGTCCCATGTTCAAGAGAGAGAAAAAAACGAGTTTATGGAAGAAGAAATCAGCTCAAACGGGATTCGGATGAAGCTGGTATGCATGTTTGAAGATAAGCGAGTCAGAAAACGAAAAACCAGCCAAATGACCTGGCCACGCCGCGCGACCATTTAGGCTATGGTGGTCACATGGCGTGGCACCCTAGGGGTGTTCCAAGGCTGCCCAAATCCATCACCACAACTATTTTGTCCTTATGTGGGCTTGTGGGCTTGTTTTGGACATAGTTTGGCTTGTTTATCAAGTTTATTGATATATTTAAGAACCCTAAACCCTATTAACAAAAATATATTTCATTCCAGCCGTCTAAGATCAGTTCTAGATGAAATACCAAGAAGGAGGAGCTTATTGATCAGAGTTTCATCAACCAGTTGTCGGTTTTGCTTGTTTTAACGTTTGTGGGTTCGTTTTTGAGTTTTAGACTTTGAACAAGTTCCAATCAGTTTGTAATGGGTATTTTGAGCTTAATTATGATTATTATATGCTTTTCATTCATTATGATTGGCTGAACTTGTTTGATACGCCTAGGTTTGATGTTTAACGGTTTGAATTAATTAGTTTAGGGTGCTTAACAAGTGAACCGATTGTTTTTCTATTGTAAAGTTCATGTTTTGTGATATTATTACGTGTATACCCACTGCCATAGACGTATACTAGATTGAATGTGCCCCGTGTGATTGATTATTGCATGAATTAGTTTCATGTAGGCGTTAGTTGCATGTTTTGGTTAATACTTTATGTGTTAATTGATTGTGGTAGGTATGCCATTAGGGTTTGTGTTCCTTGGATAATTAAACTCAGTAGGTTCACCACCTTTGAGTTGGACCAAAAACTTATGTGTCGGCTTATCTTACTGGGTTAGTTGATTTGGTTAGTCGTTGCGAGACCACGTTCGGTGTTCCAGCTTTTGACTAGGTTAGTTTGTAAGTTGAGTTATTTTTTCTTTAATATTAAATTACCCCTCTTCTCCTAGGTTTGTAATTAGCTCGAGCCTTAGTGAGAACTGTAACTTAGACATGGACCAAGTGATAAGTTATTAGGGTACGTAGATAAACAACCATGAATTAAAAGCTATCTAGACGTAGTTAGAGTTTTCTGGTAAAACTAACCGTAGGGACCCAGTTGCCTTGAACTCACCTATGTTAGCCCGTTTTTAGCATCCTGGTTTCAACCACATGTTAGCACCCGTGTCATCTTATAGCCGTTAAGTCATCCTACCTAGGTGATTCGTTTTCTTATTATCATTAGTTCCGTTAAGTTTTACCGTTAGTTAAGTTTAGTTAGTTTAAATAATTAAGATAAACAAATATATCATTTAGGCATGACTTAGATTATGGTTAATTATCTTAGCCGTTCTCACGTGTCTTTGTGTTCGACATCCGGACTTCCATTAGACTGTGCTGCTACACGGCCGATACACTTGCCGTTTGTGTAAAGCTTAGTTAGGATTGTTTGGTTTATAAATCTAAGACTTAGTGTTGAATTGAGAAGAACTAGTTATTAATATTTATATATAGCTTTTCACACATCAACCAGATGCCATGAAACACACATTTGGCATTGGTTTAGTGAAAGAAGATGGTACATCTTGAGAAGATTGAGTGAGAAATGCATTGATAGGAGCTATAGTGCTGCTCAAAGGTAAATAACCTTCATTAATGTCGGGTCTTGAGTTTATTTTTAAGACTTTTGGCACTTCAAGTCATACTCCATATCTTCAACTTTTTGCATAAACTCCATAGCAGTAAGATCTTCATTTAATAAAAAAAAATTTCTTTCAGCACCATTAGAAAAGTTGAATAAGAATTCAGTAGTTATCTGATTCACTCGGTTTCGTTTTTGTTTAACTGTGCAGTAATGGAGACTTACGGGATTGGAGTGAAATAACAAAAATGTTACACCATTTGGCAGATGGGTATACAGAGGATTTTGGATTGCAAAGAGAAAAATCGAATGAAACCCCGGTTACGTTTGATGTTTGATTTAAGGGGGAATCTTCTGGGTTATGAAAACACATCCGGTGAATTCATTGATAAAATACCAGATCCGGATGAGGTAGTGTTTGATTGGTTGCGCATCATCTATGATGCAAATCCAAATGCCCCATTTCTGATCCAGCAAGCTTTAGATGGAATTCAACTTGGGTTAATGAGTCAGTCACAACTTAATGAACCGATTATCGAATTTGAAGATGTGGGGATGGAAAACGAGTTTAGGGGTGAGTTTGGTGACGAGTTGGTGGATTTTACAATGATGGATGATGGAGAGTTTGACCCACTTGGTGATTTGAAGTTGCTCGAAGATTTACTATATAATGAGCCAAGTGTGGGGGTCAAGAAGGAGCCATATGAGGAGAGCCATGAGGTGGTTGGTGATTCAGTCTTTCCACCATTGCACTTTGATTGTGATAAATCAAAACATGAACCGTACCCAATCTCCATTTGGGACGTGTCGAGGTTTAAAAAGTTGGCTGAAAAAATAAGGAGTGTATATAGGCTCAGAGATCATTGTGTGCAGAAGAGTTCGTCACTCTCGTTTCATTTCAGGGAATCATTTTTGGGGGAGTCTACGAGTTGGTGGGCCAAGTTCACTTCGTATGTTTGGGCCTATGAGAGCGGTGTAGTTGGTTTCTTCTTGAGCAGTTTGTTAGAGGAAAGTGTTAAGGAGTATTGATTGGAAGAGGATAAAGGAGAAGCCTGCTGATTGAGGTTTCGGGAGCAAGTCTGGCTGAAGACTATTATGTAAACTTAGCGCTTCCTTGGAGGCAACATGGTATTCTATGGTTTGAAGCAAGTGTGGGGATGCAAATTTCTTCATGATTTGATGTGACGATATCATATTGATGGGCACATAACATGATTCATGACACACGATCACTGCTATTAACCAGGGGAGTATGTTCCATTTTTCTTTATTATTTTATTTGTGTCCTTTTCCTGTCTCACATTGAGGACAATGTGAAATTCAAGTGTGGGAATAGGGAATTGATGTTCTAATGTACTAATAAATAAAAAAAAATAAAATTAAAGAATTCAAATGAAACATTAATTAAAAATGATAAAAGAGTTTTAAAAAGTCGTCCCCTGTTTTCAAAATTTTGCATTAAACAGGAAATGATAGTATTACCTAGTGTTTTTTGACAATCTCTTGGTGTTTTAGACAATCCCTTGTTTTCAGAATATTCCTTTGTTTCAATGTCTAATACCTTTTTCTCTTATTGAGAATACTGAGTAAAGGCCTTTTCTTGAAAACTAGTAGTTGCATCACCAACCATAAGTACAATATACACATCATCAAGACTTCTCGAACAATCAAGATATACGGATCCTAGATGTGCTCGGAATCTTGGTTCCCATTTTGCAAAATCACTAAACTTCATCAATCGAGGACATTTAGAATGTGACCCGATTTTAGCATATAGAAGAAGCATCTGTTGCATCAACATATTTTGAGATGCCAGTACATAATAACCAACCATTTCAAAATATAGATTAAATGATTACAAATTGATGTTTTAGGTAAAAATTGTTCAAACTTAAAACTTAAGGGTCCAAAATGTAAGTTCCAGTAACGAATGGGTGTAACTTGTAAGAAAAGAGTTTGAAAATGATAATGGATGGTGAATAGTAACACGAATGGGATTTAAAAATTATGATCACAAATCAGTTGACGAATGACACCACAGTTTTCACGAATGAGTATAACAAATGAGTATCACGAATGAAGATTCAATGATGACGAATCAAGACACGAATAGGTAGGCGAATATGGTAACGAATAGGGTAACAAACAGAGTAATGTTTTTGTAGCGAATGGTCCTGTCACGAATGTTCTTTTGTAATGAATAAGGATTCTCGAATTAGAAACTTAATGACGAATGAATGAGCACGGATGTGATTATGTAAAGAATAGCTAGCTTATCACGAATGAGCTACATTGACAAATGGGCAACTAATCTGTGGTAACAAACTTGACACGTGGCACAATTTAGTTATAACTTGAAAGCGAATGGCTATCTACAATATAGCGAATGGGCATTTAAACCATAACGAATGGTTCTTATGAATCTTCTGTAACACCCCGTAACCGCAGCGGAAACGTACACGGGATGCGACAGACACCTCTGATATCAACACATTGTTTATAAAGAAAACCGAAGGCATTAATATACTTCAAAATTACATTATCTCGTCTTTCATTACCGTCTAGGTGATACACACATCATACATTACGATTCATAATTCTATCTGTTATAATGTATCCTAACGTCCAGCACGCAAACCTTACACACATCAAGCACTTAGCACGTAATCAATCACTTTATCTTAGTTGTACCTGAAAAGCATGGGAGAAAACGGGTCAACTACGAATAGTTGGTGAGTTTCACTAATTTAAATAAACACTGACAGATCATTTTAATAATCATTTATTAGCAATGTAATTACGTTGGAAACTATGTTTCCCCAGTACATTTTCATTTATCTTCTGGGAACTATGTTACCCCAGAACAAAAATAACCTCTGGGAACTATGTTACCCCAGAACAATAATAACCTCCGGGAACTATGTTACCCCAGAACAATAATAACTTCCGGGAACTATGTTACCCCAGAACAATAATAACCTCTGGGAACTATGTTACCCCAGAACAATCATAACCTCCGGGAACTATGTTACCCCAGAACAATAATAACCTCTGGGAACTAAGTTACCCCAGAACAATAATAACCTCCGGGAACTATGTTACCCCAGAACAATAATAACCTCCGGGAACTATGTTACCCCAGAACAATAATAACTTCCGGGAACTATGTTACCCCAGAACAATAATAACCTCTGGGAACTATGTTACCCCAGAACAATCATAACCTCCGGGAACTATGTTACCCCAGAACAATAATAACCTCTGGGAACTAAGTTACCCCAGAACAATAATAACCTCTGGGAACTATGTTACCCCAGAACAATCATAACCTCCGGGAACTATGTTACCCCAGAACAATAATAACCTCTGGGAACTAAGTTACCCCAGAACAATAATATCCTCTGGGAACTATGTTACCCCAGAACAATAATAACCTCTGGGAACTAAGTTACCCCAGAACAATAATATCCTCTGGGAACTATGTTACCCCAGAACAATAATAACCTCTGGGAACTATGTTACCCCAGAACAATAATAACCTCCGGGAACTAAGTTACCCCAGAACAATCCCACTCAATAATCAATTTATATATTCTGTGCATCAAACCATATATATAAAAATATACAAGTGTTTCCATACGATCGGTATGTACTTAAATACTTTAATTAAGACATGCTTTCCGCCCCGGGAAAATATTTAAAACAGTTCAATAAAAAGGGGCTCGTGAAAACTCACCTTAGCACATGCAAGTAGGCAACAACGATCAATATCAGTTAACCCGTCCAATCGGTAATATGATCCCTACGATCATTATTATACAATTATTGTTTATATAATCTTTAATCTTATCAATCGGTACACCTGGGGACACTGTCAACCCAGCACTGTACCCGTTCTGGGGGCAAGGTTAACCCAGAAATACTTCTCCGGACTCAGATTGTGATGTCGTTTAGAGTTCCAAGGTCACAACTACTATTAGTCGTTTTTCTCGTTTTGCGTGCCTAGCACTGTTATCCGTTTTTATGTTTCAAAAATGAGTTTGGTCACACACGACCCGAAAATAGTGGTTGACGGATAATTTAATTAAAGATGTGAAATTATAGCTCGGTTTAGACGTCCCGATTGGCCGCGGAACCCGTTTCCGTCTTTGGCGTACCGGAAACTATTAAAATAGATTAAAATTACTCAAATCATCCGAATTATTTTCGGATGATTTATTTTTACTTGTTTAGTTCATTTATATGAAAATAGTTCATTTTTACGGTTTTTGTACACCAGTCAGTTCGCTTAAGCGAACTTCACCGGTTTACGCGTTTTACTTTAAAAGTTTGATAATTAGCACAAATAATTATCCGTTTACTCTCGGATCTTGAAAATTTGCACAAATCACTTTTTAACAGTGGGTAATTTTATAAAAATATTTCCAGAATTAATTCTTATATTTAAAATTTACTTATCTATTTTTAAACACCATTTAAACACTAAATATGTCGTAAATACTAAACGATCTTAGAAAAATCCCAAATTTCTCCTGGATGTCCCCTGCCATCCACATAGTCCCCTGTAATTTTTCCAAAACCAAAATCTTCTTTTAAATGCCATTTTTACTAAAACCGAGCTAGAAATCCCTAGAACTCGTTTAACCGAAAAGCCTACTTAGACTTCTCCAACAGACCTCAAATTTAGTGTGTGACTTATACATGATATGAAAAGCTTATCCACAATTTTCCAGAATTTTTCATGACATTTAACTATTTTTCACCATTTTTGGCCAAAACGGAGCATTAAATTCACCAAATATTCATCCTTTATCCAAAAATTACCAAAAATTCACAGAACTCATATTTCCATGTGTTTAACACCTCTGTAAAATTTCATGACCTAACTCTAAACGACCAACAATCTGTCCAAATTTCCCAAAACCGAACATAACCGAATATACCTTTCGTTTTCCGCCACTACAAGCTACAAACTCATCTTTCCGCCTTATCTACCACTAAATACAGAGCCTACAAACAACATACCACAATACCAAGCAATTTACACTCACGATCAAGCCATTTATTTCATGGTTACGGTTAAAACATCAAAACAAAGATTTTGACCGTAAAAATTCGTTTTTGACTCTTTTAACTACTTTCTTGGACCAAGATCCCTTGTATAACTCGTATACATCACTTGATCATGCAAGAATCGGTTCCATCTCGGGTTTTCACCCTTTTTCATTTGGAAACCTCCTTTTCTTGCAAGAACACTCAAGAAACAAAGATAATTACGTACATAACACGATCTTTACCTCGGTTTTTCTTGTTAAAAGTCTCGGTTTTTGATCAAGGGGGTTGAGAGAGTTGAAGGTTTGATGGATTATTGGATGAAAAAAAAGAAAATGAAATGAGGTTGGACCAAAGGGTCCGATCGGCCTAAGGTAAGAGGTGGGGTGGGACCCACAAGTTCAATCTTGGCCACATGTTTGGATTCTCGTAATCCGGATAATGTTTTGGATAATCTGGTTCTGTTCGTTTCTCGGTTAAACGTTTAATTCGGTTTACAACGAGGCCAAAATGGTTGTTTTTCGGCTTAAAATAAAATTTATATAAAACCGATTTAAAAACTTAAACCATGGCATTTATTAACTCGAAACGTCATATTATTAGTTATTACGCATCTTTTTCGGCTTGATCGATCGTCTCTTGCTCGGTTTGGTATTAAAGGTTTCGTTTATCGTACCGACGTACTATTAAATCGAAATCCTTTTTCTGTGCTTTAATCCACTTATCCCGAAGCTTTATTACTTCGTAACCTCACTAAATATCATAAATCTCGTCTATATTTGAACCCTCGATTCATTCGGGTTTCAATAACTATCGATCGTTTGATCGCATAATCAATACGGTGAATTATATATTCACGTACAATCAATACAATGAATCATGTTTTCTCGTATAATTACCACGGTAACTCATGTACCCGACGTTACATATGACGTAACTAACGTCTACCGGTTAGGGTATACCTGGTTTCGTCGGAATCGTTACATTCTCCCCCCGTTAAGAAATTTCGTCCTCGAAATTTTACACGCCCACTATCTCCTTTCGAGAGGAAGGTGGGGGTTTTTCTTTCAGAATTCATCCTCGCGTTACCAAGTATAATCTGGTCTTCGCTGTGAATTCCACTTAATCTTAATAAAACTTGGTATGTCCAAACTGTTTAGTTTTCCCGACTATTATTTCTACGGGATTATTTATGATATCAAGCACGTCTTCTATGATTACCTCTATTACTAGTACTTTCGTTGCCTCATCGCTTAGGCACTTTTCAATCCGTATACATGGCAAAACATCATGTATAGTACTTAGCCCCTAGAGTACTTTAATCGATAAACTAAATGACCAACCATGGAGATAGTTCTCATGGGGTCCAATTTATTAAGAAGCTATTTTCGGTTTTGCCAAACCTCATATCACCTCTCTAAGGTGACGCCTTAAAATACCTTGTCACCTCTCTCCGGCGACAATGGTTTCCTTTGAATGTTGGCATAACTCCTTTGCCAATCATGCGCTGCTTTCAACTTGTCTTAAATATTATAAATCCGATTGGTTGTTTCTCTAATCAATTCAAATCTTATGGCCTGAGTGACGCCCAATTTCAATTTAACAACTTGGTGATAATCACTTCACCCATAGAAAGCTTCAAGCTCTCAATGTTTCCTTCCCCGTCTTCCAATATTGGGAGTAGGATGACTATTTTGATCTGAGATAATTGAAAATGGCACTCCACGACGAGATACCATTTCACCAACAGGAATTTAGGCAAGAATTCATTTTGGTAATCGTCATAGATTGGAATGAAATGCGAGGATTGGTTAATCGATCCGCGATTACCCAATTTTCCTCATGCCTTTGATATATCTTGGGAATTTGCATCCCGAAATCCAATGTAATTTATTCCCACTATCATTGGCGACTTTTCTGTTATTGTGGCGTTCCCAATGGTTTTCGGTATGCAGCCTTATCTCTTGCATAACTTAAATTTTCACCAACATACGTAACCATATCTTTCTCCACTCTCGGTCATTAACAACATCCTTTCAGAGATCTGTATCATCAATAGTCAAATCCGATCCCGGATGTATGGATCATTTCGATCTATGCGCTTCGTCAATGATTAATTCACGAAGGTCATGGAGGGTCGGGATCCAAATCCGATTTTTGAAGTAGAGAATTTCGTGCACGCGTTGCTCGAAATTCTTCTCATTGCCGTAAAGTTCCTCCTTTTCCAATTGTTCCTCTTTCAACGCCCCACGTTGAGCGACTCGAATCAGTTTCGAAGGTTCAACTGGACTATCATCCCCAACGCCCTCATTCGCAATGGCTTAACCCGATCTTTCCTACTCAAGGCATTGGTTACGACGTTAGCCTTGCCGGGTGGTAACGGATGTCACAGTCTTAATTGTTTAACAACTCAACCCATCTTCGTTGCCTCATATTTAGTTCTTTCTGATCGAATATGTGATGCACACTTTTATGATCAGTGAAGATGGTGCACTTCGTATCGTAGAGACAATGTCTCCACACTTTATTTGCCTAGATAACCGCTCCCAGTTCTAAGTCGTGAGTAGTGTAATCTTACTCGTGTACTTTTAACTGTCGGGAAGTATAGGCTATGACCTTATTATACTGCGTCAACACGCATCCTAATCCTTTACGCGACAGAACCATCGTCTCCATCGGGGAGACTCAAAATCGGCGCTTGGTACAATTTTAACGGTTTCTATCTTATTTGGATCTTTGCGTATTCCTTGTTGCTTTACAACATGACCAAGGGATTATGCCCTCTTTATTCAAAATCACATTTCGAAAACTTCGCGTATAGCTCCTCTTGCTTTAACACTTCCATAATTTTCCTTAACCATCGTTCGTGCTCTTCTTTACGTTACGAATATATCAAAATATCATCAATGAATGTTATGACAAATTTGTCTAAATAAAGTTTACAGACTTGGTTCATGAGTTCCATGAATGCTGCCGGCGCATTTGTTAGCCCGAAAGGCATAACTAAGAATTCTTAATGGCCGTAGCGATTCCGAAACAATGTTGTTGCAACGTCTTTCTCCTGGATTTCTCATTTGGCGATAACTATACCTAAGATCGATTTTCTATTCTTGATCGTCACTTTATTCAACTTTCCGTAATCAACACATATCCTAACACTTCCGTCCTTCATTTCCCAATTAAAACTGGTACACCCCATGGTGACTAATTAGGCCGTATAAAACCTTATCCAGCAATTCTTGTAACTGATTGGATAATTCTTGCATCTCAGACGGTGCAAATCGGTAGGGTGCTTTAGCAATAGGGCCAGCTTGAGACATTAAATCGATTCTGAATTCGACCTATCGGGTTGGCGGTAGTCCAGGAAGTTCTTTTGGGAAAACTTGTGGAAATTTGCGTACCACCGGGATATCTTCTATATGCCTTCTTTTAAATACTTTGGTAATTACGTTTGTTAAATATACCACGACTTCTTGTAGTAAATATTATAACATCTCAAGATGAGATTTGAGTGGCAACATAGTACCGTACACTTTTCTCTGTATTTAATCACTTCATCGTCCGAAAGAGAGCTTCTAATCATCTTCTTTTCATATTTGATTTTTGCTTCATGCTGAGTTAGCCAATCCATGCTAACTATTACGTCAAAACTTCTTTGCTTTACTGGTCGTAGGTCAATAAGGAAAGGTTAATTGTTCAGAATAATAGGACAATCCCGTACAATTTAATTAACCATTAGGGATTTGCCGTTAGCGATTCTACAGTATAGGGTTCTATAGTTTCACTAACCGGTATCTTTCCAAAGGGTAGGAGGTTCGCAGGAACTAACTTATATCGACGACCGTAAAAATATCACTGAAGCCTATTGATTTAAAACTACAACGTACTTAATACCACTTTTGGATCATGACGTGCTTTATTTGAATTACTCACAAAAGCACGGCTCCTTGCTTGATCATAGGTTGATGCTTGTCATGAGGTTCATCTTCCACGACACCTTGGTTCAACTTTGGGCAATCTCTCTTGAAACGTTCTGTACTGCCACATTCATAGCAAGTACAACTGTTTGGTATAATTTGGTTTCTTTGGATGGATTGTTATTGAAGTTGTTGGCTTCGGAGTGGTTGTACACAAATGGGTTGGGGTTGCCGGTCCACATGGCTTCAGTTGGTTCTACAATTGGGGCGTTACGTCCATCTTTACCATACCGTGGCCTACTATCACCCGACATTCTTCTTTCTGCCGATAACTATATTTTCCACATTTAAGGAAGGACCCTTTATGCGGTTCATGTTTTCGCACCAGAACTAGTCTTAGTATAATTCTGGGTTGTAGGACGTACCTACTTATTCGCAAGTCTATCTTGCACTATACCTTTACCATTTCCCTTCTTTAACACTCGACGTCTCACCTAACGTCCTTTCATTCCCCTTCCCATAGAATCAAATATATCAATGCTGGCTTGCGACACAACCCTTCCCAAAGGTTGTATATTTTACAGGTTTGACTATACTCCTTATCGATGGAGTTAGTCCCCAATATTGCACTTACTTCGCTTAGTTTCAGGAGTGATTAGTCATGTTACCAGACATGACCATTCCTTTAAACGATTAACGCGTTCTAAGTGATCAGCACACAACATTTCTATCTTTCATAGCTCAGTTTCAAATCTCTGAACTCAATTACTCGAATAAGAGTGCCCCGGTACTAGAATTTTAAATCCTGACCATATCATCTGAGTAATAATTTTCCAACTATAATTCTTTTTTTACCATCGTGTTCCATCACGATACAACATAATCTACCAACATATCTGTAGCATACTACACAATATTCTAGACTCTTACCAATATCCTTAACCATTTCGATCTTTTCTATCCACTCGTTAATCTATCCCTCCCTTTACCATCAGTAACTATTACTAATTTCCTTAACACCCACAACAACATATCCTTCATACCGGGTCTAATTCATTTCGACTACTAATCATGTTTAGTTCATAACTAACACTTGTAGTCATATTAATATTCGGTGGGACATAATCACTCTTAGCAATAATACTAAGAATTTAAATATTCATAATCATGTGATTGCTCGATCTATAATTCTGCGATCACATTCGCATCGATACTAGCAGTGATCTGTGATACGACATTCGGTATCATCATCTGCTATCTTTGAGCAATCAACTGAATCACAACAATCTCCACCCTTGGAGTTATTCTTTTTATGTCATTCTGCCGTACTCATCCCGTACGCAGTAATCAATACTACTCTCACCATATCACTCGTTACCAGTTCAATCATAACAACAGGTACACATACACACCAATTATTATCACATATATTACACATACCGGCATCTAGTATATATGCCCCACAACTATAATAACTTATGGACTTAACCTGACATCGGTTAACGTTTAAATAAGTTTCATAACCCTTGTCACCAACTGACATATAGATCTTTCTCAACAAAGATCAATGTTTAACATGCCTGCTTTCAATATCTTTCTGCATGTCAGTATAACCGATACATGCTCACCGTGAGCACCAAACGATTACATACCACGGAGTTATAATATCCGTGTTTATTCGTATATCCGGCATACACAGTATACCACCTACGAACGAACAACCAACTATGCTATAATGATTCCAACACTTCTTTGTGTATAGGTAATCATTCTATTCGAGCATACATGGGTGTAAACATCTAACGGATGTAAGGATAACATAGGAAGTTATTAGAATAGGCGGTACCGGTGTTGGTAGGGAATGGGACTTATAAATTTTTTTTTTTTTTTTTTTTTTTTTTTTTTTTTTTTTTTTTTTGTGGTTGGGAGTCACGGTTACTAGATATTTCTGGTTAATGTCAAACGGGAGATTTGACTTGGTACCATCATAACTATAACCTGATAAGTCCGACTTATCACCAATCGATGCTCTAGAAATTTCAGCATTCTCGGTACTTTTTATTATCTCATCCCCCGGTTCCTTATCCGGGTCTTATTTCACCATACTTGTACCCCCAAGATATGCACGTACATATATATATATACACATTAGCACACATAAATAATATTATATACTTTACACATATGTTGCCATTTTTACCTATTAATGTACCGCGTGACTTCCCCTGAATTCCCTCGTGCGGACAAGTCAGTTATTATGTTCCGGACCATAATAAATCACTTGTCCATCCAAGTTCATCCAGACCTCGTCACTATAAATTATTAGTTGATATTCAGACCCTATAAGACTTGAGCTACTGGTTATATTTTAGGTATCTTTTAAAGGCATCCTAATTCTTTATAACCAATGGCTCTGATACCAAGTTCTGTAACACCCCGTAACCGCAGCGGAAACGTACACGGGATGCGACAGACACCTCTGATATCAACACATTGTTTATAAAGAAAACCGAAGGCATTTATATACTTCAAAATTACATTATCTCGTCTTTCATTACCGTCTAGGTGATACTCACATCATACATTACGATTCATAATTCTATCTGTTATAATGTATCCTAACGTCCAGCACGCAAACCTTACACACATCAAGCACTTAGCACGTAATCAATCACTTTATCTTAGTTGTACCTGAAAAGCATGGGAGAAAACGGGTCAACTACGAATAGTTGGTGAGTTTCACTAATTTAAATAAACACAGACAGATCATTTTAATAATCATTTATTAGCAATGTAATTACGTTGGAAACTATGTTTCCCCAGTACATTTTCATTTATCTTCTGGGAACTATGTTACCCCAGAACAATAATAACCTCTGGGAACTATGTTACCCCAGAACAATAATAACCTCCGGGAACTATGTTACCCTAGAACAATAATAACCTCTGGGAACTATGTTACCCCAGAACAATAATAACCTCCGGGAACTATGTTACCCCAGAACAATAATAACCTCCGGGAACTATGTTACCCCAGAACAATAATAACTTCCGGGAACTATGTTACCCCAGAACAATAATAACCTCTGGGAACTATGTTACCCCAGAACAATAATAACCTCCGGGAACTATGTTACCCCAGAACAATAATAACCTCCGGGAACTATGTTACCCCAGAACAATAATAACCTCCGGGAACTATGTTACCCCAGAACAATCATAACCTCTGGGAACTATGTTACCCCAGAACAATCATAACCTCCGGGAACTATGTTACCCCAGAACAATAATAACCTCTGGGAACTAAGTTACCCCAGAACAATAATAACCTCTGGGAACTATGTTACCCCAGAACAATCATAACCTCCGGGAACTATGTTACCCCAGAACAATAATAACCTCTGGGAACTAAGTTACCCCAGAACAATAATATCCTCTGGGAACTATGTTACCCCAGAACAATAATAACCTCTGGGAACTAAGTTACCCCAGAACAATAATATCCTCTGGGAACTATGTTACCCCAGAACAATAATAACCTCTGGGAACTATGTTACCCAGAACAATAATAACCTCCGGGAACTAAGTTACCCCAGAACAATCCCACTCAATAATCAATTTATATATTCTGTGCATCAAACCATATATATAAAAATATACAAGTGTTTCCATACGATCGGTATGTACTTAAATACTTTAATTAAGACATGCTTTCCGCCCCGGGAAAATATTTAAAACAGTTCAATAAAAAGGGGCTCGTGAAAACTCACCTTAGCACATGCAAGTAGGCAACAACGATCAATATCAGTTAACCCGTCCAATCGGTAATATGATCCCTACGATCATTATTATACAATTATTGTTTATATAATCTTTAATCTTATCAATCGGTACACCTGGGGACACTGTCAACCCAGCACTGTACCCGTTCTGGGGGCAAGGTTAACCCAGAAATACTTCTCCGGACTCAGATTGTGATGTCGTTTAGAGTTCCAAGGTCACAACTACTATTAGTCGTTTTTCTCGTTTTGCGTGCCTAGCACTGTTATCCGTTTTTATGTTTCAAAAATGAGTTTGGTCACACACGACCCGAAAATAGTGGTTGACGGATAATTTAATTAAAGATGTGAAATTATAGCTCGGTTTAGACGTCCCGATTGGCCGCGGAACCCGTTTCCGTCTTTGGCGTACCGGAAACTATTAAAATAGATTAAAATTACTCAAATCATCCGAATTATTTTCGGATGATTTATTTTTACTTGTTTAGTTCATTTATATGAAAATAGTTCATTTTTACGGTTTTTGTACACCAGTCAGTTCGCTTAAGCGAACTTCACCGGTTTACGCGTTTTACTTTAAAAGTTTGATAATTAGCACAAATAATTATCCGTTTACTCTCGGATCTTGAAAATTTGCACAAATCACTTTTTAACAGTGGGTAATTTTATAAAAATATTTCCAGAATTAATTCTTATATTTAAAATTTACTTATCTATTTTTAAACACCATTTAAACACTAAATATGTCGTAAATACTAAACGATCTTAGAAAAATCCCAAATTTCTCCTGGATGTCCCCTGCCATCCACATAGTCCCCTGTAATTTTTCCAAAACCAAAATCTTCTTTTAAATGCCATTTTTACTAAAACCGAGCTAGAAATCCCTAGAACTCGTTTAACCGAAAAGCCTACTTAGACTTCTCCAACAGACCTCAAATTTTGTGTGTGACTTATACATGATATGAAAAGCTTATCCACAATTTTCCATAATTTTTCATGACATTTAACTATTTTTCACCATTTTTGGCCAAAACGGAGCATTAAATTCACCAAATATTCATCCTTTATCCAAATATTACCAAAAATTCACAGAACTCATATTTCCATGTGTTTAACACCTCTGTAAAATTTCATGACCTAACTCTAAACGACCAACAATCTGTCCAAATTTCCCAAAACCGAACATAACCGAATATACCTTTCGTTTTCCCGCCACTACAAGCTACAAACTCATCTTTCCGCCTTATCTACCACTAAATACAGAGCCTACAAACAACATACCACAATACCAAGCAAGTTACACTCACGATCAAGCCATTTATTTCATGGTTACGGTTAAAACATCAAAACAAAGATTTTGACCGTAAAAATTCGTTTTTGACTCTTTTAACTACTTTCTTGGACCAAGATCCCTTGTATAACTCGTATACATCACTTGATCATGCAAGAATCGGTTCCATCTCGGGTTTTTCACCCTTTTTCATTTGGAAACCTCCTTTTCTTGCAAGAACACTCAAGAAACAAAGATAATTACGTACATAACACGATCTTTACCTCGGTTTTTCTTGTTAAAAGTCTCGGTTTTTGATCAAGGGGGTTGAGAGAGTTGAAGGTTTGATGGATTATTGGATGAAAAAAAAGAAAATGAAATGAGGTTGGACCAAAGGGTCCGATCGGCCTAAGGTAAGAGGTGGGGTGGGACCCACAAGTTCAATCTTGGCCACATGTTTGGATTCTCGTAATCCGGATAATGTTTTGGATAATCTGGTTCTGTTCGTTTCTCGGTTAAACGTTTAATTCGGTTTACAACGAGGCCAAAATGGTTGTTTTTCGGCTTAAAATAAAATTTATATAAAACCGATTTAAAAACTTAAACCATGGCATTTATTAACTCGAAACGTCATATTATTAGTTATTACGCATCTTTTTCGGCTTGATCGATCGTCTCTTGCTCGGTTTGGTATTAAAGGTTTCGTTTATCGTACCGACGTACTATTAAATCGAAATCCTTTTTCTGTGCTTTAATCCACTTATCCCGAAGCTTTATTACTTCGTAACCTCACTAAATATCATAAATCTCGTCTATAATTGAACCCTCGATTCATTCGGGTTTCAATAACTATCGATCGTTTGATCGCATAATCAATACGGTGAATTATATATTCACGTACAATCAATACAATGAATCATGTTTTCTCGTATAATTACCACGGTAACTCATGTACCCGACGTTACATATGACGTAACTAACGTCTACCGGTTAGGGTATACCTGGTTTCGTCGGAATCGTTACATCTTCAAATCCTCAAAGTAAAATTTCTAGATCTTTAACCTTAGATCTACAACTAATCCTGACGAAAATTCAAACTTGAATTACTCATCCGAATCTCAACCAAAATTAACAATCTATAGGTCAAATTACTCGTATCATTTACGCGAACATTCCCGAACCAATCCAAACCACTAAATCCAATCCAAGTCAAGTCCGAAATCCAAATTTAACCCAAACAGAAACCTCTGTTTCGTTCAATCTCGAATTCAATCCATTTCCATTCCAAACTTAAACAATAATACAATTAAACTTCAACGAAGCTTACAAATCCGATTACAAACCAAATTATGATCAATTCAGCATCAATTAAACATCTCATCATCTTAATTGAGCCAAATTTGATAAAATCAGTTTCAGATTTAAAATTAACCAACTATACAGTGAATTCTCTAACAAATCAACATGAAAATACCTTGAATCACTAACACAATCTAACGCTCAGCTCTGATACCACTTGACAGAGTTTAAAGTTGAGCTTAATACGTTAATCAATTCATACCGATTGATATATAGGATCTAGTTATATGATATGTGTAGGTAATTAGCAATAGGTTAATATGAACGAAGTGTTGAGTAGTAACTTGGACAGAGTAACGGCTTGAGAGAAATAATTATAAAATACTAGTTAAACTATGAGGCTATGAACAGCCTATATATAGAAGATGAATGTCATTCATTACACAGTCCGTTACAAATACCCTCATTCGTCTTCATACAATACATAACGTAATGAGTATAACGAATGACTCATTCGCTATACCCCATTCGTCAACATTCCATGATGAATGGATACAGAATAAAATGATAAGGTCCATGTGTTAAACATCCTTAACGAATGGACACTAATAAACACATATAGCATCATTCGTTAATCACACTTAATGAATGAGCTGATAAACTTAACGAATGGGTCTGGTAATTACCAAAATGCCCTTACGTTAATATACATATAAATTACATAAGTTACAAAGACTCGAGACGACCTAAACGTTGCACTAACAGTTACACCCACCTCGGCCTCTCTTCCCTTCACCAACTTTCACAGATCGAACTTCACTCGAGTCACCTTTCTCATTCTCATCATCCTTCTTACCACTCTATCCTATCTTCTCAGCAGTTCTTGCATGGCGTTCAACAGACTTATCAGGATGCAGATTCTTCACTACAGCAGCTATAGCTTGAGCAATAGCGGCTTGAACAACAGGATCCAGTTGATACCCTTCATTGTTACTCTGATCTTGCACAGTTGCACTTCCTTCTTTTCTCGTGTTAGTAACTGGTTCTTCAAAAGGTTCCCGGACAATACATGGCTTACCACGACGTCCAGTACGATCTCCTTGACCAACAACCTTCCTTGCTCCAGCCATTCGTATTCTATATGGAAACACAAACGTCGTCACTCAAGGATAGTAAGGCTAACATGTAATAATAGTGGCAAGCAGTGATTAGCTGATCTCGTTACTCTCACTGTCCTATACACTTCCCTTTGTGAGTCCATTTGTGCTAGGTTCTACTTTTAAACAGTTAAACAATCAATCAAACAATCCACAAACAATCTAATAATCCTATGTTTAGAAATTAAGATAACTTTCTTACTTTGCACATGAAATTAATCATGTACCTTACCTTTACTTAGCTTGCTTGAGTGACACCTGGCTTTCTCAAACTGGCATCTTCTTTCTTTTCTTACTTAAGTCCCATTATATGTTCGAGTCTAAGCATGTAGGATGCTTATTTCTCTTGAACTTATGCTCTGATACCAACTTGTAAGGCCCCGGTCCCGGTGCCCTACATTGTCGTTGGATTTACTCATAAACACAGTTCTCAATATCAGAGTTAATTAAAACTTTTTGTGGAATTTAATAAGTCAAGCATATATTACATAACATTCCAAATTTTGTCTTAACATCATTCATTTTTGTTAGTGCACAGTTTTGGTCATCTCGAGTCTTTGTAAACATTTGTTATTTATTATTATTATTATTATTATTATTATTATTATTATTATTATTATTTTGTTAGTGCACAGTTTTGGTCATCTCGAGTCTTTGTAAACATTTGTTATTTATTATTATTATTATTATTATTATTATTATTATTATTATTATTATCTTTACATACTATTAAAGCAATACAATTTGTACACATGTCATTCAACTAGCCTCTCCACATCAATTGTCCACATGTCATTCAACTAGCATCTCCACATCAATGTCACATCATTGCCAAGTAATCTATTTCCTTTCCTATCATGTATATTATTAAATCAAAAATGATGTAATGATGGGAATCGAACCCTGGCACTATCCCGATATGAAAACTTAACAAATGCAACAATTGCCAACCAACCAAGGACTATTGATGTTCAATTAGTTGAAATACAAATCCTATATATTGAAAGAACAATTGTAAATGGAAGGTTTTTGTAATCATGACATAAGTAAAGTGTCCATATAAGAATCCTTAGCTAAAATAGAATATAACAATCAATACATGATCAATAATCATTTGAAATGTTAACCTACATTAGTTATTATATATATATTAATTATGACGTCCTCCGGGTTAATGTCTGGTCCAACCTCTCGGGTCGATCCGACCTGTGACCTGATAAGGCTTCCGGGTCTGAAAACATTGATTTAAACCTTAAGATTTTTCACCCTAATCATTTTAATCTCTCTCTCTCTCTCTCTCTCTCGGCTTACTAACTACACCATCCACTATCTTTTATATTCCGGTAATGTAGATCGAGATTAATAATTTTCCGGTAGGGTTATATATATTACACTCTAATGGCCAACAATGTTATATGATTTTCCAGCAAGGTTATATATTTTTCCGGCAAAATCATATTTTCTTCCGGTTATTGTAGATCTAACATTTTTATCTTATTTTCATTGTTAACTAATTTTTTTAAAATCAGTTTAGGTTCTAAAACAAAAACGGCGATGATGCTAATATTTCTACTTTTTTAGTTTTTCCGGTAAGTTTTTCCGTTCATGTGTTATACCTATAACAATGGTTGTTTTATATTTATTTGAAGTTTTATATTTTTCCTGTTTTTTTTTCTTTTACATGTTATTTTAGGTTCTAAATAAAAAGTTCCATCCATGGAGATTATCATTATTCTTTTTCCGGTAATATTTCTACTTTTTTAGTTTTTCCGGTAAGTTTTTCCGTTCATGTGTTATACCTATAACAATGGTTGTTTTATATTTATTTGAAGTTTTATATTTTTCCTGTTTTTTTTTCTTTTACATGTTATTTTAGGTTCTAAATAAAAAGTTCCATCCATGGAGATTATCATTATTCTTTTTCCGGTAAGGCCAATTTAAATTTTCCGGTTATAAATTATAATTCAAATCTTCCATAATATCAATGTTATAACAAAACTTAATTATTTCAGGTTATTTTCCCGATTGATGTATTGAATATTTCATTTTACCTTCTAAATAAAAATCGGAGATATCATCGTCATTATCACTATTTCGTTTTTCCGGTAAGACCATTCAAATTTTCCGGTTATAAAATTATAATTAAAACTTTCCATAATATGACTATTAATATTTGACTTTATCATTTCATGTTATTGTTCCGACTCATATAAGCTAATTGCATGGATTGAACATTAGTTAATAAGATGTATTTTTTTAATTTTTTAAATATTGATGTGTATTTTTTTAATATTCAAGTATATTTCTTATTTATAAGATTATAATATACATTAAATTTCATATATTAATATAATCATTATTGTATTGTTTTTGTCAACTTTCAATTAAGTGACAAATATTCCGTCTAATTTAAAATCTTATTATAATTTCCAATCTTATATTAGTTTACATTTTTAGATTTATACACAATAAAGAATCTCATTAATACAATTTATAGAGTTTGACGTTCCTTATTTTTTTTAAAACCGAATGAACAACCCTTTTTTATGTTTTTATTTTTTTTCATTTTTATTAACTCATTCCTTAATTTGTGAATTGACCTAAATAATAACCTAATTATCCTATTATTACAATTTATATTTTCTAACTTTCCTTATTTGTTAAAAAAAACCGAATGAATAAGTTATAAGTTAAATAGATTTCTGACCTATTTAAGTATTTGACAATTCATATTAAATCGTTTGTGACCATTCATATTAAATCGTTTTTGACCATTCATATTAGTTTACATTTTTAGATTTATACACATTTAAAAATCCAATTATGGCACTTTATAAAGTTTGACATTCCTTTTTTTTTTTAAATCCTAATGAACAACCCTTTTTTATGTTTTTAATTTTTTCCATTTTTATAAAATCATTCCTTAATTTGTGGTTTGACCAAAATAATAACCTAATTATCCCATTATTACAATTTATATCTTTTGACTTTCCTTATTTGTTAAAAAAACGAATGAATAAGTTATAACTTAAATAAATGTTCGAGCCTTACTTGCAACAAGGTTTAAGTATCTCATTAATACAATTTAATGAGTTTAACTATCCTTATTAGTTAACTAATAAGGATAGTTTGTAACATCCTAAAATTTATATAGTTTGTAACATCCTAAAATTTATAATGTTGAATAAAGAAAGTTATGTTAGTGATTTCGCGTTTTAATTATTAATATCGAGTAGGAGCGGGTCATGGACTTGGATTAATTGAGATAGGATAAATGAGAATGGGATTTCAGGGATATAAATACCCCCAAAATCCCAAAATATCTCATTTCTCACCAAACTCCACACACACTCCACACACTCCTCAAAACACACACATACTAACCGATCAAGATTCGAAGCCGAGACCCGAGATTTTGTTGATAGATCTGAGTTGGTAAGGTAAGAACAAATCCACCAAAGCTTATAGTACTGAAAATGGTTAGGATTTGATGGGTTAACCGGACCCGAAACCCAAACTGCCCAAATCGGACCCCTAAAACGTCGATTTTAGGCCGATTTGATGGTTGGGATTTGTAGGCGCCGATCATACGATTCCGTGGGTACCAAAATCGAGTTATTTGGCTAAGAAACGAAGGATTTATGGGCAAACAGATCTGCAGCGCGATAACTTCGCCTGCAAGATTAAGTTCGCCTGAGGAATTTCGCCTTCAAGCGTAACTTCGCCTTCAAGCGTAACTTCGCCTAAGGATAACTTCGCCTACGGCCAAGTTCGCCTAAGGTTTAACTTCGCCTGAAGCCAAGTTCGCCTAAGGTTTAACTTCGCCCGAAGCCAAGTTCGCCTAAGGTTTAACTTCGCCTGAAGCCAAGTTCGCCTAAGGTTTAACTTCGCCTGAAGCCAAGTTCGCCTAAGGTATAACTTCGCCTGAAGCCAAGTTCGCCTAAGGTTTAACTTCGCCTGAAGCCAAGTTCGCCTAAGGTTTAACTTCGCCTGAAGCCAAGTTCGCCTAAGGTTTAACTTCGCCTGAAGTGAAGTTCGATTATAAAATAAATTAAAAAAACCTAATGGAAAATGTGGTAAGGCAGTTATCGAAAATAAAATTTTTCCAAGCTGACCTGGCAGCTTAACCCCAGCCAGGGGCTCTGCCCCTTGGACCCCGCTAGGGGCTGCCGCCCCTAGAACCCCGCTGCCAGGGGCGCTGCCCCCGGACCCCCGTTCGTTGTGGGTCATATATAGATAGAAATACAAAACGAGTAGTAGTAGTTAATTGATATGTGTAAATATTATACAGTTAGCCGAGCCCAGTTAAAGAAAGGAATTACGATCAACGGCGAGCGTAACAGGATCCAGGTGAGTTTCTAGCCCCATTCCTTGTTATGTTTTCGGGGCTGTGTGCATACTTGATGTGTTGTTAATACATTTATCCTAAGTGATAAGTGTATGCCATATGTGATATATGTGATATGTATGAATGATTGCTTGATGGTACGTGAACGATCTTCGGATATTACACGTACTGTCAGGTTGTAACGTTATAAATATGGTAAGTATGTTATGTATGAACGATTGCTTGATGGTACGTGAACGATCTTCGGATATTGCACGTACTGTCAGGTTGTAACGTTATAAATATGGTAAGTATGATATGTATGAACGATTGCTTGATGGTACGTGAACGATCTTCGGATATTGCACGTACTGTCAGGTTGTAACGTTATAAATATGGTAAGTATGATATGTATGAATGATTGCTTGATGGTACGTGAACGATCTTCGGATATTGCACGTACTGTCAGGTTGTAACGTTATAAATATGGTAAGTATGATATGTATGAACGATTGCTTGATGGTACGTGAACGATCTTCGGATATTGCACGTACTGTCAGGTTGTAACGTTATAAATATGGCAAGTATGATATGTATGAACGATTGCTTGATGGTACGTGAACGATCTTCGGATATTGCACGTACTGTCAGGTTGTAACGTTATAAATATGGCAAGTATGATATGTATGTTTATGTGTATGAACGTAATAAAGTTAATAAAAGAAGGAAATGACGGTTGTATGGTTGTATGGTTACGAAAAGGGTACCGAGCCCTAATAATACTCGAGGTATGATGTATGGTTGTATGGTAACGAGAGGGAATCGAACCCTACTAATATTCGAAAACAAGGGACCAGACCCTAATAATATCTGTGATGTTAGGGACCAGACCCTAATAATATCTGTGATGTTAGGGACCAGACCCTAATAATATCTGTGATGTTAGGGACCAGACCCTTATAATATCTGTGATGTTAGGGACCAGACCCTTATAATATCTGTGATGTTAGGGACCAGACCCTTATAATATCTGTGATGTTAGGGACCAGACCCTTATAATATCTGTGAGGTTATAGGGCGAAAGGCTCTTTAAAACGTATGATTATGAATGTAAAGAAAGTATGTAAGTAAGAAAGAAAGTATGTAAGTAAGAATGAAGGCATGAGTACTTATGTGTGTATGAAAGAAAGTTATGAGGTTAAGTACGTATGTATGTAATAAGGTATTGTATGGTATTGTATGATTAACTAGAACTCACTCAGCGTAGCTGACTTTTAGTATGCACGCAGGTGAGTAGGTTGAGACAGCTGGCTTGAGTGGAGGACACATGGCAGAAGACTAAAGCCTGGCATCTGAAGATCTGATATGTTTTATAAGTTATGTTTTGATTTTGAAAGACAAGAGGAATGTTTTAAGATATGATTATGAATCGATATGTAATGTTTTATGAAAGTTTTATATTCCGCGTAAAGTTTTTAATTAACTCTGATATTTAGAACTGTGTTTATGAGTAAATCCAACACGAAAGTAGGGTTACCGGTAACGGGGCCTTACATAGTTAAACTCATTAACTATCCTTATTAGTTAACTAATAAGGATAGTTAAACTCATTAAATTGTATTAATGGTTTTAAAACAATTTAATTAACATATTTAAACTCATTTCAAAATCTTTCCATAATTTGTTGTAGTTTTCAAATTAACCGATTTGATTTTCATTTTGTAATTATTTCTAAATTAAGTAGTTTTTTTCAGCTTTAATTATTTTCAAGAACATAAAATTTTTAAATCTTTCCAAAGTTATTTGAGAATTCATTTATTGTAAAACGTTTTTAAGTTTTGCAAATTTAACAAAATATTAATGTCAGTGATTTAAAAGTTTGTTGTAAGATTGGTCAAAAATCAAAAACAATTTCATAATTTTTTGAAGTTGACTAATTTCAATTTTTTATATTTTGTAACTATTTTGAAATTATTTCAAAACGGGTTGTTTTGAAATAGTATCAAATTTGTTAGTCATAAAATGACGTCCAAAAAAAGGTTTTTATTGATATACCTTTTTGGTTTAATGGTTTAAGTTAGAAAGATGTTTTATGTTGTCATTTTACTTTGTTTGTTGTTATATGTTATTTTGTTTTATTAAAAACAACAATTTAATAAAAACAACTTTATTAATGTTCAAATGTTGTCATTATTAAATATGTTATTATGGTGTATTTAATTTGGATGTTATTGTTTTATTATATTTTCAGATGGTGAAGCAAAATGAGTTTCTTTTGATAGAATGTATGAAGAAGTTAATGGTGGTTTAATAAGAAAGAACGTGTTTATGTCTTTTGTTGATATTTTTTGTTTGTTCGATGTACATTAACTTATTGTAACTTTTAACTTTTAATATTTAGACAATGTAAATGGTTAACGTTTTGGTCCAAAAGTTTGAAGAAGTTTGTGTTGCATGAATTTGTTGTTTAAATTTAGAGTATTAGGCTTTAATACTCTAAACTGACTCGATCTATTAAACATATTAACCAGACACGATAAAATAAAACACAAGCTAAATTATCCTAAAGACGACTAGACATGCTAAATCTAAGACACAGACTCACAAGACACAACACAACTCATGACACAAAAGACCAATTAATCAATTAAATTCAATCAAAGCTAGTTTCGCTATCGCCTAAGTATCCCCGGCAACGACGCTAAAAACTTGATGTGCAAAACGGTCTATTTAAAACCTAACCTAAACACTCTAATTTTAATTTTATAAATCTAGACTCTCCTAATACTAGACCACTAGACAGGCAAGTGTACCTATCGATTATATTAAAGCCTAATCAAGTCCGAATGTCGAACCCACGAGACACTAGCGACACCTAAACTAGACTCTTACTAATAACTTAACTAATTTGATTTGTGTCTTTTTTTAATTATTGACTTTAAACTAAATAATAAACTAAACTGACATGAAACTAGACACGAACAGATCAGGTTGGAACTTATATAGGGGAAACAACTACCTAGGCAAGGAATCCTACTAGTCAACTCGTCAACTCTCAGAATTGGATTATGATCGGTAGCCGGATTCTAAAAATATGAAACTTAAGGAATAACTAAAGTATGCTAGATCACCTTCCGATCTCATCGAAAATACCTAAGAACCCTAAATATCATGTAAAGCTCAACGGTTTAATGGTTCGGATCACCTCCCGGTCTCTCTCATCACAAAACACCCTAAGGCGTAAGGGGGTATTCTTATTGAATTCGGTTATAATTCGGATATGTAAGAATCTAAGGGAATCTAGGGTAACTCACTCCCGTGCAATCACTACCCAAACCCAAAAAAGACCAAAACAGACGACACTTTATTACCTCCCAGTCTCTCAAGTGGCAGAATATAAGGTATCCCTAGACTCTCAATTATTTTTCCTATGGTATACGTTAACAATACACCATAAACTAGTTACAAACATACAGTAAACAACCTAATATGCATCCATACATGAAAGACGTTCACAAAGACACATATGGAACAATAAATTGATCATAAATTAATACTTAATACGCATATGCATCACAACCAAAAAAATTAAAAACTTTACCAAAGCATGAACCAATCAATAATAATCCAAAACCAAAAATAAAACAAGTGTAAAAAGTATTCATGCAAACCCAGGCAGTATAATGGTTTAGTACTCATAGTTATTGATGAAACAAAGATAAAAAATAAAGTGCGGTTCATCATAAAAGAAATTAAAATAGTTGAGCTGTTAGCATGTTCGCTTAAATTAATTCACGTGCTTAGCTGTCTGCTTCTTTATATTCTTCTTTTTGGCCGTGACTATTTGATGTGTGTGCTTGCTGGCTTGCGGTGCTAGGCTGCTAACTTTTTCCCTTTTTGTTTTTCAAATTCCGCCTACCCAAGCGGTGGCACCGTTCTCTTTCATCACAATATGCCCTAAGCTCCTTTATATGCCTTTTTTATACTTAATCTATGAATAGTAAACGAGCCCATAGAGTCCAAATCCACTAAATTTGTTGTAGCCCAAGTGATTAAAACATTTTTGACATTTTGTAGCCCACTTCTCCTTCCGTTAAAATTAATTTTTCGAGCCTTTTATAAATTTTGTTTCCATCATGATTTCTTTTATTTCATATCAACTATAAACAGGTAAATTAATTCATGTAAGTCTCAACTATACCAGATAATATTTATTTATATCAGGAGCCTTAAACTAAAGTAAACCATTAACAATATAATCATAGTTCAAAGATATATACGTCTCTCATGTTTAGTAAAAATACTACAATTTAGCTCATAGTATCATTAAACCTTTAAACTTTAAATAGAGCCAAATCGAAGTTATATTCAATAAAAACTAGCTCAAGGTATTAAAGTGTCAGAAATATTTATAAAATAATATATATATTTTAGACCATATCAATAAGCCAAAGAAGGAATACAATGGTACCCGTTCTCAAGATAGAAGTTTAGGAAAGACTTTTACCGAGGTGAAAGATAAACCTTCTAGGGGAGAGTCTTCAAAGGCTGCAAGATCACACGTTTTACTCACCGTTGAAGGGATAGATTGGAATCAACGACTGTTGGGAAATAGAGGTCAAGCTAATCTGGCAATGTTCCAGGAAAATGAGAATTTTTAAGATGCTAGTGGAAACGGAGTGCCATCTGAAAATGAGTCAGAAACAGATTCCGATTATGATGACTCCTGCAATATGCAACCAACGTTGTTTGCACGCATGGCTAAAATCAATGGGTTTAGTTCTTCTTCTGTTAAATTATCTGGAAATGTGTCATGTTCTAATTGTGAAACTGTTAAGTCAAAAATTGATTTAATTAATGCTTAAAATGATTCACTAATGAAATAACTTGCTTCAATCTAGGATACATATAGACAATATTTAGATTCACAAAAAAAATTGAGGGATTGTCTGTAAGTAATCATGATATGAAAGCAGAACTTTCAGTGAAAATGACCATTAATGATAAACAATTTCAAGAAATTCTCAAACAAAGAACTAAGATAACTAAACTTGAAAATGAGGTTCTAGAGTTGAAAAGTAAATTAGACAAGTTTAAAAATTCGTCATTTTTGTTGAATGAAATCAGTGAAGTACCGGGTAAACAAAAAGGTTCTCAAACTAATTTAGGCTTGTTGAAGTTCCTCCACCATTTCATGATGACTATTCACAAAATTCGTTTGCGGGAAAAGAAGAAATTGTAATTGAACCAGTCATTAATGAAGAGAAACCTAAACAAAGTAAAGATAACAAATTTACTGCTTCAACTTTAACTCAAGAACCACATATTCAAAGCAACAACGTTTTTGTTGAGAATATAATCATTGAAGATGTAGCTGAACCTGAAATTGTCCATAAAGACCAGAACATTCCACGCTCAAATCATATTATGTGTGAATCTAAAGAATTTGAGGAGGTTGTGTTTGATTCAAACGCATCTAAAGTGAAAAAGGCAAAATCGGCTAAGGTTAAAGCTAAGAAATCAGAAAAACCAAAGATTTATGTTGAGGTTTTGATGCGTTTCATCAATCAGCTTCTTTTAATGAAAACACTAGTCAAGTTTTTAAGTTAAAAGGTCTTAGCAATGTGTTCACTGAAAAACACATTCCACTTATTTAATCAAGCCCGAGTTAGTTAAGAGTGTCTTTAACAATGAAACATCAAAGAGACAAGATCTTGAACATGCATTTGCTAAATCCAAAGTATCAAACACAACAGATCCATTGGTTAAAGACAAAAAACTATTAGAATCTGCCAAGAAAGTTCAATTTGCTAACTCAACTGGAACTAACACTTTATAGAGTTTTTCTAATTGTTCAAATCTCGATTTTATATGAAAAAGAAGTCTGTAACATTTGATTACTTGAACAAAGTGCATGTTCCTGGTGTTTTTCATCAACCTTATATTGCACCAGTTTCTGACAAATCACAACATACGTTTGTTGATATGAGAACATGTTTCTTATGTGGTGAACATGTTCATGTTGTAAGAAACTGTGGAATGAATAAATCACAGAATATTCCTTTGATTAAAGAAATTCTGAAAGGACCATGTCTTGTAATGATGAAACTCATATCATGTTTTCCAATGTGAATCCATGCAAGGTGATTCACGTTGATGAAAGCAATGTTAAGTTAAAACCCAAGTTTGTTCCTATAGAGCCAATTTGTAAAAATGAGAACACAAATGTAGTTCAAGTTGCATACTTGAGAAGAAAGTTGAAAAGGCATGTAACTAATTCACAAGCAACTAAACCGCATTTGGATTCAATCAAAATTAATTCTTCAAGTGAAAGAAAAGAGGTACCCAAGATTGAGGCCTGGGCTGCCTTTTTAAACTAATCACTTTACATATGTGTGCTGAGTTTATCCAAGACTATATCTGGTGAAAACTGGATTATGGATAGTGGCCATGGATACTCTCGTTATATTACTGGCAACATCAACCTACTATCCGATGTTAAGAATATTCAAGGGGTGTATGTAGCCTTCGCGGGTAATTATGGGGGAATGATTACAAAAGAAAGAGATGTGTCAAATGGTCGTATTACATGTGAGAAAGTAAATTATTGTGATAAAGTGGATCACAATATGTTGAGCGTGTCTCAAATTTGTGATAAGTATACCGCTGTATTTACTGACAAGGAGTGCATAATACTCAAACCAGGATATGTCATTCCAGAAGACATGGCTGCTATGCACTCTCCTCTGTCAAATGATATTTATGTACTTAATATGAGTACTAAAGTATCGAATATAACTTCTGTTGAAACGTGTTTTATCACAAAAGCAACTGAGAAGGACTCGATTATGTGGCATAGGCGTATGGGTTACATTCATGTCAGAAAGATGAATTATCTGATGGCAAATTGTAACATCCTAAAATTTTTATATTGATAAATAAAAGAAAGTTATGTTTAGTAATTTCACGTTTTAGTTATTTAATGTCGAGTAAGGAACGGGTCTTGGGCTTAGTTATTTTATGAACTCGGCCTGTCTCGACCCGTAGGAAGCCAACCCGAGCCTAACCAAACCCGTAGTATATAAACGAAAGTTCTTGACACTTCCACCATTTTCACCATCTTCCTTCACTTACACCCACCCAAACACTCTCATTTCTAGAGAGAGAAGCTAGAGAGAGAAAGTTCTCAAATCACAAATCCGAGTCCACAATCTTGTTCCTAATCGTTTTTGGTAAGTCCCTCTCGAAAATCATCCGTTTTCATAACCATTTTCGACCTCAAATCGAGCAAAAACTCCCATTTTCGTAACTTGAGTCTTCGGGTCAAAAACCGCCTTGTTTTGGTGTCAAAATGCAAGCTTTTGTGTTTAAAAGTACTAGGAATCGATAGCCCTTTCAATCCCGAGCATTTCCATGTCAAAAACTTCGATTTTGGGTCAAAAATCTGGAAAATCTGGAAAACCCGTGGGTTTCTCCGTCGCCCAGCTTGAAGGAGTCGAATCAGACTCATTCGATCGAACCAGTCGATCGAATCAGTCCATTCGATCGAATGCGTAGATCGAACAAGTCCAGTCGACCGAATAGGGAAGCAACCGAATGGTCTCCAACTCATTCGATCGAATGAGTTTTGTATTCGATCGAATGAGTGTTGTATTCGATCGAACGTGTTCCTATTCGATCGAACGTGTTCCTATTCGATCGAACGTGTTCCTATTCGATCGAACGTGTTCCTGTTTGATCGAACGTGTTCCTATTCGATCGAACGTGTTCCTATTCGATCGAATCAAGCCAGAACCAAGCTGTTTCCAAGTTCGCCTAAGGTTTAACTTCGCCTGAAGCGAAGTTCGTCTATAAAATAAATTAAAAACCTAATGGAAAATGTGTTAAGGCAGTTATCGAAAATAAAATTTTTCCAAGCTGACCTGGCAGCTTAACCCCAGCCAGGGGCTCTGCCCCTTGGACCCCGCTAGGGGCTGCCGCCCCTAGAACCCCGCTGCCAGGGGCGCTGCCCCCGGACCCCCGTTCGTTGTGGGTCATATATAGATAGAAATACAAACGAGTAGCAGTAGTTAATTGATATGTGTAAATATTATACAGTTAGCCGAGCCCAGTTAAAGAAAGGAATTACGATCAACGGCGAGCGTAACAGGATCCAGGTGAGTTTCTAGCCCCATTTATGTGTTACGTCTTCGGGGCTGTGTGCATACTCAATATGTTTGTTAATACACTTATCCTAAGAGATAAGTGTATGCCTTATGTGAATAATGTGAAATGTATGAATGATGGCATGACGGTACGTGAACGATCTTCGGATATTGCACGTACTGTCAGGTTGTAACGCTAAGTTAAGGTAAGTATGATATGTATGCTTAGGGGTATGAACGTAAGAAAGTTAATAAAAGAAGGAAATAACGGATGTATGGTTGTATGGCAACGAAGAGGAATCGAACCCTACTAATATTCGAAAACATGGGACCAGACCCTAATAATATCTGTGATGTTAGGGACCAGACCCTAATAATATCTGTGATGTTAGGGACCAGACCCTCATAATATCTGTGATGATAGGGACCAGACCCTTATAATATCTGTGATGTTAGGGACCAGACCCTTATAATATCTGTGAGGTTATAGGGCGAAAGGCTCTTTAAAACGTATGATTATGAATGTAAAGAAAGTATGTAAGTAAGAAAGAAAGTATGTAAGTAAGGATGAAGGTATGAGTACTTATGTGTGAATGAAATAAAGTTATGAGGTTAAGTACGTATGTATGTAACAAGGTATTGTATGGTAGTGTATGATTAACTAGAACTCACTCAGCGTAGCTGACTTTTAGTATGCACGCAGGTGAGTAGGATGAGACAGCTGGCTTGAGTGGAGGACACATGGCAGAAGACTAAGACCTGGCATCTGAAGATCCGATATGTTTTATAAGTTACGTTTTGATTTTGAAAGACAAGAGGAATGTTTAAAGACATGATTATGAATTGATATGTAATGTTTTATGAAAGTTTTATATTCCGCGTAAAGTTTTTAATTAACTCTGATATTTAGAACTGTGTTTATGAGTAAATCCAACACGAAAGTAGGGTTACCGGTAACGGGGCCTTACACAAATGATTTGGTGGATGGGGTTTCCCAAACACTTCAAGCTGACCAATCACTGTGTTGCATGCAAAAAGGGCAAACAGAAGAAAAAGTCACACCCGACTAAGTTAATTAATTCTATTGATACTCTGTGGAACGACTTAATATGAATTTATTCAGTCCTGTAAATCTTGAGAGTATTGCTGGAGATTGGTTTTGTCTAGTTGTTACTGATGACTATTCAAGATACTCATGGGTGTTAATTATGAATTCTAAAGATTAGAAACCTATTCTCGTTCGAAATTTAATCACAAAGATTGAATCATTGTACAAACACAAGGTGAGACGTATTCGGAGTGATAATGGTACGAAGTTCAAGAATACTATATTGGACTTCTTTTGTATTCAGAAAGGAATCCATCGAGAATATAGTGCTCCGTATGTACCTCAACAGAATGGTGTTACTGAACGGAATAACTGATCACTGATTGAAGTTGTAGGAACAATGTTAGCATATTCAAAGCTTCATGTCCAATTTTGGAATGAAGTGGTGAACACTGCTTGCTACACGCTTAATTGTTTCCGACTATGAAGAAGCTGCAAAAGACAAGTTATGAGCTTCTGAACAATCAAAAACCTAATTTAAAGTTTTTGGAACCCTCCGGGTGTCCTTGTACTCTGTTGAAAAGAGATGCAGGAAAATTCAAAGAAAAAGATATTGAAGGTTATTTCTTGGGCTATGCATCGCCTAAGAAACGGGTTTTCAACTACACTTCGAGTTGTGTTGAAGAGTGGTACCATGTTTATTGTCAACGATACACAACTCCTCCTATTGGCAAGGGTCCTGATTGGATGTTTGACTACTAGAGTTTATATAGTTCGTTTACTCCCATAGTTGATCAACCTGACGAAGACTTGGTGCGTGCATATTTAGAAGATCAATTGTTTTCCACACCGAGATCTTCAAACTCTAATTATGACGATACACAAGATGATCTTCTTGATATGTATGATGTTATTTCTATTTCATCAGATGATGATCATTTTGTTGATTCCTCTTCAGTTCCAATTCCTGAAACTTATGATATTGGTGAATCATCTCATGATGCTGAAGAGAATCTTAATAAATTAAATGATAATGTTGTTGTACCTGAGAATCCAACTCTTCGGATTCACACGTATCATCCTCAGGACAACATCATTGGTAATCTTGATGTTGGTGCGCAAACACGTCATCAGCTTGCTAATTCGAGTGACGTTAATGCATTGTGTGTGTATGCCGATATGCATTCTTCAGGAATCATGAATCTCGCTAAATACACTTGCTTTCTGTCTCAAATGTAACCAACGAGTGTTCGTATAGCACTTGAAGATTCTTCATGGGTAGAAGCAATGCAAGAGGATCTGCAACAGTTCAGTCGACTGGGTGTTTGGGATCTCATTGACAAGCCTGATAGAGTTAAGAAGACAATACCTACCAAATGGGTCTTTAAATGTAAAAAGGATGACTGTGGGGTCATCGTCAGAAATAAAGCACATTTGGTTGTGCAAGGATTTCATCAGCAAGAAGGCGTAGACTACACGGAAGTATTTGATCCAGTTGCACGATTGGAGGCTATACATATATTTTTGGCCTATCAGTTTTCAAGAATATTAAAGTTTATCAAATGGACGTCAAGAGTGCGTGTCACAACTAGGAACTTCATGAAGAGGTGTTCAAGAAGCAGCCTCCTAGTTTTGAAGATCCGGACTATCGTGACCATGTTTAACGATTAAACAAGGCATATTATGGCATACACCAAGCCCCTGGAGCTTGGTACGGCACACTTGCTGACCATCTGACTGATAGTGGCTTCAAGAAAGGGACTGTGGATTGTACTCTCTTTTATTCATCAGACGAAATATGTGAACGATGTCTTGAGCTGATTGATGATAACTGCCGGAAAAATCGCTTCGACGCCTCTTCATGTGGGTCACAATTTGTCACCGGATGAATTGGAGGATACCGTAGATCCAACCCTGTACCGAGCAATGATAGGTTCTTTAATGTATCTAACTGTTTCTCGTCATGATACCATGTCTGCTGTTTGTTTATGTGTTAAGTATCAATATAGTCCCTGAGTGACTCATCTAGCGATGGTTAAACGTGTACTTCACTATCTAAGGGGTAATCATGACATCGGTTTATGGTATCCCAAGGATGATAGCTTTGATCTCGCTGTGTTTTTTGATTCGGGCTATGGAGAATGCAAGATCAACTTCAAGTCGACTACAACGAGTTGTCAATTTCTAGGAAGTCGGCTTGTTTCCTGGCAGTGTAAGAAGCAGACAATGCTCTCCACTTCAACCGCAGAAGCAGAGTATGTGGCAGCCTCGAGTTGCTGTTCACTGGTTCTTTGGATCCAGCAACACTTGCGGGATTACGGTTTGAAGTTTCTTACTACTGTTATATTTATTGATAACTCAGCTGCAATATGTACCATGAAGAACCTCGTGCACCACTCAAAGATGAAACTTATTGAAATTCAATATCATTTTGTCCGTGATTGCTTTGAAAAGAATTTAATTAATCTAGAGAAGGTGCACACGGATTTTTAGAAAGCTGATCTGTTTACCAAAGCTTTTGATAAAACTCTCTTTAACTTTTTTTGCTTGGTTTAAACGGTTTGAAAACTCTTGCTAATATCCTTAAGCTCGGATAATCATTTTCTGTTTGTAAAGTCTTTTTTTTTCGTTATTTTTAATATTTTGGTTTTTTGGGGGAGAAAATGGGAAAAATACAAAAAAATTATGATTTTTTGTTTGTATAGAGAAAAACAAAAAACATTCAAGTATTTCAAAAATTCAAAAACAACAAAAAATGCTCCTAAAAATGAGTTTTGAAGCAAAAAGAGAAAATGATAGTATATTGATCATCTAGTCTCATATTCAGAAAGCAATAAGCTTAAAAGACTAAGTGCTTAATTGCATTGGTGCATTGATAGGTCTTAAACAAACTATTAAGGTAAAGTATGTGATATGTAACATCCCAAAATTTCTAAGAATAATATTTAATATATTATTTACGTTGGAGGAATTAAATTGAGTTAGTAGATTAATAATAATAAATAATAATAAAGATAAAGATGGTAGGCTAGTTAAATGAAATGGATTATGGACTAAAAAGGAAAGATGAGCCTAAGATCCATGGGCTTAAGGGAGTATAAATACCCCTTAAACCCTAATCCTTTCCATTTCCATCCATCTCTACTCCTTAGCCTACACCATCAAAAGCACACACTTAAGCCAAACACTCTCTACTCTACTATATTCAACGTTCCGAGACCAACTGAAGGTAAGAAATCATTCATCTCAGCTGACCCAACAAGATAGAACCCGACACCGCAGCCCCATGATGTCGTATGAGCTATTCAGATCTAGATCTAGCTTTATTCGGGTATTTAATCAACTAAAATAGAGCTTAAGGACCGCCTTAGCTCAGATCTGGACACCCCGAAGCTACCTAGGCCATAAACGATCAAACCCCGACCAACCATGGTGGTTAATGGCGGCTGGCGGCGCCGTAATCGGAGAAAAACCTTAAAAACGCGTGAAAATGGGGATGACCTACATTTATACCCCGTATAAGTTTATACGCCGTATAAGTGCAGGGTGTAAGTAGTATGCAGCGTGTAAGTGTGGACAACGCATAAGTATGGAGAGTATATGTATGTAACGCCGTATATGTATATAGGTGGCGTGTATGTGCATAAGCATATATGTTTAGCTTATACGCTGGAAGAACTTATACGTTGAGACAACTTATACGCTGGAAGTGCTTATACGTTGGGAAGACTTGTACACCAAACTATCTTATACGTCTGTAGCAACTTATACGCCATCTGACGACTTATACGTTGGATAGAACTTATATGCTAATGTGATTTTCAAAATAAGCGAAAGATAAATAACGTATACGTATGTAAACGATAGATACAGACTTGTATGCTGGTTAATATAAGAATAAGTAAATAATTAATAATGAAAGGTAACGTTTAAATTGAAGGTTTGATTTGATTAAATAATTGAACTTCAGTTTTCTGATGAGGTTTTTTGTATAGACTTATTAACCCAGGAAGGGGCTCTTCCCCTTGGACCCCGCTAGGGGCTGCCACCTCTAGAAACCTGCCACTAGGGGCGCTGCCCCCGAACCCTGTAGCTAGGGTTAAAATAACCTAGAAATATGATATGTATAGGACTAGTTAATTGATACATATAATTGTTATATAGTTAGCTGCGCCCAATTAAGGAAAGGAGTTACCATTAACTCTGAAAGGAATCGCTTACATGTGAGTTTGTAGCCCCACTTCCTTGATATGTTTTCGGGGTTGTGTGCATACTTGATGTGATTAGTTAATACACTTACCCTAAGTGGTAAGTGTATGCCTTATATGATTTACGTGATAGTGATTAAGGGTATGAATGAATGCTTGTTGGTACGTGAACGCTCTTTGGATATTGCACGTATCGCCATGAAAGGTGAGTTGTATATAAGATGCATGAATGATTAAGAGTATGTATGAAAGTATATAATAAAATGTATGTGTAAAGAAGTGTATGTATGGTTGTATGGAAAGAAGGGACCAGACCCTACTAATATTTGAGATAGAAAGAACCATACCCTAATAATATATGAGACAGAAGGGACAAGACCCTAAAATATCTGATATAGAGAGGACCAGACCCTAATAATATCTGAGATGGGAAATATATTTATGCAAGTAGTATGAAAGTATGAAAGAATGTATGTATGAATAAATGTGTGTACAAAAGAAAGTTAAAAGGGTAAAGTATAATATGTATCTTTGGATGCTTATATGAAAGTAAGTGTATGTATTATATGTTACCTGATTAACTAGAACTCACTCAGCCTAGCTGACTTTTTGTATGCTCGCAAGTAAATAGATTGAAGCAGTTAGCTTGAGGGAGACACATGACAGGATCTGAAGAGGTTGGCATCTGAAGAAGGAATTGTCATGATGCTTTTAATAAGCTATCTTAAGTTATGTTTTTAATGAAAAGTTTCAAAGGTTTTGTAACGAATGATTGACTTTAATTATTATCCCCGCGAAATTTTTTATTAACTCTGATATTTAGAACTTTGTTTATGAGTAAATACGACGCCCAAGTAGGGCACCGGGGACGGGGGCCTTACATGATATAAAAATAAAGAACTGCAAAATTGAAAGAGGTGTTAGTCTTTTCCAAAAGTTTCGATAATGAAGGCAGAAATGTAATAGCTTGTCATACTCAAGCCTTATGTCTGTTTGATCTCCAAAAACAAAATTCTAAATAAAATGCATCTAGTTTATGGTTTACACTTCAATGGTGCATGGTCTTATCATTACAACTTTGGTTTACCTGAAAAGCATGTTAAAATGGGTCAACTACGTCTAGTTGGTGAGTTTCAAGTTTCACGAGTACGAACAAAGTCAGTATACGAGTTCGTAAAGTTCGTAGTACGTATGTATATAAGTATATGTATGATGTATTATACTAAGCCACAAGTGAAACCGAAACGAGCTAAAACACATGGCCACCCCTGCCCATGCACTCCCGTTGGCATTTAACAGCCATTTTGCCCCAAGTATGTACTATGTCTAACACCACATAGAAGAATGTAATAAGTATAAATGACAATGTGTAACTGGGTTAACATGTTCCGGCATACCCCACCGGCTCTGTCAGTTGGGTTTGTCTAACCGATAGTACTATCCACACGTCACCGGCACGAAGTTAATCACTTGTGTTTGTGGGGACTTTCAAGTGTTAGTACTTAGATAATTCACATCATCACAAGTTTTCAAGTATAAACGTATATGTAAACACGCTTTCCACCCCAAAAGTTCGTAAAACAGTTTAGAAAGTGGGGTCATGAAACTAACCTTATTGTAGTTTGAGCTGGTAATATGTATCAGTAAGTAATGTTCCTCGATTATAGCTTGACTCCTATAACCGGTATCGTACTGTTAATACTAGTATAGTGTTTAAACTAAAAAGGGTTGTATAACTAGTCTGGGTATAGCTGTTAGGCCCAGAACATGACCATAGTCTTAGATTCTGACGTTTTATACTATGAAATGTTCAAAATCAGACTTGGCTCAGTTTCACCGTTTTCGGAGCCTAGCCAAGTTGATCGTTTACGCGTTTCGGGATTAGGTAAGTTCACACAAACTTAAGTAATGTTTTGATTTATGAAAGAATTTTGAAGTTTCAGTATCTGGTTTGATCGCAGGGTTTGTTTCTGTTTTCACACGGGTTTGATTATTCAAAACGCGTACAATCCACCCGAATTGTCCAGAATTCTCGTAGAAAGTTTGTTTTTATCAAATTCATCCAAAAATACGATATTTGACAACTTTTGACATTTTGACATACCAGTCAGTCCGTTAAACACAAAACTGCCGGTTTCGTTAAAACAATTATAGTTTAAATCTTTGATTAATCGTAACTAATTATGTACTTATATATAAATTATGGAAATTTTTGTAAAAGTAAATTAAAATATGGAGAATTTTATAAAAATATTTTCAGAAATTTTATGATTAGTTATCTATTTATAAAAATTCATTTAATGTGTTATAATTAAGTAATAAATAGCCCGTTTATACCAAACGACATCCGAAAAATCCGATAAATTTTCAAAGTGATCTCAATATCATTACATAGCCCCTGAAAAATCTCCAGAATCTAACTCTTTGTCCAAAATGCCTTTTTGCGCGTTTTTCGGCTATTAAAAATCGATTTAAACACCCTTGCACAAACCATACTTAGACATTTCCAATTGTTCCTAAAATTTACCAGTTATCTTAACAACACATTTCATGTTCCTAAACTAAATGTCATAATTTTTAATGAAGTTTAACTATTTTTCCCAAATAAACGCCAATAAACGGTAATAAATTCGCCAAATATTCTCCAGTTATCGAAAGATTACCAAATTTGAACAGGGACTCATTACATGATCCCTAATGTCCCTGAAAAGTTTCATAACCTAAAAACAAGCACGTCACAATCGAAGCACAAACGGCCCTTAAACAAGTAATATGGTATTACCTTGTCGGTTTTCGGTGATTTTCGATAGTTTAAACGACTCTCCGGGTATTGGGTTGTAAAATCAGTGTATTTACATATCATATAACATCAAACCAAGCATAAATCATCCATTGAACAACCTTGTTAGTTAGGGTTTCGGTTTTGGTTTCAAACCGAACTTTCAAACCGCAAAAACGTTGTATTCATGTTCTAATCCGCGTTTTTGACCAAAAATCTATATGTTTATGCTTTGTAGACATGTTTAACATCAAAACATGATTTTACTTGATTTTTATGGTTTTTGAATGGTTAAACGTGTTTAAAACTAATCAAGAACTAATTTTCCATGTTCAAACCTTACTAATCAAGCTTGAAATAAATGAGAAATTATGAAGTACCTTTAGGGTTTGGCTGAAAGTTGAAGATGGTCTGCAGAAAATGAAGGTTCTCGACTTGGTTTGTAAAAATATATAATTTTAGTTTTGTAAAAATATTTCCCCTTTTTGCGGCCGGGAGAAGGGAGGGGCCCAATGGGCCTCTTTTTGGCCCATTGGGGCCTACTTTTTCATGCCACGCGCAAATGTCGGTTCAAAATTTAATTCGGGTTCGATTTTTCGCAAGAAAACTAGTTCGAGTGCGAAAGACTGCGCGAAAACGAGTGTTTTTCAGCCTATTTTTGTAAAATAAGAAAAACGTACTGACTCGTTGTAAAAATCCAAATTATTTTCACGGATTGCTTAGAACATGTCATATAAGTGTTTTATAAATCTTTTTCGGCTTAACGGATGCTACAATGCTCGTTTTGAGGTTAACGATTGCGTTTAAACTTTAAGCGAATCAATAAATTTTAAACGTACTAGAGCGTAAATATCAATATGTTAGCCACTATAATATATATATAACTCGTATATGACCCCTCAGTATATATACGGGTCATAATCTGTATCAGTCGGTTACTCGTTTAAGCACTACGAATTAACCGATTTATCGTCTACTCGCTACGTAGCGAATATAGTATACCTCGTTTTGTCACGAATGTCACATTCTCCCCCGTTAAGAAATTTCGTCCTCGAAATTTAACGTGTCATCGGTTTTCTTTTTAGGGAACAGGTGTGGGTATTTCTTTCGGAATTCATCCTTTCGTTCCCAAGTAAATTCGGGTCCTTGTTTCGAGTTCCACCGAACTTTTACTAATGATATTTTGTTGTGTCATAACTGTTTGGTTTTCCCGTCCACAATTTCTACCGGTTCCTCTACGAAGTTGAGCTTTTCATTGATCTGAACATCTTCCAGTGGTACTATTGCCGTTTCATCAGTCAAACGCTTTTTCAGATTCGAAACATGAAACACATCATGAATAGTGCTCAATTCTAAGGGTAGTTTTAATCGGTAGGCTACGGAACCAATTTTTGCAATAATCTCGAAAGGTCCAATGTATCACGGGGCTAATTTATCGGTATTTCCAAACCTTATAACACCTTTCCACGGCGATACTTTCAAAAACACCTTGTCGCCTATTTCAAAAGATAACGGTTTTCTACGAATATCGGCATAGCTTAACTGTCGTTCACGGGCGGCTTTCAACTTTCGTTTAATCTTATGAATCTTATCGGTTGTTTCTTGAATCAAATCGGATCTTGAAATGTAACATCCTAAAATTTTAATGATGAATAAAAGAAGTTATGTTTAGTGATTTCGCGTAATTAATTAATATCGGATAAGGAGCGGGTCTTGGACTTGGATTAATTGAGATGGGTTAAATGAGAATGGGATTTCAGGGGTATAAATACCCCCAAAATCCCAAAATATCTTCATTTTTACCATACTCTCTAACACTTCCAAAACACACACACCACACACCTCAACCGCCGGCGGCCGGAAGAGAGAGGCGAGATCCGAGAGTGTGAGAGAGAGAGACTAGTTGTGATTAAGCAAATAAACAAGACCCAAACAAGCTCAAAAAGGTATGATTCTTGATCTTTGAAGTTTAAAGATCCGAGCTTTTAGTGTATAAACGACCGAAAATGGTCGGGAAGCGTAGTGGGTGATGTTGAACCGTAACAAGGGTGTTAAAATCGCTCGAAATGTTGGACAGAAACCGAAACTGCGGTTATCTGGGCAACTTCGCCTTCATCTGGGCAACTTCGCCTTCAAAGCGATGAACTTCGCCTGCAAGCCAAGTTAGCCTGATGAACTTCGCCTGCAAGCTAAGTTCGCCTGATGGCAACTTCGCCTAAAGCTAAGTTCGCCTGATGACAACTTCGCCTAGAGCTAAGTTCGCCTGAGGCTTAACTTCGCCTAAAGCCAAGTTCGCCTGATGACAACTTCGCCTAAAGCTAAGTTCGCCTAAGGTTTAACTTCGCATAAAGCTAAGTTCGCCTAAGGTTTAACTTCACCTAAAGCTAAGTTCGCCTAAGGTTTAACTTCGCCTAAAGCCAAGTTCGATTAGAAAATAAATTAAAAATCTAATGAAAAATGTGTTAAGACAGTTAATGGAAATAAAATTTTTCCAAGCTGACCTGGCAGCTCGACCCCAGCCAGGGGCTCTGCCCCTTGGACCCTGCTAGGGGCTGTCGCCCCTAGACCCCGCTGCCAGGGGCGCTGCCCCCGGACCCCCGTTCGTTGTGGGTCATATAAAGATAGAAATACATTATGAGAAGTGATAGTTAATTGATACGTATACTTGTTATACAGTCAGCCGTGCACAACTGAAGAAAGGGATTACGATTAACGGTGAACGTAACCGTGTTCAGGTGAGTTTCTAGCCCCATTTATGTGTTATGTTTTCGGGGCTGTGTGCATACTCAATATGTTTGTTAATACACTTATCCTAAGAGATAAGTGTATGCCTTATGTGAATAATGTGAAATGTATGAATGATGGCTTGACGGTACGTGAACGATCTTCGGATATTGCACGTACTGTCAGGTTGTAACGCTAAGTATAAGATAAGTATGATATGTATGCTTATGTGTATGAACGTGATAAAGTTAATAAAAGAAGGAAATGATGGTTGCATGGTTGTATGGTTACGAAAAGGGTACCGAGCCCTAATAATACTCGAGGTATGATGTATGGTTGTATGGTAACGAAGAGGGAATCGAACCCTACTAATATTCGAGAACTAGGGAACCGAACCCTACTAATATTCGAGGAAAGAGGGAAACCGAGCCCAAATAATACTCGTGGAAAGAGGGAAACCGAGCCCTAATAATACTCGTGGAAAGAGGGTACCGAGCCCTAATAATACTCGAGGAAGGAGGGTACCGAGCCCTAATAATACTCGAGGAAGGAGGGTACCGAGCCCTAATAATACTCGAGGAAGGAGGGTACCGAGCCCTAATAATACTCGAGGAATGTAGGGCGTAATGCTCTTTATAACGTAAGATATGAAGGTAAGTTAATACAAAAGAAAGAATGAAAGTATGAAAGAATGAAAGTATGAAAGTATGAAAGTATGAATGAAAGAATATAAGTTTATGTGTATTTTATAATGTATGATTAACTAGAACTCACTCAGCGTAGCTGACTTTTAGTATGCACGCAGGTGAGTAGGATGAGGCAGCTCGCTTGAGGAGACACGTGGCATTGAACAAGAGTCTGGCGTCTGAAGACTTATGATGTTTTAATTTTAATGCTTTAATGTTGAAAGACAAAGGATGTTTTGAGACAAGTTATGAATTATGTAATGTTTTATGAAATTTTTATATTCCGCGTAAATGTTTTAATTAACTCTGATATTTAGAACTGCGTTTATGAGTAAATCCAACACGAAAGTAGGGCTACCGGCAACGGGGCCTTACATGAAATTTGAGTATCACCCACTTCTGTCCAACAAAGTGCTGATCTGCATTTTCGCCCGTATAAGTCTTCATAAGGTGTTGCTTGTATACTGCTATGGTAACAATTATTGTAAGAGAATTCAATGAGCGGGAAGTGTTGATCCCAATTTCCTTTGTCTAATTCACAAGCGCGAAGTAAATCTTCTAAGGTTTGGATAGTTCGTTTGGATTGACCATCTGTTTGGGTATGGTAAGCGGTACTCAGATCTATTCGGGTTCCCAGAGCTTCTTGAACTGCTTGCCAGAAATGTGAAGTAAAGTGACTGTCTCGATCTGAAATAATCGAAAGGGGTACTCCGTGTCGAGATACAATTTCATCGATGTAAATTTGAGCGAGTTTTTCGGTAGAGTAATTGTTACAAATCGGAATAAAGTATGCGGATTTGGTTAATCGGTCTACAATTACCCAAATCGCATTATGTCCTCGGGAGGTTTTGGGCAGATGTGTTACGAAATCCATGGTTATTTGTTCCCATTTCCATTGTGGGATTTCGGGTTGTTGTAACATTCCCGAAGGTTTTTGATATTCCACCCTAAACCTTGCACACGTTGCACACTTACTTACATACAAGGCTACATCCTTTTTCATGCCACGCCACCAGTAAAATTCCTTAACATCTTTATACATATTATCAGTACTTGGATGAATAGAATATTTGGATTTGTGTGCTTCATCAAGAATAAGTTTGCGGAGTTTATGAAGTGTCGGAATCCAGACCCAGTTTTTATAATAGAATATTTCATCAATTTTCTTTTCGTTCTCGTGTAGTTCTTCCTTTTCTAACTGGTTTGCTTTTCTAACTGGTTTGCTACTTTGGACAATCATTCCAAGTGCTCGTACCCTCAACAGTTTAACTATGTCTTTTCGGCTTAAAGCATCAGCTACTATATTCGCCTTCCCCGGATGGTATTTAATTTCACAATCATAATCATTTAACAGTTCTACCCATCTTCTTTGTCTCATATTCAGCTCCTTCTGATCAAATATGTGTTGTAGGCTTTTGTGGTCAGTATAAATGGTACATTTGGTGCCATACAAGTAATGTCTCCAAATCTTCAATGCAAAAATAACTGCTCCCAATTCCAAGTCGTGGGTTGTGTAATTCTTCTCGTGTACCTTTAATTGTCGGGAGGCATACGCTAATACTTTCTCTCGTTGCATCAGTACGCATCCCAAACCTTTACGAGACGCGTCACAATAGACCACCAATTCATCAGTTCCATCTGGGAGACTTAATATTAGAGCTTCACATAACTTTTGTTTTAACGTTTGGAAGGCCATTTCTTGTTCTTCTCCCCAATTATACGTTCGGTCTTTCTGAGTTAGGAGGGTTAAAGGTTGAGCAATACTAGAAAAGTTTTCAATAAATCGTCGGTAATACCTGGATAATCCCAAAAAATGGTGAATTTCTTTTTGTGATTTAGGTGCTTGCCAATTCTTAATAGCCTCAATTTTACTTGGGTCTACTTGGATTCCTTGTTGATTCACAATGTGTCCTAAGAACTGTACTTCTTGTAACCAGAATTCACATTTGGACAACTTGGCATATAATTTTTTTCCAAGATTACCTATAGATGTTGTTCCTGCTCCTCCTTACTTCTCGAATATATCAAAATGTCATCGATAAACACTATCATGAATTTGTCAAGGTAAGGTTTGCAAACTCGGTTCATGAGGTTCATAAACACTGCAGGTGCATTGGTCAATCCAAACGGCATAACAAAAAATTCATAGTGACCCTATCGAGTTGGAATGCTGTTTTTGGGATATCTTCTTCCTGAATTCTTACTTGATGATAACCCGATCTGAGATCAATTTTTGAAAAATACTTCGCACCTTGGAGCTGATCCAACAAGTCGTCAATCCGGGGTAATGGGCATCTATTCTTTATAGCCAATTTATTCAATTCCCAGTAGTCAATACAAATCCGAAAACTTCCATCCTTCTTTTTCACAAATAACATCGGTGCTCTATACGGTGAATAACTGGGTCGGATAAAACCCCTGTCAAGTAACTCTTGTAACTGGTTGGACAGTTCTTGCATTTCAGAAGGTGCAAGTCGATAAGGTGCCTTAGCAATGGGTGCTGCTCCCGGTATCAAGTCAATACGGAATTCAACTTGTCGGTTCGGTGGTAAACCAGGCAACTCATCGGGAAATACATCTGAATAGTCGTGTACCACTGGGATGTATTCTATTTACTTTTCATCGGGTTCCCTAACTATTACGCTCACCAAGTATAATGTACAATCTTGGCGCGAATATTTTAATGCCTTAAGTTGGGATACGAGAGGAAACATAGTACCAGATTTCTCGCCTTGAACAACCATTGCCTCATCATTTGAAAGAGGTATCCTAACAGTCTTATCTTTACAGACAATTTTAGCTTTATACTTAGATAGCCAGTCCATACCGACTATAACATCAAACCTTCCTGTTACTACATGTGGGTCTTGTCGCGCTTCGCCCAATCCATTTACGGAAGCGCATCCCCTGGCAGGATAGGAAGTTGATGTTTGCCCTTGATTTTTTTATTTTACTACATCGGGATTCAATTTGGGGTAGTGTCTCCTACAGTGTTTCGTACTACCGCACTTATAACATGTCTGGAGGCTCATTGAAGATGGGGTTTGTTGATTTGATTGTTGTCGAATTGGTTGGGGACTAGGTGTTTGTGGACAACGAGGTTGGGTTGTTTGAGACTGTCGGTTTGAAGTAGTCATTATAGTTCTACAACTTGGGGTATAATGCCCAATCATTTCGCATCTTTGACATATGGTCGTTCGACATTCAACAGTATGATGCAAATTACACTTTCCACACTTTGGTAACAACCCTTTGTATGCATCTTGTTTCATGTCGGAACTGGTCTTAGCATTGTTCTGAGTTGTAGGGAAGATTCGTTTATTCGGAGAGTTCATTTGTGTTCTAGAGGTACAATCAGTTCGTTTCAGACCAAATGATTCCCCTGGTACTCTTAATACACCGTTTCTTGTAAGGTCAAAATTAACGACTCCGACTTGTGACACATCACTTTCTAAAGTTGGGTGGGCTATGGAATTGACTATACTTATCACGTTTGGGGTCAGTCCCCAAATATAGTGCTCAATGCGCTTGGGTTCCGGAATAATTGACCACGGTACTAAACGAGTCAATGTGTTGAAACAGTTTGTGTAACTTAAATGATCAGCGCCTCTCATTTCCAAATTCCAGAGTTCGTGTTCCAACTTATGGATCTCATTTCTTGGGTAGAAATGTTTTAATATAAGGGTTTTAAGTTCAGTCCATGTCATACTGTTAATCGCTTCTCGTTCCCGAGTTTGTACAATCATATTCCACCACATTAAGGCATGATTAATAAACATGCTATTAGTATACTTAACTATACAATATGGTAGACAATTGCTTATGTTAATTACGGATTCAGCCTTTTCAATACATCTTATCAATCAGTTTAGTTCCTCAGTACCACTGAAATTTATAGGTCTACACGACATAAGCTGTTCATACGAACATTCTCGACGCGGGGGATTCGTGTTACCAGAAATATTAGTATATAATGGGGGAGTTATATTCATGACATTATTTGTATTCAACGGGGAAATAGTATTTGTAGCTGCATTAGTGTTCGGCGGAGGTGTAGTATTATCGGTTGTATCGGTGCTCGACGGTTGGTTAACGGTTGTATTTTCAAGTATGCCAGCAGTGACTAGCGCTACAATAGTCGGTATCACTGCTTGTAGTTGGCGAGCAACCATTTCGCCTACCTCCACCTCAGATATAGTATTAGTTTTCTCCGGGGCCATTCTATAACAATAATCATAAACACACAGCTATGCAAAAGAACACATTTGTATTACCCATAACTGTTACTGTACGTATTTATTCCTAAATCAACGCATAGGTTTAACCTGGTATAGGTTAGCGCTTTAAATAGACATACTAAAATTTGTCACTATATAGAGACTTAGCCCGGTAAGGGTGTCAATGCTTTTAATAATAGTAGATTATTAACATCCTCCATGTCAGCGCAATATACTACTGCCAGTGCTGCATGAGGTATCAAAGACTACGTACAACCAACCAGACTATTTTGATTTCTGTTTATTCATATGTATATAATACAATAACCACACACAAACAACCATTTAGGCTGCAATAACTGCTTGACAACCCCATAACTAGGTTGTCACTATGTTCAAGAGTCATTAAGAATGAGTATCGGATCAATGTAAGTTAATTACTACTTTTTGTATATCCAGCATGTAATCATATAGCTCTCGTCTTCTCTGTAAGTTGGTAATTAAAGCTATTAAGTGCCCTAGTGTCTTATCAGTCAATACAACTAACCAGGCTGGGTCGGCTAAATGGGGAGGTTCTTGATTGGGTATAGGTATACTCCGTGTAAGGAAAGTTAACCAGGATACGGAAAGTTCTTCCCCTATGATAAGTTAATCTGGGTGGGGAAGGCATACTATCAGGTGGTGGTACTCTCGTACAGTCAGTCTGACTAGCTCTATGTGTGGATGCAGTCACCGGGGTATGATGTGATAATGGTGTGGGAGATCTAGGAGTTCTAGTGGTAAGTATTGGTGAATCCTACCTCATGCTCAGGTGATGTTCTAGGGGAATAACAGTCTCATCTATAGCCTGATAAGTAAGGCTTATCAATGGCGCCTCATATGGAATCACCTCATTTCTCTCATTTCCATCTGTTTCTACATATTTGTTCTCCTCTAACTCTTTTTCTAGTTCTTCCTTTTCAACAGATAGTGTTGGTATTTGATCAGTTGCATCATATCTGGTTCTCAGCATCCCTCTTTACAAAGGTTACTATAATAATAACAATTCTTGATAACATTAATTATAATAATGTATAATATTAATTACAGTTTAGTACTTACACATATTCACACACATTAGCATTGATAATCCTTTATATAGATGTATAATTATTTGATATTATATTTTATACACATACGTTGCTGTTTTTACCTATTAGATTGTTCAACGACTCCTTCTCGAATTCCCTCGTACAAACAAGTCCGTTATTACGTCCGAAACATAATAACCCACTTGTCATTTCGAGTTCATCACGAGAATCGTCAGTATATATTATTTAGTATTATTTTATTCCTAGAGCTAATCGAGCCTAAGGTTATCTTAGGGTATCCTAAGGGACATCCTAATTCATTATAACCAATGGCTCTGATACCAACTTCTGTCACACCCCGACTAGGTAGTTGCGGAAGCGTAATACGGGAATGTAACTGATAACACTGGTATCAACCACATTGTTTATAAAGAAATTCAACAAACTAATTTACATCATATTACATGGTTTGGTACTAAGTTTACAATCTAGATGAAAATCACATAACCAGTTCTCGGTTCCTTATTCATTAGTACGTATTTGCATCTATTAAACTTTCCTTCTAACAGCAAGCACGTAAGCAAATCATTCCAACTTCGGTTTACCTGAAAAGCATGTTAAAATGGGTCAACTACGTCTAGTTGGTGAGTTTCAAGTTTCACGAGTACTAACAAAGTCAGTATACGAGTTCGTAAAGTTCGTAGTACGTATGTATATAATTATGTGTATGATGTATTATACTAAGCCACAAGTGAAACCGAAACGAGCTAAAACACATGGCCACCCCTGCCCATGCACTCCCGTTGGCATTTAACAACCACTTTGCCCCAAGTATGTACTATGTCTAAGACCACATAGAAGAATGTAATAAGTATAAATGACAATGTGCAACTGGGTTAACATGTTCCGGCATACCCCACCGGCTCTGTCAGTTGGGTTTGTCAAACCGATAGTACTATCCACACGTCGCCGGCACGAAGTTAATCACTTGTGTTTGTGGGGACTTTCAAGTGTTAGTACTTAGATAATTCACATCATCACAAGTTTTCAAGTATAAACGTATATGTAAACACGCTTTCCACCCCAAAAGTTCGTAAAACAGTTTAGAAAGTGGGGTCATGAAACTCACCTTATTGTAGTTTGAGCTGGTAATATGTATCAGTAAGTAATGTTCCTCGATTATAGCTTGACTCCTATAACCGGTAACGTACTGTTAATACTAGTATAGTGTTTAAACTAAAAAGGGTTGAATAACTAGTCTGGGTATAGCTGTTAGGCCTAGAACATGACCATAGTCTTAGATTGTGAAGTTTTATACTATGAAATGTTCAAAATCAGACTTGGCTCAGTTTCACCGTTTTCCGAGCCTAGCCAAGTTGATCGTTTACGCGTTTCGGGATTAGGTAAGTTCACACAAACTTAAGTAATGTTTAGATTTATGAAAGAATTTTGAAGTTTCAGTATCTGGTTTGATCGCAGGGTTTGTTTTTGTTTTCACACGGGTTTGTTTATTCAAAACGCGTACAATCCACCCGAATTGTCCAGAATTCTCGTAGAAAGTTTGTTTTTATCAAATTCATCCAAAAATACAATATTTGACAACTTTTGACATTTTGACTTACCAGTCAGTCCGTTAAACACAAAACTGCCGGTTTCGTTAAAACAATTATAGTTTAAATCTTTGATTAATCATAACTAATTATGTACTTATATATAAATTATGGAAATTTTTGTAAAAATAAATTAAAATATGGAGAATTTTATAAAAATATTTTCAGAAATTTTATGATTAGTTATCTATTTATAAAAATTCATTTAATGTGTTATAATTAAGTAATAAATAGCCCGTTTATACCAAACGACATCCGAAAAATCCGATAAATTTTCAAAGTGATCTCAATATCATTACATAGCCCCTGAAAAATCTCCAGAATCTAACTCTTTGTCCAAAATGCCTTTTTGCGCGTTTTTCGGCTATTAAAACTCGATTTAAACACCCTTGCACAAACCATACTTAGACATTTCCAATTGTTCCTAAAATTTACCAGTTATCTTACCAACACATTTCATGTTCCTAAACTAAATGTCATAATTTTTAATGAAGTTTAACTACTTTTCCCAAATAAACGCCAATAAACGGTAATAAATTCGCCAAATATTCTCCAATTATCGAAAAATTACCAAATTTGAACAGGGACTCATTACATGATCCCTAATGTCCCTGAAAAGTTTCATAACCTAAAAACAAGCACGTCACAATCGAAGCACAAACAGCCCCTAAACGAATAATATGGTATTACCTTGTCGGTTTTCGGTGATTTTCGATAGTTTAAACGACTCTCCAGGTATTGGGTTGTAAACTCAGTGTATCTACATATCATATAACATCTAACCAAGCATAAATCATCCATTGAACAGCCTTGTTAGTTAGGGTTTCGGTTTTGGTTTCAAACCGAACTTTCAAACCGTAAAAACGTTGTATTCAAGTTCTAATCCGCGTTTTTGACCAAAAATCTATATGTTTATGCTTTGTAGACATGTTTAACATCAAAACATAATTTTACTTGATTTTTATAGTTTTTTAATGGTTAAACATATTTTAAAAATAATCAAGAACTAATTTTCCATGTTTAAATCTTACTAATCAAGCTTGAAATAAATGAGAAATTATGAAGTACCTTTAGGGTTTGGCGGAAAGTTGAAGATGGTTTGCGGAAAATGAAGGTTCTCGACTTGGTTTGTAAAAATATCTAATTTTAGTTTTATATATAATAGGTACTAAAAAACAAGTGGGGTATTTCCCCTTTTGCCGGCCGGAAGAAGGGAGGGGCCCAATGGGCCTCTTTTTGGCCCATTGGTGCCTAATTTTTCATGCCACGCGCAAATTTCGGTCCAAAATTTAATTCGGGTTCGGTTTTTCGCAAGAAAACTAGTTCGAGTGCGAAAGACAGCGCGAAAACGAGTGTTTTTCAGCCTATTTTTGTAAAATAAGAAAAACGTACTGACTCATTGTGAAAATCCAAAATATTTTCATGGATTGCTTAGAACATGTCATATAAGTGTTTTATAAATCTTTTTCGGCTTAACGGATGCTACAATGCTCGTTTTGAGGTTAACGATTGCGTTTAAACTTATAGCGTATCAATAAATTTTAAACGTACTGGAGCCTAAATATCAATATGTTTGCCACTATAATATATATATAACTCGTATATGACCCCTCAGTATATATACGGGTCATAATCTTTATCATTCGGTTACTCGTTTAAGCACTACGAATTAACCGATTTATCGTCTACTCGCTACGTAGCGAATATAGTATACCTCGTTTTGTCACGAATGTCACATCGATGCATTATTGAACTCTTGAATCTTGAAAAGAATGTTTTTAATTTTTTTTAATTGTTTATTTAACTCCTATTAGTTTTGAGTTATCATAACTGTCACACCCCGACCAAAGGCGGTGGAACATGCCGGGGTGCAACCAATTGCCCAAAAACACAAGACACTATTTAAAGTGACAATATTTATTTAACTCATTTTATTTCAAAAAATCAATAAACAACACATCTCGTCTACACAAACAAGTTGAATTCAAGTAGCAATTATATCGTTCGTTTTACTAATATCCTAATAGTCTTGGTAACGTTTTCGTCAAATCCTCGAGTCAACAAAAGTCAAACCTGTAACATTTCATAAAATAAATTTATCAACACAAAGGTTGGTGAGCAATTCACAAGTTTGAGCATATAAGTATATAGTAATAAAAAGCCACAAAACTTGTATACAAAACAATAAATAATAGCAACAAATTAGATATGCAAAAGATAAATAGTTCGGACCCTTTCTAAATGGTAACAACCAAGTATACTCGGATCATAGTATCCATGAGGCTACCCGCCTCATGCTAAAATAGTTATCGTTAATAAGAATACATTAACGACACCCTCCATAAGAGAATACCTAATGGATTCGGGATTTTGTGAAGTCGTTAATAAGAATACATTAACGACACCTTGCTATAAGAGAATACCAAATAGTTCACGGATTTATGAATCAACCTTCCAAAAGCGGTAAACACATAAGCATATAATCATGTAAGTATATAACACCAAATCGAGCATTTATTTAAGTAAAGTATACAATCACGCCTGTGGGTTTAAAGATTCAAGTAAATAAAGCATTTAGTTTGATAAGTATGAAATGTCAACCCAAAACGGAAGATGGAAAAACGGGTATGAAAGTACTCACCTCGATTGGCGAATTGAGATCTAATAAGTGATCGACATATAGAAAGCTTGTGAACGAAACGAACGAATCCGTCTTGGAAACTAATGGAAAAATAAAATATATTAATGAACTTGAACTTTAGTTGAAATTACATTTGAAACATTGGACAAGAAGGTTCGGTGGTTAATCAGACTACCGGTTAATTCGTTAGCGATTAGGGACTCACACTTAATTGATAATTTAAAATAAAATAATATTATTTTATTGGGCTTTTATGTAGCTAAACCAATATTAAATAGAAACAAGACGGGTTTAAATCAAGTGTTCGGTTTTATAAAAATGAATAGATAATAAAGCCTATAATAATATTATTAATAGTAAAGATAGAAATAATAATAATGATTTTAAAATATGTTTTTTATATATATATATATATATATATATATATATATATATATATATATATATATAAGATAATGATGATAATAACATATATAAACATACTACCACTTGAGAATTGTTTTTAAAACTAATAATAGTAGTAGTAATAATAAATATAATAGTTATTATCTTATGGTTGAATACGTTATTAATAGATTTATGAGTTTTAATAATTATAATGATTATATGTGCCATATTAATAATAACTAATACTTGTCACATTTTAATAATAGTAGTATTAGTGAAAGGAATATAACTCGAGTAACGATGTCATTAAACGACAACTAGGCCCGACATGGGTTTCGATTTAAATAAGACAAACGGATAATATTCACAATAATATTATTTAATAATCATAATAATAATGATAATAATAATCATAATAATAATAATCATTTGTTATGAAAATAATGATAATAATAATTGTTTTGTTAACCACTAATAGTAATAACAATAATAATAATAATAATAATAATAATAATAATAATAATAATAATAATAATAATAATAATAATAATAATAGCAAGCCTTATTATAGGTTATAAGATTAATAAAATAAATAATATAATTCCAAGCACTCTCCTAGTTGGTTTAGGGGAAAAACGAACTCGAGACTTGATTACCGATTATGAGTTAAACACAAAAAGAAAATGATTAAAACTCTAAATCTCCTTACCATATGAAGCTTAGCCGAGAGCAATTGTCGGAGCCGAGCGGGGTCGTCGGAGACCGATTTCCGTCGTCGGAGGCTTTCCGGAAAAATGAGGCGAGAGAGAGAGAGAGAGAGAGAGAGAGAGACGGAGAGGGAGAGTGCGTGTGTGTGACGGAGAGAGTGAGATAGAGAAAGAAGAGCCGAGAGAGATAGAGAAATAGAGACACGGTTTTTCGGTCGCTAGTGTGAACGAGAGCAACAAGGTGGAGAGAGCCGAGATGGTGGTGGTGTCGCCGGAAAAACGGAAGAGGAGGAAGAAGAGGGAGAGATGGAGGTGGTGGCCGGAGGCGGCGGTGACTTCTCGCCGGAATTCCGAGCTCGCCTGAAAAACGAAAACCGAGGGGGGATGGGAAAGGGGTTTCGGACCAGAGGGGAGGGAAAAGGTGTGGTGGTGTCGAAGAACAGGGAATGTAGGTGGTGTTTGCTGGAGGTCGGGCTCGCCGGAGCCGATTCTGGTCGCCGGAAACGGCGCCAAAAAATCGAGAGAGAAAGAGTGGCGGCTGGAAGTAATATGATATTAGGGTTAGGGTTTTTTTTGTTATATAGGTAGTTTATAAATGTTTAACTTCGGCCCCTTATGAATGATATTTTGTTAAAAATGATTTAAAACTTGCATAACATTAAAGAATTCCACTTTAGTCCCTAACGTTTGCTTAACCGAGCTTATAAATCATTAATAACTGTATTTGACAAACCCCACACACGCTAGAGTTATAACATCAATAATTTGATAAAATGCCGGTTCGGGTTTACAAGCTTAACCACAACTACGAAGGATAATTTATTAATTAAAAAACGAAAAATCGACATGTTAAAAAATGATTACAAAAACGAATATAAACGAGACCCGAAATTGACGAATGTCACAATAACGAATAGAGTTCATTCGTTATCTGTATTAATAATGAGTGAAGGTAATTTATCTTTTAATTATATAACGAATAAGGTTATTCGTTAACTTCATTCGCTTCCGTTACACTGATAACGACTGACCTCATTCGTCATTAATAATGATAACGAATGAAGAACGAATATGGGCTGATTCGTTATGAAATTGTTGGGATGAGGAAAAGACATGATGAAGATTGGAATCTTCTCAACCTCTCTGAAACTGGCTAAGTATGGAAACCGAGCATACTTAGGCCTCCCAACAAGCTTTTACATAATCTAGCAAGGTATTTGCTTTCCGGGCAAGGTTATCTTTTTGAAGTCTTCTTGAGTGTAAGTTCGAGCACACTTCACTCTATCTAGAAAGGTTGTTTTTCAAGTCAAACAAGGATTGTTTCCGAGTAAACCGTTGGCTAAACCAAGCTGATACCAAGTCTCTTGGAAGATCTAGCAAGGTTTATTCTTAATAAACAGTGGTCTCAGCAAACTCAAAGGAAGTTGATAAAGAAATATGCTAAGGACTTCTTCTAGCAAGGTTCATCTCTGAGCAAGCTACAGTGCTCCCAGCACAAGCTACAGTGTTACCAACACACTTTGGTTTGCTCAAATAAGTTAAAGTTAACAAAGAGTTGAAGGGATTTATGAAGAACAAGTTTTCTCGTAGGACTATATCGAGCAAAGCTTGATATGGTCAAGAAGATTGAAGTCTGCTAGATGGATATTTTCCTTAGCAAATATCCTAAGTAAAGTCTGCTCAGAGAACTGTTCCCATGCACAGTTTATGGTTACCATGTCAGCTCGATGAAGAAAAAAGCTGCATAGCTTGCTCGAAGACCTGTTTACACTTAGAAACTTTTGTATTTTGTTTGAATATGTAATGTTACTATCATTAGGGTTTCTAGAAGGAATTTCAGGTGTCAGGGAAGGCCTATAAAAGGAATAATTTAAGGCAGCCTATGAGAGACGACACCTATACGTTACATCTGAGTATGATTTTGACTGCTGACATATTCCTGTACGAAAATCTGCCCAAAATCCAAGCATTCCATTCTGAAACCCTAATTGATTTCTGATTATTTCTGACATTATATTAATGGAAATCTTTTGAGTTACAATGTGTGTATGTTACATTTGTGTCTAGCAAGTTAGTGTTTCCGCCATTAATACTCTATTGTTCTTTTCTAAATTAGCAAGTTGTTAACCTTCTTGTTGACACTTAATGTGTGGGTTATGACATAGTGATTGAGCGATATAATCGGGACCGACAAGTGGTATCAGAGCTGGTTTTGCTATTTTGGTAAAGAACTGTTGCTGATTACTGCTGATTATGGCTTATTTGAAGATGAAGAATGACGTCAGCTGACTACTGTTCCATTTAGTGACATCAGCTGTCCTGTTTTTCATTTCTCATATCTACAATTAGTTTGAGGTTTAAAAGTGTTTTCTCTCATAGATCTCCATTTCATTGTTATTAATCTTGCTCTAATATGTCTAGATATATCAGATCTGAGGATTTCATCCACATATATGATTATATTCAAAAGAGTATTTGAGTTTTTGTATAAGTATTTGTTAAGTTTTTCTTTATTGTTTAAAATATCTTATAAACTACCAAAAAGTTGTCTGGATATGACGAGCAAGAGGTGCCTACTAACAAAATTCCCAGATTGTACGAACATGAAAACTTTATCAAATGGAAGGTGCTATTCAAAGAATCCATCTGCTACAACGATGTAGAGATGTGGAATTCTATCAAGACTGGACACTATGTGGCAGATGGAACAAACAACAACCTGGTTGTTGAAGCTAGAATGAAAAAGGTTGATGATAGAGCCTTAGCCATGGTGAAGTTGGGTTTATCTTGGGAGATTCTGACCAAAGTTGCTCACCATACAACTGCTAAAGCCATGTATGATGCTTTGTTAGAGATGTTTGAAGGCAATACAGAACTGAAGAATATTAAGAAATAAAGGCTGAAGCTACAACTTGACCGATTCAAGTATAAAGATGGTGAAAGACTGAAGTTTGTCTTAGAAAGATTCCTGACTATTGTTAATGAAATCAGAACAACTGATTATGCAGTCACAGACTTGGATTTGAATAAAAAATTGCTTTCATCTTTATCAAAAGAATGGTATACTGCCAACAAGTTTATTAGGCAGAAACCAAACTATTCTGAATTGAAGCTTGATGATGTGATACGTTTCCTGCAAGCAGCAGAGATAGAGATTATTGAAAATGAAATGATCAAGGAAGAGAAACCATGTTTTCAAGTAGGGGTGAGCATAAAACCAAATTAACCGAACTGAAACCGAATAACGGAAAAAACTGAACCGAAAAAAACCGAACCGAAGCATTAACTGAGGGTTAATTTTTTATTTTTTCGAAAAACTGACTTTTGGGTTTAGGTTAAGTTATCCATTTTAAAAAAATCGAAAAAAAACCAACCGAATCGATTAATCGAATCTATGTTTTCTACGTGTTTTATTTGAGATGTTATGACCAGAAACAAAATACCAAAAAAATCTATCATTGATGGTGATGAAGATTACTAAGATGATCAAGATTGGGTCTAAACTTTGAAGATGAATAAGACAATGAATGAAGATTCTGGAAACCTTTAGTTTTTTTATTAAGAACGTTGTTGAATTTTAAACTCTACTACTCAAACAACTTTGTATTTGTTTGGTTTCACATAGCACGTGCCTATTATTGTATTTTGAATTCAATATGTATGAGGTACTCTATGTTTTTGAATTCTATTTTTTTGTAATGTCTACTCACAATAAAAAAACCGAAAATAACCTAAACCGAAACCAAAAATACCCGAAAACCGAATAACTGAATAATCGAATAACCGAAAATCGATTGGTTAGTATTCTAAAATATCGATAGCTTAGGTTTAGGTTTGGGATTCACCCAACAACCTAACTGAACCGAACCATGCTCACCCCTATTTTCAAGTTACCAATGCACTCATTGCACCAATGGGAAACTTGTCTACAAAGAGCCAACAACAAATTCCAATTATTGAAGAACCAAGTAAGCATGGTGGAGATACACCAAGAAGTTTTTTTGCTGGAAGTTCAAGTAATCAAGGTTGACAATCAAGATTCAATGTCCAACTGATTGATGCTAATGACTCAACCTCAATGACTAGTGGGCATACACCTTATGGTGGTGGTAATGTTGGTCAAGGAATTGAATACCAAGCCTTGTTCTCAATGTTCACAGATTCATACAATGCCTTTGTTGGCAAGAATATGATCCACACCAGTGTTGTTCAAGATGATCTTGAGAAAATTGATGCAGATGACTTGGAGGACATGGACTTAAAATGACAAGTTTCTATGTTAGCCTTGAGGATCAAGAGGTTGTCCAACAGGACATGAAGGTCCCATGTATCTGGTCCTAATGAAAAATAGGTTTTGACAAGTCAAAAGCAATGTGCTACAACTATCAACAAATTGGACATTTTTTAAGGGAGTGCAACCAACCAAGAAACTTCCAAAAAAATCAATTTACTCAACAAATAAATCAATATTAGTATCAGAACAATAATCAAGGACAACAAAGAAACTTCAACAACAATTTCAACTACAACAACTTCAACAACAATTACCACAACCGATAACCATAGAATCACCAGCAAGTTGTTCCTCAAAACCAGAATTATCAAAGAAACAACAATCAGAACCCTCCACAAGCTCCTACAATCAACAACAAAAATAATGTCAACAATCAACCTATGAATTAAGGCAATGTGGCAGTGACTGCTCAACAACAAAAAGGAAACTTTGATTGGAGTGATCATGCCAATGAAATAGAAAAGCAAATGTGGCATTCATGGCCAAAATCGAGAATGAAGCTGAATCCTCTACTTCTCAGGTACATTCAAACTCAACACTTGTATTACTTGAAACAATTGAATAATTAAAAATGATAGTAGGGAAGCTTCAAAGTGAATGCTTCAAGAAGAAAAGTATGATTAATGTTTATGAATCAAGTGATTTGACCTATGAGGATAGGATCAAATGTCTTGAGCAAGACTGCATGGATAGTTATAGAAAGCAGTCTAGATATGTGACTGAGATTGATGGGTTGAAGAAAATGGTTATTGATGAGAAAGTGAAAAATACCACACTTCAGGTTGAGAATGACTTCCTGAAAAATCTAGTCTCAACAGGAAATATATGTGGGATTCTAAACAAAATCAAGGAGGAAGATAGATACAAGGTTGTTCCTCCACTTTTCAATGAATTATTCATTGAAAGATGATAAGGAGAGAAGAGAGGCATACCTTAATCAGTTCAGAGATGTGTTCAAAGATAAGGAAGAATTCCTTGAAAGTTATAAGTTGGTGGAAGTTGATGAACAAGGGAAATTTATGGTGAAAGAAGATGTGAAAGAAGAAAAGTCTATTGGTATTCAAGTTCCTGAAGATGACTTTAATGAAGATTGTTTGAATGTGGATGACATGAGTGATTCCAGTGTTGATGGTTCCAATGATTCAAGTCCACCGCGCAAGATCCCTACTCTACCAAATATCACACCCAGGATGAGAACACATTAAAAAAGATGAGAAGGGAACATGTGTCATTTGACATATGTGGTGGATCAAAGGTTAACTACAATGCTGTGAAGGCACCAAGTAAAGAAGTTTTGAAGAATAAAAAGGGCAATAAAAATAAGAAGACTGAAGAAATTAGTACAAATGAACAGTTTATTCCAGTTTATCATGTGTTTTCAAGCCAAGAATTGTTTGATGTTGGTGAAGTTGAAACAATGGAAGAGTATGAGAGAAGACAAGCAAGATTCAGAGGAAGTATTGATGATGAGCCAATCAATTTGGAAATAATAAATTTTATGAAGAGCAAAGTTGAAAGACAAGACATCAAGATTGAAGAATTTGTGCCCTTTTCAATTAACTTTGATGGTCTCTCTTCACAAAATACAATTGGTGTTGATCCCCCAATACCAAGTAAAAGATTTAAGAAAGGGAAGTCTAGTGAAAGATTTAAACGAAAAGTATGGTGCAAGAAATGTGATGTATATGGACATCACATTAATTCATGCCATGAAAGATTCACTTTCAAGCCATTCCATATTCCAGACACTAAAAAGTTTGGACAAGATTTTAGTTTCTACAAGAAGAAGTATGATGAGTATTTGGGAAAAGGGAAGAAGTGTGTAAATGAAGTAGTCAAAGATGATGAGTCAAAGAATGTAAAGAGAACTGAAGAAACTGTCAAGAATGAAAAGAAGAATGAGACTGTTGATAAGAAAGTAAAGAAAAGTGTGGATCAATAAGAGACAAAGAAGATTTCAAAGAACACTCAACCAATCAGAATTATTCCTCAGAAGGACTCAAAATTAGTAACGTCAGATGAGAATGATAAGTCACCAAGAGGTAAAAAGAAGGTGAAGAGAGATGTGTTCACAAAGAAGAAGCCAAGAGAGCTTAATGGTGATGAGAAATTCTTATTGAAACATGGGTTCGAACGACAAGGTTTTCTTTGGAAGCCTAGAAATGAAACACAAGTGGAAAGAGAACCAAAGAAGTCATGTGAAACTGTTGTTACTAGTGTAAAGAGAAGTTATGTCATTTAGGAATGCAAGAGTATCATTCCTTCTATGAGAAGCACAAATTATCAAGGATTTGAATCAGATGTTCTGATTCTTGTGAAGATTTTATGAGGACCCTAAACCTATTCCCAATCCTAATGCAACACTTATTCATGTCACTGATGATTTGCAAGTTGATCTAGCTTGCACTTCATCACTTAATTGATCATTTTCTTTTATATGTGCAGGGACAATCCACACCAATAAATGAAGTATGGTATATGGACAGTGGATGTTCCAGGCACATGACATGTGACAGGAGGTCACTAGTAAATTATGAAGAGAAGTTTGAAGGACCTGTTGCATTTGGGAGTGATGAGAATGGAGGGAAAATTTTATTGAAAGGAATACTCACAAATGGAAAAGTTACTTTTGATAATGTGTTCTATGTAGAAGGATTACAATATAACATATTGAGCATATCCTAGATGTGTGATAAAGGTTATAAGGTTGGGTTTGATGATTCTCATTGTTTTATTTCAAACCTGACTTTGTGATTCCTCCATACATGATTATGATGACGGCTCCAAGAAATGGAAACTTGTATGAATTGAATATGAAAGATTTCATTTCAAGGGGTGGGACTCGTTTTGTCTCAAAGGCCGCTGAAATTAAAACCAAATTGTGGCACAAAAAGCTTTGTCATGCTAACATAAAGAACATGAATAAACTTGTTAAAGGTGAGCATGTAATTGGTTTACCCACAAGGGAGTTCAAACTTGATGACAAATTCATTTCATGTCAAAAGGGTAAGCAACATAAATCATCACACAAAACAAAGCTCATAAACACAATTGATCAAGTGCTTGAAATGCTTCAAATGGATCTCTTTGGTCCTGTGAGTGTTCCAAGAATTGGCAAAAAGAGATTGTTTGGTGATTATTGATGATTTCTCAAGATACACATGGGTTTATTTCCTAAGTTCCAAAGATGAAGCTGCTGAGTTGATAACGAATTGTGTTACTAGGATTAAGAATCAATTGGATGTAAGGGTGAAAGTTATGAGAAGTAACAATGGGAATGAGTTCAAGAATGGGGTAATGGATGAGTTTTGCAATGCAAAAGGAATACTACAATAATTCAGTGCCCCTAGAACTTCTGAACAAAATGGTGTTGCAGAAAGAAGAAACAGAACACTCATAGAGGCTGCAAAAACCATGCTAGCAGATGCTTTTCTGCCTGTAACTTTTTGGGCAGAAGCAATCAATACTGCTTCCAATTTTCAGAACAGGGTTCTTCTCAACAAAAGTTAAGACAAAACTCCCCATGAGATTTTGTTCAAAAGGAAGCCCTACATCAAGTTTCTCAAGCCATTTGGTTGCAAATGTTCACTTTTGAACACGAAGGACTATCTTAACAAATTTCAATCAAAATCCTTGGATTGTTTCTTTGTTGGGTATTCAACACACTCAAAAGCTATAAAGTCTATATGAAAGACCATTCGAGTGTGATTGAATCCTTTGATGTGATATTTAATGAAAATCAGTTTGATACAGTGGATGGAACATCATTGCTGTTTGATCATGAGAAGCTAATCAAGTCTTTCAAGATTTCCTGAAGACTTTGATGAAATCTTTTACAAAACAAGTGTGCATGAAGTGAACTCTGTTAAGAAGGTTGATTTGGACAAACTGTGGTCCAAGGTTGCAGGTTAAAGGACTGAATATAGATTCATTAAGAATCCCTCAACTACTGAAAATGAGCAAGTTCAAAATCAAGTTCAAGATCCAGACAAAGGTCATGTTCAAGGACAAGATCAAGAACATGGTAATCAAGACAATCAAGAAGTTCAAGATGATCATGTCTTGAATGAGGAAGATCCTATCAACCAACAAAATCAAAGTCAAGAACAGGCTGCAAGAGAAACAATATTTGAAACTTTATTTCAAAAATTGAACATTGGAAATAATGTTGCATCTTCTTCACAACAGATTACAGAAGAAGCTCCTGAATTTCATGATGCAACAACTGATTTGGTCATTGAAGAACCTGATCTCAGTGACACAAATCTAGATTCAAATGTGTCTGCTGATTTTAATTGTGCAAACTTCTTATGTTGAAAGAAATCATCCACCTAAAAACATCATTGAGGACATTAATGAAAGAGTTACAAGAAGTGCATCTGAAACGGCAAACATCTGTTTGTACTCTTGCTTTATATCCCAAGTTGAACTCAAGAACATTTTTCGAGCTTTAAAAGACAACTGTTGAGTAGAAGCAATGCAAGAGGAGTTGGCTCAATTCAGAGATCTGCAAGTTTGGGAACTTGTAGACAAGCCAAGGAATAGGTATGCCATTGGAACCAAATGGGTTTTTAGAAACAAGAGGGATGAGAGAGGGATTGTTATAAAGAACAAAGCTAGACTAGTTGCACTAGGTTGCTTACAAGAGGAAGGTATTGACTTTGAGGAAGTGTTTGCACCAATGGCAAGGCTAGAAGTTATAATAATCTTTCTGGCCTTTGTTGCTTCAAAGAATATTAAAGTGTTTCAATTGGATGTTAAATCTGCCTTTCTAAATGGAAAAATTGAAGAGGAGGTGTATGTGGCTCAACCTCCAGGATTTGAGGATCCTGATTTTTCACATAGATTATATAAACTGAACAAAGCTCTTTATGGTTTACATCAATCTCCAAGGGCTTAGTATGATGAGTTATCAAATCATCTGATTGTTAATGGATTTCAAAGGGGAGCAATTGACAAGACCTTGTTCTACAAAAAGAGAGGAAGAGATTTACTCCTTCTTCAAGTTTATGTAGATGATATCATCTTTGGGTCTACAAATGAACAAATGTGCATTGAATTTGAAGAAGTAATGAAGTCAAAGTACTGCATGAGCTCTATGGGTGAAATGAATTTCTTTCTGGGTTTGCAAGTTCAACGAAAGAAGGATGGCATATTAATTTGTCAATCAAAGTATGTGCAGGACATCCTGAACAAGTTCAAGTGTCAAGACTGCTTCAACTCCAATGGAAATCAATGAAAAGCTGATTGCAGATGAAAAGGGGGATCCTGTTGATGAACATGAGTACATAGCAATGATTGGATCTCTAATGTATCTGACTGCGTCAAGGCCATACATTATGTTTGGTGTCTGTGTTTGTGCTAGATTTCAATCAAGTCCAAAGATGTCTTACATGACTGCTGTCAAGAGGACTTTTAGATACTTGAAAGGGAAACATGATTTGGGGATATGGTACCCAAAGAACCATGCCTTTGATCTAATTGCTTATACTGACAGTGACTATGATGGTTGTAACATGAGTAGGAAGTCCACATCTGGAGGTTGTTAGTTTCTGGGAGACAGGCTAGTGTCATGGCAGTGCAATAAACAAACAACAGTGTCCATCTCAACTGCTGAAGCTGAGTATATTGTTGCCTCTGCCTGCTGTGCACAAGTTTTTTGGATTCAAAATCAAATGTTGGATTATGGTTTGAATTTCTTGAACACCCCCATTTTTATTGACAATACTGCCACATTGTTTATTTTTAGAATCCAATTCAACACTCCAAGACCAAGCACATTGAAATCAGACATCATTTCATTAGAGAATGTAATGAGAAATGATTGATTGAAATGAAAAGAGTTGAAACGACAACTTGGCTGACCTATTCGCCAAACCATTAGATGGAACCAAATTCCACTTTCTCTTGAAAACTTTAGAAATGATCAACTCTGATGAGGTTTGATTAATGATGTGTGCTCACTGTGCTAAATGATTATCTTTATGGTCTTGAGTGAGTTATGTTTGTGTTATGTGTGAGAATGATGATTGTATGCTTGAATATGTGTTTGATCTTAACTAATATGTGCAAAAAATGACTATTTGTGTGACTTAGGTGTCTTTGATACTTAGGTTTGATATCAGTGATTGTGTGTGATAACATGATATGTGTTTGAAGTGATCTATTTATGTGCTTATCTGTTGTCTTGATTATTTGGATAATTTGACATGATGATGTGATTAGATAGGATAGACTATACATAATCTGTCTTAATTGTACATTGTGTGGAGTCTGCTTGTTTTGATGATGTCATTCATGTTATGATTGCCTTTGAATATGTTACTTACTGTTTGTGTCATAGTATGTCTTTGTGTCAAAATTGCATGCTCAAATGAAAAGTTTTCAAGAAATTTTTACTCAAAACATTTTTGACAAAACAGAGCAAGTTGTTATGGTGTTGAGATATGATAAAACTATTCAGTTAAAAGCTTTATAGAAGCTCAAAAAGGGTTTTGGGTGAAAATTGATCCAACCTTAATGAGAAATGATAGTACATTGATTATTTTGCTAATCATATGGATTTAGTAGGCTTAAAAGGCAATTAGCGCAGTCATTGATATGTATGGTTGCTTTCCATGATGTGTAAAAACTGAGGTGATATAAACATATGAAAATGCTAAACTTAATGTGGAGTTACGTTGTAATCTATGCATGTTCCAATATACATCTTTCCGCGTGATAGGCAGAAAAGTGATTATACAGTCATACATGAGCCTATTGGTGTTTGGTCACCAAAAATGAATGTTCTTATAAAAATGACAAAGAACAAAAGTGAACAAATTTTTATCTTTATTCAACCAAAAGTTTACACAAACTTTGAAAGAAAATCCAAATATGAGGGTTAATTTTAAAACTACAGAGATGGGGGCATAAAGATCAACGTTCAATGTTCAACCTCACATATGTTTGAAGTTTTGAAAAGAAAAATCAATAAATTTAAATGTTTTGTCATTAAAAGTTTTGACCAAATGTCAGGGGGTCGGAGTCAATTTGGGGTGATCTGGAGAAAGCCAAATAAGCCTTGAGAATAGATATGGAGCATCATAGCACAATAAGTGTTATCCATTTTTGTCTTAAGCAAACTAATTGAACCTTAATCATATCACCAAGTCAATGAAATTCATGCTAATTCTAGACCGGTTATTAACTTTCCTAATTAGTCACAAAAAGCGGAGAATGAAGTATTGAAAGGTGACTTAGTCAATATGATCCCATGTTGAGATCTTTTCACAAAAGAAAATAAAATGTTTTGGAAGGAAAAATGACTGAAATTTGATCTCATTATGCACCATTTGCTCTTAAACATTTATCTTTAATGATAAAACTTCTTGAAATTTTGGTTTAAGTCAAAAAGAGTTGCATTTAACCTTGAATAGGTTTGAATATGAAACTCGAGTAAGGTTTTATGATTTTCAACCTTTCGGGTAAGCTTAGATATTTGTGTCTGAAGTTCATCCATTTCGAGCATGATTTGATGTTTTTCAAGTTTTCGAGTAGATTTAGTTGTTTTATTTGAAGTTTAACTCATTCGAGCAAGCTTAATACTTTGAATATGTCTGAATATGTTTTTCTAGCAAGCTTTGATGATTTTTGAACTTTCTAGCAAACTTAGGTGTTTTGATTGATTGTTTAACTCGTTCGATCAAGCTTGATGTTTATTTGTGCTTTAGTGATTTATTCATGTGTTATCGAGTAGACATTGATGATTTTATGCTTTTGAGTACACTTGGATGTTTAAAAAGTTATTATGTAGCATACTTGATGATTATGTGATACATATGTAAATATGCTTTACATGTTTGTTTCGAGTACACTTTGGAGTTTTAGTTGAAACATGGTCTAGCAACTTTATGGTTTGAATGTTAGTTTCTGAAATTACAAGTGTTTTCGGGCAAACTTCATGTTTTGAGCACACTTGTCAATAGGTAAACCATTCCATGTGTTCCCCAAGCATACTTGTTAACTTCAGAAAATCTCAAGCAAACATTACTTTTCGAGCACAATTTATGTTTAGGGCATACTTGTGTATCAAAGGATAAAAAAGTTATGTAGCACACTTTGTACTCTTAAAGGTCTTTTCGAGCATACTTTGTCTCAAAGTATACTTGAATGAATATTTGTTAACTGTTTTTATGTATTTTCGGGTATGGTTTGATGAATGTTCAGATATTCGAGCAAGGTTGACAATTAGAAATGTTTCTAAGTTATTATTATTGGATTCTTTATTGATTCCGAGAAAGGTTGCGTATTTGATGTTTTATACTTGATTATTTTTCTTGTGATTTATTTCTTGAGTAATCTTGTATATTCGAGTAAGCTTCCTTCACTTTATTCACTTAGTTATACTTATAATTACTTTATAATATTTGAACAAGTTCTGGGATGAGCAAACTATTTAACATCAAGTTAACCTAGCAAGCTTTGTGAATATACTTTTCCGAGCAAGTTTTGCAAAATGTGCTTTAATCGAGCAAGGTTTTAAAAGGACAGATATTTTTACTGTGATAATTTGACATTTGTCTAACACTAAAAGACAAATTCTTTTAAAACCCACTTTCAAATCACATAAAATATACTATAACAGAGGGACTTAGAAAAATTTACAATTCACTTTTTCTCCCTCCTTCCACTAAGTACATTATTGCCGTTTTCTCGTACCCAGAAGTTCAATCGCACTTTTCAATTCCTAACCCAAAATTACCATCCCACTTAATCCGACACGGTAAGCATTTAATTGAATGTTTTCCGACACTGATTATGTGAATTTAAACATAAAATTTCATCTTTACTAATTTCTCTGTTCTTATGTGTCGAAGAACAGGTTCTTAAAGAAATTTTTTCTTTTCTTCTTCAAATTATAACCTAAAACATATCAAAGATGTGAACTTTATAACTAATTTTTACTTTGAATGTGTTTTGTTTATGTTTGAAAATTATGGCAGAACTAACATATCCATTCGAGAAGAAGCACAATATGTGTGCTCTACTCCAAATTACTCCTGATAATGAACCAGTTGCATTAATGATACGGTGGCTACAACAATCTAATTTACAATTCTCGTTGACGGAGTGCCCTGTCATTTTTAGAAATCATCAATTGGATTTCTGGCACTCTGCCGAACTGATTGAAGATGCAGGAGGTAGGCGGATATAGGCTATTGTTGCCCGACAGAAGATAGTAATAACTGAACAACTTATCAGGGCAAGCCTACAGTTGAATGATGAAGTTGAAGCCCCAATCCATTTCTCCATAAACCCGTCTATTGACTATGTTTCAAGAGACAATGGGATATCAGGGTGATGTACATGAAGGCCAATTTAAAAAGGGCATGTTCCCTAACCTTTATAGGTTGCTGATACATCACATTGTTCAGGGTTATGCACCACAAAAGGGCTCTTGGACGTTGATGAGTTGTGATCTAGCAAATGCCACTGTGGCTGTTCTGTTTAGACAACCATTCAACTTTTCAAAGATGATTTTCGAAGGTTTGGCTGCTAATCTGAGGAACCCTAACAAAGATAAATTCTTGGTCAACCCAAGATTCCTACAGATTATATTTAATCGGGTGCTACAAGATTTTCCAACAACGGGCACAACACACTTACTGCTAGATCCAATTGTGTATGATAGCAAATTTGGGTCCCACAAGCAACTTCAATCCTAATTTTGAGTTTGATATTCTACCGTGGCTGTTGGATAATAACTTGGAGATTATAGGAGTACCAGAGTCACCTCGTGTGACCTCTGAAGAGTAAGAGGAGAGTGAGGAAGATGGTGATGATGATGCATGAGATGATGGAGGAGATGGTGATAATGATATTGGAGGTGATGGAGTAAATGAAGAAAATGTTTTTAATGATGACAATGTAGAGGATCAGGGGGAGAACCAACCTTTACATACACCACAACCTCACCCCAAAACTAGCCAATAAACCAACCCATATCACCACCCCAAACCACATCCCCACAACACCATGACCATGAAACTTATATCCCATCCCCACTTACAAATATCCAAGACCAAAACCTTGACCAAAACCCACCTATAACCCATGTCACACCCTCAATTTCCATATGCGGTGTTTCACTTCGAGGCGCGTGACAAACCAGGATCTCAATCATTAGTTACGATAAACAACGTGTAATTATTTTAAATAAACTTTATTGTCCCATATTTGGGAAAACCATTTCAGAGTTCACGTCTTATTGTTTTAAAATGCGGAAGCGTAACATAGCAGGAAAAATCCCTAAACAAAACCAAATAGTATAAGGCGCCCAAAACACACGCAAGCCATAACATTATTAATAAAAAAGGTTCCAAGTTATGATGTAATGTTTATGAGTGACCATGAATGCAACTCCTATCCGTGCACTTGATACTAGCGACCTGAGAAAGACATGCTATAACGGGTAATCACAACGGTTGGTGAGTTCACAGGTTTGAGTTTAAAAACAAGTTTGTCAAACAAACCATTTAGTAAGTAAACAACGTAAATAATAAAGCATTGATAATGTATGCATTAGTAATACCGCTAGTTAATTAGGCTAGAAATCATGTTACATTACTGTAAGTTCCATTATGACCGATGTTGACTTGTTAGTTTGTTGCCACCCACGGAGTCTAATATAAAATTAGTGTGTTTCAGTAAATGAGACGCCCGGCGACTCCCTCACCCGAGAGCCCTGAGGGGGTTCGTCAAACACAGTAGTACTACCTTTCATTACCCAACCAATATACAATTGTTAACGGACCAATGTGCATGGGGAACTTCAGTTTATATTCACTATGTACACATGAGGTATTAAAAAGTCTACAGTTATCCAAAAAGTTTGTATGTTGCATGCTTTCTCCCCCAAAAGGAGTAAGTAAAAAGTGGGATAGTGAAACTCACCTCGAATGCGGTTAAAATTGAAAGTCAACTGCTTAAGTCAATGTTGTACTAGTGCCTAAATCATACAAGCACTATAATAAGCGATTTCTAGAATCCTTAGTATCCAAACAATTCCATTGTTTATTAGAAGTTTGACCAAAGTTTGAATTTTTGTTGACTTTAACCAAAGTTTGACTTTTGTTGACTTTGACCAAAGTTTGACTTTTTGTTTGACTTTTGACCAAAAGGTCCAAGTTGTTGACCGTTGACTAAAAAGTCCAAGTCTCGATGACCGAAGACTAAAATTTGAATTTTGTTAACCGTTGACCAAAATGTTGACCGACGGTCCGTTGGTGACTTTTGCCCAATTATCTAGACTTAGAATAATTATATGATATTCCTAGTTAAAACTTAAGAACAAATCATGTAATGTGCACTTAGCCACTTTTCATACAATCCTATGACCAAGTCCAACTTTTACCACTTTCAACACTTCACAAGTAAGACTAACCATTTAGTCAAATAGTTTTAAGTTGAAAAATCGAAATTCAATTTACTACTATTATTCTATTACAAACTACAATTATTTTTACTAAACAATATGCTAATCATTCTTACCAAGTTTTCAATCATCAAAACTGATTTTTCCAACCAACCAAAACTTGTAATAAAATTATCAAATAACTCACACATATTCTTTCAATTATTAGGTACAACATATATGTTTCTTGTAATTTGTCAATTCACACAAACATACAGAATATTCATACACTACAGCAACTTATTTTTAATCTCGGTTTCAACACAACAGTACACAAATATTTGCCAAAATTTTTATATTTGTCCAAGTGATGCAAGACCAATTGAATTAGATTCCTACTTCAATTCATGATATTCCAGAAGTGGAATCATACCAATATCTATTTTCAATCTCAAGTTATTCAATTTACAACACAACTCTTAAAATTTCTCTTTCAATCAAGATTGCAACCCGGTGTTGTAAATTAATTAAAATTTATACAACCTACAATCTAAAACATAGGATCTGTCAACAAGGAGATTCAAACCAAAACTCACAAAAATCATGATCCTTATATCCTTATGATCTTAAATCATCAAGGAACATTTTTTATATAGTCAAATCTCATGTCTTCCATTATCATACTAACTTATAAATAATATTTATGTACAAAAGGTTTTCATCTTTTCTTTTATAACAGGACACAAAATTTCTTTTAAAGCCATCAAACTTGATCATCTTTTTTATTTCTTATGATACATGTGTTTAGATACTCAATCCCACAATCCCAAATCATAGAAACATAAACAAAATACTATATCACTACTTGTTCCAAGAATCACTAACTTGATTATGATATTTTGAGAGTGTTTTATAAAAAAGAAATGTATGTGTATGTGATGTGAGATGGGCGGCCAAGAGAGGGAGAAAGGGCAGCCAAGAGAGGGAGAAAGGAAAATATATAATCCCCTTGTTAATTACACACTCATTGACATAATCATTAAGTCATAATTAATTTAATTAGACTTTAGGTTTTGTCATTTTTATTACAATGTGGCATGTTACATTCTTTAAAAACATTTTCTAGTAATTATATGTTGTGTACTAGTCTTTTTGTTACTTGTCATGTAATATATCATATGTTATGTTATTTTAGTTATTCAATTCTCTTACAACATATAAGTATACAACAACTAATCATGTAGCATATTAAGCATGTAACACAATTACATCTATCATATGCAATACATGTAACTTAACATGCAATGTAACTTGTTTATTTATCTAGCTTACTTATAAATCGCATAAGCATGTAAAAACTAGTTACTCTTACTTAGGTCACCAACGACACGACTAACTTAAATGTACGCATACATGACACTTCATGTATAAGAGTTCATTAACGTAGTTAACCGAACTAACTGGGTTTACAGACATAGTCAACGAGATTTAACTGAGTTTTGTTAACGGAGTTAACCTGAAAATTGGCAGTTGTCACCACCCAAACCCAAAGCCCACCCAAACTCAAAACCTAACCCAAACCCAAGACCAACCTACCCATGAACCTTACATTCCTCAATATGCTCCTGCTCACCTACTAAACCTGTCAAACACACCTACCAATCCCTAACCCAATCCCAAACAACAGACCAACCCACCTATGAAATTGTCCACACCTACATACCTTTATCTTTAATCCAAAACATAAACTCACTACCCTCAACTAGCATAAACCTTTTTGAAAACCCAAGCCCACCACATGAACCTATCCAACCCCAAGCCAATATCCTTGACCCATTCTTAGATTCTCCTTTATGATCCCCGTCCCCTAGTTCTCTTTAATTCGAAAGATATATGTGTTGAGGTGGTCAAAAATGTTGACTTAAGGAGAGAGAATGAAGAACTGAAAAGGAGGAATGTTGATTTGGAGTCCCTTTTGGCACATGCCCAAAATAGGATTCAAACCCTGGAGGTTGAGGTTGAGAAGACCTCAGCTGTACCAAAATAGGGGAAGAATCCTCCTGTGGTCAATGTGGAGAAGGATGATGTTGTGAGAGATGATGTGATGGAGGACACACTGAAAAATTTATCTGTTGTATATGGAAGTAGTGAGGATGAGGTGAGAGGTGAGGAAGATGGTTATGATGGTGATGAATCTGATGGTGCTGAACAGAATTATGATGTAAATGATATGATTACGGAGAATGTTGTTGAGGAGGTGTTTGAGAAGGAGATTGAAAGGAGGCTGATAATGATAAAAGTGTGGTTGATACTGAAATGTATTAACTAAAGCCATAGCAACTGATGCTATTGGTACTGAGCCACAAACTGATGTTATCATGGAGGAAGGTGGTGAAACAGAGGAAATTTTGTTGACTGAAGAGAATATTGATAATACAACCTCTGAGTTGAAGAAAGGAGATGATGTTAATGAGGAGATGAAGGATCTGATGGATGATATTATTAATTTTCCCAGTGTACCAGAAATGGTGAGGGAAATTGATGAAGAGAGGAGCAAGGCTAAGGGAAAGTCAATTGGAGAAGATGAAGAGCAATTGCAGCCCCTTAACACTCAAACAAGAAATCCATTGATGACATATTGGATGTTGATGAAACTGATGAACTAGCTGCCAAAAGGCATGTTGATACATTGATTAAGATGATGGAGAGAGAAAGTATTTCAAAATCCTTTACTGAGCAAGAGTTTGTACAACAAGAAATTCTGATGGAGGAGGCAGATTACCAAAACTTTAAATGAAGAAGGGGGGCTTCACCAAGAAGTAATTGAAAGCTTGACAAAGCTGAAACAAATTGAAGAGGTTGTTAATACCCTTGCTCTTGTCATCTATAATCTGAAAAAATCTGAACAAGAAGGACCAACTCCAACCACTGCTGAAAACATTAATGATGATTCAAATAAGTAGGTGGTGACTGTGAAGCAGGAGAGTCAGTGACTAGGATTGTTTCTAAAGCCTGGATAAAGGAGGCAGGGGAAGACTTAGAGAAAAATCCAGATGAGTGGGATCCTGACTTATGGAGCAAATATGGAAAGAAGTACTTTAGGAGAAGCAAGAGTGCACATCGTAAAATGGCTGAATCTGTAGTTGAATGTCCCAAAGTGAACAAAAGTCATGTTAAGGGTGATAACCGAAAGGCTGATTATACAGTTGAAAGCCCTAAGGAGATGGAAAGTCCTGTGAAGGTTGTTCCTACACAAAATGTTAGGCCTGATGATAAGCCTGAGGCGAATGAGCCAAGAATAGAGGCTCTTGATGACTTTTCTAATGAAGTTGATGACACTGCTGATTCCCCAAATGTTGAACTAACTGATGAACATAGGAAAAGTATACAGTAGAGTTTAGATGATGCTAAAATGAAGAATCCACTTATACTAAAACTCATTAATCATGGTTACAAGTTTGATACACTGGATCCAATGTTTGATGAGGAGCTGCAGGAGTTGTTGGATGGTGAAGTGGAAGACATTAAGAGGAGGATGGAAAAGAAAAATCGTGACTCCCAAAAATTTAGAGCTCTTCTGAGACTACGTGGATTTTATGAGAATGATTTGAGCCATATGAAATTTGATGAGTTGGAGAATGCATACATTACCACTGTTGAGGCTGTCAAAAGGGATTAATTGGAAAGAATAGAAAGCTGGAGTTTGATGGAAAATGCAGATTGTTGATTGAAAGAGGTTTTTCTAATGAGCTTGTTGACAGCCTAAGCAGGGAACAAGTTGATATACACCATAAAAGAATATCAAGAAAAGTCAACTTTGATAGAACAAATAAAAGGCCAAGAGTGATTACCTTGGCTAAAAAAGAGAAGAAGGAAAAAAAGAAGTTCTGGGAAAATGAACATATTACATTATTTGACAAATTGGAGGCAAGGGGAAACGGATGAAACAAAAAATCTGAGCCAGGAAGAGAAGTTGACTATGTATGAAGATGAGAAGACCAAATCATCAAAGATTCCTTCTATAGTGTCTGTGAAAGAAGAACCAATTGAACATGTAGAGCCATGGAATGATGAGAACAAGATCAAGACCCTTAAAGGCTTGATACTTAGCAAAGGTATGGCAGAAGGAGTTTTTGACAATCTCGGAAAAGACCAACTTAAACATTTATTCTACACTAAAAAGGCTGAGTGGGAAAAGTTGGAAGCGGAGCAAAGGAAACTCTTACATTTCCAGTGTGGACCCAAAGGGGAGCTAATTGGAACACAAAGATCTATCATTGAAGGTCCAACGGATGATGAGATAATGGAAATGATAACAACCTTGGCATGGGAAGGAGAGAACTATTTGCAACTTATTTTATTGTCAAAGGAGAAAATAGTTGAGATGTTTGTGAAGCTGGGCATGTGAGGGCCCAGGTACCTAAGAAGAAAACTACTTCTACGCCCTCAACTGTAAGCGCCCCAATTTCTACCACTAGAGCCTCTCATTAAAGGCAACAAAGGCCACCTTTTTATGTGGACCTACCAAAGAGGTTGTTCTTTGATTCACAAACTGAAACACTTAAAGTGATCATGACTAGTGGTGTACTAAAGGAAGTGATCTTTAGATATGACTTTTTGGATTTCAAGAGGGAGCTATATGATTATCACGGCAGACATAGGTTTGCTGGAACACAACAAAATGATCTATCTAAACATCTTAGGGATGAAGCTAGAAAGGGATTCCCAATGCTGAACAAGAAAAGGAAACTGAAACTCTCTGATTTTCAAAGGAACAAAAGGGTAAAGAGGATGAGGGAGATCAGATACATTGAAGAAACATTCAAGTTAAAGACCAAGAACAAGAACCCTCTTGTAAACATGATGCAATGTCTGAGTATGAGGCGGCAGATGACAAGGCCCAATTATGAAGACCAGAAGAATCACTGAAATTGTCTTTGAACCCAAAGATGAATCCTTCATCCTCAGAAACTCTGATGGACTGGTCATGGGCATCATCAAACATGACACAGATCTGCTATTCCTTCATGATGAGGACTTGAGGGATATAGTCAGATGGATTCTGCCCCCCAATCATCCTCATCAAAGGGAGTTATTTTTATTTAAAGAAAGAGCCACGAGTGTGAGATTGGATAGAAGACAGGAAGCCTCAATATCAAGGAGATGAGCTTTATTTGTTTGAATAGGCTTACATTGTAATGTCCATGGGACATAATTCCAACTTGTAATATGTTTTATTATGTTATGTAATTTCTCTTTTGAAATTTGATGTGTATTTTGGCAAAGTGTATATAACCTTAGAGGTGTTTCGATACAGCTGAGGTGTTCCATTCTAGGGGGAGATTGTTGGGATGAGAAAAAGACATAATGAAGATTAGAATCTTCTCAACCTCTCTGAAAATGGCTTAAGTATGGAAACCGAGCACACTTAGGCCTCCCAGCAAGCTTTTACTTAATCTAGCAAGGTATTTTGCCTTCCCGGCATGGTTATCTTCCTGAAGTCTTCTTAAGTGTAAGTTCGAGCACACTTCACTTTATCTAGCGAGGTTGTTATTCAAGTCAAGCAAGGTTTGTTTCCTAGCAAACCCTTGGCTAAACCAAGCTGATACCAAGTATTTTGGAAGATCTAGCAAGATTTATTCTTAATAAACAGTGGTCCCAGTAAGCTTGAAGGAAGTTGATAAAGAAATATGCTAAGGACTTCTTCTAGCAAGGTTCATCTCTGAGTAAGCTACAGTGATACCAGCACAAGCTACAGTGTTACCAGCACACTTTGGTTTGCTCAAATAAGTTAAAGTTAACAAAGAGTTGAAGGGATTTCTAAAGAACAAGTTTGCTCGTCGGACTATATCAAGCAAAGTTTGATACGGTCAAGAAGATTGAAGTCTGATAGATGGATAGTCTTCTCGAAGAACTGTTCCCCAACACAGTTGGGGAAGGAATGTCAGGTGTCAGGGCTGGCCTATAAAAGGAATAATTTAGGGCATGCCTATGAGAGACGACACCTAGCCCTTAAACCTGATTGTTATTTTGACGCCTGACATATTCATGTACAGAAATCTGCCCAAAATCCAAACATTCCATTCTGAAAACCTACTTGATTTTGTGACATTATATTAATGGAAATCTTTTGAGTTGTAGTGTGTGTTTGTTACATTTGTGTCTAGATAGCAACATTTAGTGTGTTAGTCATTAACCTTCTTGTCGAAACTTAATGTGTGGGTGACGACATAGTGATTGAGCGATATAATCAGGACCGGCACTTATGATTAATTCATTAACTTTGTTAACGAATGAGTCAAAGATTATGAACCATTCGTTAATTTTGAATTAATGAATGGGTTCATTCGTGTGTCTTGGTTTGTGTGCTATCTTGTCCTTTATAATGAACAGAGGTTGAACAAATAGCCTCATTCGTTCACCTCGTTTATCACAAATACAAGCAATACTCTGTCAAAATTTTCAAATTTTTCTTACCTTCACTAAATCAAGTTTCATTGATTGATTACACTGCGTAAGGTATAGACGATGCTTGCATGATGATTTTCATCAAAATTAATAGATGTTTGTTGGGCTAATTATTGAAATTATTAACCTGTTATCTTTATTAAATGTATGACCCAGTAAACGTGTTTTTGGATAAATGGTTGATCGGGGATGATTAAAAATGAGTATACGAGTTCAATGATGCATATGTTTCGTTGATTCATCGTTATTCATGGTTAATTGGAAATTTGTCTGCATGTTGACTGTTGGGTTTCTAATTAATTTTGACTCTGACGAAATGAGTCAAAATTGAATAATTATTGGTACCTATTCGTTATGACAATGAATTGCTATCATTCGTGTCTGAAAGAAACAAATGAACACATTCGTTGAGCCTTTATAAAGAATAAGCCACATTCATGTCATTATGTAACGAATGAACCTTCATTCACTTCACATAATTGACGAATGGTCTCATTCAAATATACATTAGTTGTTCACTTATTGGGTAATATGATGACAATGAATCATACCATTCGTTATAATGAATGACACCATTTGTCATAATGAATGACTTAATGGATGATATTTGTAATTTACAACAGAATTCAATCTGTTTATGTATACATTGAAAGTTTATTTTAAGTTAAAATTATTTTCTATGTTATTAATGCTCAAGTTTTTGTATTTATCACAATGGCTGATGAGATGATCCAAGATGTACCAGTTGTCGATCCACAACCTGCTGCTCAACAAGAACAGCCTCTTGTATAGCAACAACAAGCTCAAGTTTCTCCTACGTTGGCATATGGCAAGAAGCACGATATTTGTGCAGGATAATTTTGTTGATCAAGACGTCTTTAGAGACATTACATTCTTACGCCAATCCTAGATTTATCATGCTATAACCGCTGATGTCCCCGTACGTTTTGGCTTAATCCGTCATTTCTGGGATTCAGCTAAGTATGTGGAGTCTGATAAAAACACATCGTTTCTGAGATCAACAAGATGTCTATCACTATCACTCCTGGTGTGATACGTCGGGTGCGAAGATTTGCTGACAACATGGATCTTCCATGTGAATTCGATAAGGCGTTGATACGTGGGTTATTTCAGAGATTGTTTTATACTGGAGAACTTGATCGTTCCCAATATAACAAGGCGTACTTGTTTGCTCAATACATGTACTTATTTCACGTCTTGATTCATTACCTTGGGGGACGAAAAGGTGGGTATGACGAATTTCGGATAATGCTCCAATCCTCTTTCATTGCTCTAATATTGAAATAACCGTTCAATTTCTCCGAGCTTATATTCTACTATCTAAAGGAGAATTGTTTGGTTAAGAATCGTCGGAACAAGTTTCTTATGTATCCATGATTCGTGCATCTATTTATTCAGGACTTGATTTCTGATTTGGTGATTGATCAGTCGTTACAGAATAATGTGTTGAAAATAGAACACATGATGACTGATACGATGAAGAGAATGAAGACATGTCACAATCAAGCACCTGAAGATCGTCCAAGGACCAAACGACTAATTGGTCATTTGGCACATTCGGATTATGTATGTCCTTCTAATGATTGTTGGATCCATGACGACTCGGATTCTGAACGTGAAGAGGGACCATGTGGGAATGATGGTGATGATTGTAATGATGAGGGTGGAGATGGTGGAAATGGGGGTAATGGACGACGAGCTGACGTTGAGGCAGCGAGTTCATATGCTGCAAAACGTACACGCAAGGGCAAGAAAAAGCTTAATATCAACCGCCAAAGCGTCAGATTAGGCACGGTTCGGGTGTGGAGATAGGTCCACAAGTGCCTAGGCCGTTTGTGCAACAAAGGCCAGTGGTGTCACTTACTGTTAGCACCCCGGCAATTACTCTTACGACGACTGCATTATCAGATCTGAGGTCTGGCTCAATTCCTCAATCGATACTATCTCCCAGGTCTACATCTCTAGTGACATTGATGGTAGTTTCTCCTGCTACTACAATGATGTCTACACAACCTTCGGCTTTATGACTTATGAGAATTAGCCGTCCACAAGGTCTGATGCAGCCTGTACCATATTTATTTCATACCTTTCCATCTACACAACAGATGGATATGCTCCTTAGTTTGATTCATTTATATGATAATCAGATGGCAGCTAGTCGTCAACAATAGGATCAGATGTTGATGAATCAATGAAGACTAATGAGTTATATCTCTTACTGCCAAAAGGAGACAAAGGAGCTCCGTGAGACTGTTAAGTCTCAAGGGTAGAAAATAAAATAATAGGAGGGGATCATTCTTAAGTTGACATGTAAAGACGACGCGTTGAAGAAGCTAAAGAATGATGATACTGATAAGGATCCGGATGTTGCTGGTGCAGCTGGTAGAGAGCCGAAACAAGCTCATGGCTCAACCGCTGCAAGTACTAGTAGTAGTGGTGGTGGTGGTGACAGCAATGATCGACAGATAGTAGTTTATCAAGAAACTGTTAATGTCATGCCTATCGAGTCGATCAAATCCAACACCATATTATTTATGGATTATAAAGGTGTGTGGTGATGAGTACTGCCAATGTGGATGAGATCGAGGAGGGCAAGTTCGTTGGCCATGCCCTGACTCGTGATCAAATATCTTTGTTGTTGGGTTTAAATGATGAAGAGTGGACACAATGGAGGCTGGGGAAGATATTGAGACGGTTAATGATGAGGAAGTCTTGTTTGATACGAGTATTCCACACAGGAATACGTCGTTTATTTATGAGGACGAGGAGATTGAGATCGAAGATGTGACGGCAGAGGAGTACCCTACTATTTATACAAGTTCAACTGTTGATCAGGGTGTTCCAACATTTATTGAAGAGTACGTCAAAGCTGCCGAAGATCATCTTAAGAAGAAAACCAATAAGAAGAGTAAAGTATCAGCTAAGGGGTCAATTTCGTTGGATCCTGAAGCTGAGGGTTGGTTCGGGAATCACAACAAATCCCTAACTTCCAAGATTATTGAAGCTTATTGATATGTTGATCAAGAACAGAAGCTGGATGTCAGTGCACGCGCCAAAGCAAATAAGAAGACTAAGTTTAAAGAAGTGAAAATCGTCAAAGGTGACATCGTATCTTGGTTATATGATTCGGAGTTAAGGGTATATATTATTAAGTGGGAGAACGACATTCAGTACTTTCAGTATATTACTAACATTCTCTCACTGTCGAGGTGGGACGTGCGGACGCTCACTAATCGGCCATTCATTAGCCGTGGTGGAAATCAATTGGTAGGATGGTTTCATCAACAACTGCTCTTTGAGGTTAACCACGAGTTTAAATTCTTCAAACCGCAGGTGCCAACCAGGAAATACATCAATGAGATTGATCCTCGTACTGGTTGGAGGAAGCTCATACTTAAAGTAAAGCCACCAAAGACTATGAAGCGAATACCGGTGAAGATCTTTCCACAAGATCTTCATCTATCATTTAATCGGTGGTACTACGACAACAGAACGGGCGAGGCGGTCATTGTTTTGGGCAAAGGGCTAAAAACTAACTTTATACGAGTCATAGACCCTATTTGGCTCGTTTGTTATCCGAGAGAGACAATGCGGTGCTGTTCGAGAACAAGACACTTTTTGCAAGAGTTGTAAACTATGACCGAGCTATGCAATTCCAACATGTTGTTCGTGTATGACACGCGTTCGAGGTTCATAGTTGTGCTGATTGGAAGTCTAGGCGGTTCAAGTAATATAAAGACAAAGAGCATGAGACGAGTGGGTGTTTGTTAGTGCACGGTTTTAGTCGTCTCGAATCTCTTTAAACGTTTGTAATATACTATTATTATAATGTAAGGGATTTGGTAATTATAAGCCCATTCGTTAAGTCTTATGTAGTCATTCGTTAAGCCTGTTTAACGAATTATAAGTTATTATGTTATTCGTGTCCATTCGTTAAGGATGTTTAACGAATGGACCTTAATCGTTATTGATACATATCCATTCGTCATGGAATTTGACGAATGGGGTATAGCGAATGAGTCATTCGCTATACCATTTTGTTATTTAATGTAATGAAAACGAATGAAGGCCATTCTTTACAGAATGTGTAACGAGTGGAATTCGTCTTTTATATATAGGTTGATCCAGCCTGCATAATTTAAGTGTTGTTTAAGTATTTCTCTCTCTAAGCCGTTACTCTGTCCGTTTAATCACTCACACACTTCGTTCGTTAATGTATCAATTACATACACGTATCAGATAACTAGATCCGTAAGATATGAATTGATCAATCAACTGTTAGCTCAAGCTCTCTCTCACTTTTGTCTTTCAAATAAAAACATAATCAAATATAACATCATATCATTATTCTCAAGATGCAGTATCTTCAGTCCAATGTCATGTGTCTTCATTCAAGCAAGCTGCGCCAACCAATTCATTAGCGTGCATACGAAAAGTCAGATACGCTAAGTGAGTTCTAGTTAATCAGGCAACATGCATTCATACACTTACTTGCATATACGCATCCGAAGATACATATAAAATACTTTACTTGTTACCTTTCTTTCGTACATTCTTACATACCTTCTCTCATACTTTCGCACTTCATACTTTCATACTACATAGATAACTATCTTTACTATCTCAGATATTATTGTCCTTTCTGTCATAGATGTTATTAGGGTCTGGTCCTTGTATCTCAGAACTTATTTGGGTATGGTCCCTTATTTCCATACAACCATACATATATTTCTTTATAAATATATATATATTATACTTTCATATATACTCTTAACCTCATGCATACATCATTCATACACATTCATATATCATACACTTACCACTTAAGGCAAGTGTATTAACTATTCACATGGAGTATGCACACAACCCCGAAAACATAACAAGGAAATGGGGGTAGAAACTCACTTTAATCCTGTTCTTCTCTGATTTAACAGTAATACCCTTCCTTTGTTGTGCACTACTAACTGTGTAATAATTTTTAGTGTTAATTAACTAACTCAAACTTTATCATACTTTAATGTTATTGAAACCCCTAGCTAACGGGGTCTAGGAGAAGCACCCCTAGCAGCGGGGCCTAGGGGCAGGAGCCCCTAGCAGGGTCCAAGGGGCAGAGCCTCTAGCTGGGGTCAAGCTGACAGATTCTAATCGAATGGCATTCTAATCGAATGACAGATTCTAATAGAATGGCATTCTAATCGAATGACCATTCGATTCGATTACTTTCCTATTCGATTACTTTTCTATTCGATTACTTTTGTATTCGATTGCTTTCCATTCGATTAATTTCTATTCGATTATGTTATATTCGATTACTTTTCTATTCGATTTCATTCTGTTCAATTACTTTCTATTGGATTCGATTACTTTTCTATTGGATTACTTTTCTATTCGATTACTTTCCCTTCAATTACTTTCTATTCGATTACTTTCCATTGAATCAAGTTTCTTAAGGGCTCGATTCATATATGGTTTCCATGCTTATCACCTTCCAGCCTTTCCTTTCGACTCGTTCTTCCCGTCTTGCATAAGGAACGATTCTTGGATTATAACCACATCGTTTTCTTGCCTTGACCTGGTCCAAACGTTACCTGTTTTTCTGGTTTCATTGCAAAGATCCTATTTACATTCTAGTTCACATTTTTCTTACATAATAAGGCCCGATTTGCCTTATTATCAAATCTTAGGGCAATCCGACCTCAAAAACTAAACCTTTACATCTAAAACGTACATGGTAGGTTTGGTTTTTCTTTGGCTTGGATCCAATACGGGGATTTAGACTTTTTTACCTTGTTGTATGATGATACGAATACGAGATCCAACCTTTCTCCAACTCGGATCTAGGTCCGAAATGTGGGAAGTGTTTGTGTGTGTTTTTGAGTGTGTTATGGAGGCTAGAATATGGAAATGAGGGTTTTAGGGAGGTTTAAGGGGTTTTATACCCTTAAGCACATGGACCTAAGGCCCATCTTCATTCCTTATTCCATCTTTTATTGACCAAGCTCATACTCTATTATTTTATTTAACTTAGCTAAATAATAACACCCTTAAGTAAACGAAATTTCTTTTATTTATTATTATTAAAAGTAGGATGTTACAAGGCAAATAGAAAGATTATAACAAATGTGGCTAGATTTATTATGCAAACCTATACTATATACAAAAAGGCTTAGAACATCTATAAAGCGAAATACCATTACCTGAATGTGTTTCAATACTCCCAAAAGTATTGCATTATAGGTGACAACACCCGTTCCAAACTAACTTCTTGTTTTTCGTTCCTTGAATCAGACTTACAATCTGTCAATAACATTATGCCTTTAATGTGTTAACCATACTACAACATTCATCTCTTTTACTGGTAATACGACATGAATGATACCAAGTGCACCATCAAACATACCAATATCTACAATGGTATCCTATTAAGAAAAAAGAAGATGATAAATAATTAAAACGGGAAAACATAAAAGCTAGTTTATAACAAGGATAAAAGAAGTGGTTTAATAGATATGAGCCAATTGAAAGAGATTTTTGCTAGTATTTGGTAGTTGAAACCGATCATGCACATTCCACAAACCATCCACCCACCAGGAAATACGAAGTCGTTACACTTCAAATAGACATAAACTAATGACAAGCATACAACTCATCTTTGTAAAATCATATTAAAATAATTTGTTTTACATGTAAAATAACATATATGAATCATGTAAAACTAAATTTTTTATTTCAAATATTTCATTTATGTAAAATATGTCAAAATGAGTTCTTTAAAATGTAAAACTTACTTCTTTACATGTAAAATCATACGAAACTAACTTGATTGAGCTAATTTTAAATCATACACTAAAATAAGTAATTTTTATATGACTTTACTTGATGTTTTACATGTAAAACAACTACTTTCTATGTAATTTACGTAGTTAAATTACCAACAACAAAATTAATTAGTTTTACAAAATATTATATGTTATTTTACATGTAAAACAAATTCGTTTTACGTGTAAGAAATAATATCTTATTAACAAAAATAAAAGATCTTCAGAATACGGCATGCCATTAGACTTTTTAATTGATCAGGCATTGTAAAAGAAACAAATCGTAAAATTCATGCTAATGTCAATTTGACTTGTCCATAAGATTTGACCAATCAACTCCATGAACTTTTATATTATAATTACCATAACCAACAATAACATCTGCACCAAGTGAATTATATCGAGATAAAGTGTGCTTCATTATAACAATATGATTCATGAAATGTTCTCTTGATAATGTTAGTTCTTGATCATGGTCACCTAACACAATAGCCCACGAGATTTTGGAAAGGCAAATGTTGCATTCTCGGATGTTGAAGGAAAGAACGACGACCACAGTGATATATTGAATGCACGCCATTATCAAGTGACTGAATATTCAAAGCGAATATGTTGATAGTATGATGCTTCACCCCTCTGAGTACGAACGTGATTGTACCAAACCTCAAATTTTAAAAAGTAAATTCATTAAAATAGTTATTCACACAGGAATATAGGAATTTCATCGAGCATTTGGTATGCATCTAATAAAAACATTGTAGAAATTTATAAATCTGATTCAATCTTGTCCCATAATCATAATTTAAAACATCAATCGTTATTAAAATGAAACAATGATGGTTAGATTTTAACATTTGCAATGGTAGAATGAAATACATGCAGTCTTCCACATCTTTCGCGTGTTAATGGTCTTCTTCACCAATGATCACACCTGAAGGTTTGTAATTATAAAATTCGTTTAAGTATGTTAGAACCAACAATTAGATTTTAATATGTTGGTGGATGAAATAATAAACTACCTGTAGATTACTTTGTTTCATTCATATTGATTTCTATTTGATTGGATCTGAGAAAATCATGACGAATATTGTGGATAACATGTTTCGATTACCTCTCGTTTCACCAGATTTCATATATCAAGGATTGAACAGAATTTAGATTGCCAAGCTTCGGGGAATTATCAATTGTTGTCGCCGGAAATACGGGGAGGAAACATCCAATGCGAAGCTTCAAGACCTGATTTTGGAGAAGATTATGTAACAACTCGGCCTTTTCATAATTAATATTTTATTTAAACCCCACCCGTTACTATGTTCGAATTATTTTTGTTTACGAAATATCACGTTATTCGAGTTATTTATTATTATTTTAATATTATTGTTAAATATTTGGTTAATTATAAAAACAACTTTAAACTATGTATAATTTTAACCCTTATCTTTACTTTAACCTCCTTATAATCCATTAACCCAGTAACCCGAAAGAGTATCCACGACCCACATCGCAACCCGGTACCCGTTTACGCTTCTTGAAGCCTAATCTTTGTTTATTATAGTAATTGATCTATGATTGTGATTCCTTATACCATAAACGACCTATCGACGTATTTGATTAAGAAACAAAATCAAGTCTAATTGGTATTAACTTTATTAACGATTCATAATTAACCCGTCGATGTATGTACGTCTAACCATCATCATAATTCAATTAAACTTAGCCACACCTTCATCTTTCTGTTGTGAGTCAAACCAACAATGTTAATTAAATTACATCAATCTACAAACACTTTTTCTTGATCTGTTCTTGGCCGACGACTTTTGGATCAAATACACCATCAATCCAATATCACTGAAGGTAATTTAAAAACGTAGTGCTGATCACCGTACACTATTGTATATTACCCCTATGATTATTTAACTAAACACAAACAAATTTAAATGATTAAGAATCTAGGGTTCATGGTTGATTTGGGGCTTGAGATGTGTGTTATTAAAGAATCTGTTCCAACTTATAATTATCTGACGCTTTTGCCTAGTTGGCTGGTTGGGTTCATATTAATACTCTGGTGGCTGGGGCCGTGGGTTCAAGTCACCCCCAACCCATATTTTTAGCTGAAATTTGTTATTTAAACATTATTTTAACTCATTTAATCATATTAGTATAAAAAATATAATAAGTAATCAATAGTTTATTTAAAACCGACATTACTAATATTTTGGATCTTGGTTACTATATATGTGTGTATATATATTATTAATAAAGTTAACAAATGTTTTAATTTTTAAAAAGAGTATTAAACTAAAATATATTTTTTTTTTATAAATTAACATATTCAAATATATAAATTCAAGTATTTTATAAAAGATCATAATTTATATAAATATTATTATTTATGAAATATCCTTTATTATTTATTTAAAAAGAAATATATACTAATGATGAAAATATATATAAATACATTAAAAGTATTTTTAGTTTAAATAATTACTTTAAAAAAATCTCTTTATATAATCTATAGAAAAAGTTATAAATATTTAGTTATTTAAGTATTTTGTTTATAATTATAACTTTATCTAAGATATGCTAATTATTATAAAATTGATAAATAAAATTAATAAAATTGATAATAATTCTTGGTCATATTTAACCTTCGTAGGAACATACCCAATCATCAATTCTCGAACCTCTATCTAGTTATAGCTTCGTTATACCATCCTTATTTATTTCCTCAATTATTGTAATTAGGATTCTCGTTGGTATTATTCCCAAAGAGCTTCGTCTACCGCTTTCATACCTAATCATTATCTATTGCTTAATTGCTAAGGTGAGTACCACATTCCCCATTTCTAACTCATTTTTAACTGCAACTATTGTCACTTGTGATTAACGATTTCTACCTTACTTGTCATGTGCTTATTTGCTTTACGTGAACCGTATTCAAAGAGGTCCAACATAATATCATAATAGTATGATCATACGACAGTCGTAATAGCTCTGTGCTTTTCGACAGCTCATTTATTTACACATTGGTTGAATTACTTAACTAATTTGACTTTGTTGCGCATTTATTATCTATTATATATATATACATCAAATCTGGTGTGTTGCTCACTCACCCTTGTGTTGACAAAACTACTTTATTTTTAACGCATATGCAGGTCATCGTGTGATGTAAAGTTAGTTCAAGTTTTGAAAAATCACTCAGGAATAAAGATAGAGAATATAAACGAGACTTTTGTTTTTAGGATTTATGTTTGTTTGGATAGTGTATTGAATAATTTGTTTTAAACTGAATGTCATTAAATAGATATTGAAATTTCCAATGTTGCTGATAGTACCTTGAGAGCTGTGGACAATCACCTCACGCCCTGGCATTTCCGCCGTAGTTTGGGGTGTGACAATTTTGTGTCAAAGGCGAAGGCTTAAGATAGGTAGTTAGTGGTGCCTTAGTAAAATGCTTAGGAGCCCCATATGTGCTTACCTGTTTGCCTTGTGTGTTCGAAATTAATTGTTTACAGCTTTCCTAGATAATTAATTATTTATTATTTGTTATTGTATTGTTATGCACACACACAACTCCGAGGCTATGCCTCAACCTTCGAAGAAAGCTTTTTGTAAATATTTTAAATCAAAGTAGATTGCCTTTTATTTTTGGGAAATTCCTTAAGAATTCCATGCTTTTGTTTCTACTCCTTCATCTTAAGGCTAGGTAGCATGACAAGTTCCTCTTGGCCAAAGAGGAACAAACCTGTCATACGACCGACACCTTAGGCTGATCTTAAACCGCATTCACGGTGATTCGTAGCTAAACTCGGTTTTTCCGATTATTGTGTTTCGTTATTTAAATGGTTAGTTGGGTGAAAAATCCATGGAACTCATGGGCACTCCTACTATCCATTTCTCAGTTAGTTTTATGTTTTTGTTGGAGTTCATCATACGTGGTGGTTCATGGGATACTACAACCACTCATATTTCTCTCGTTTGTTCGTTATTTAGTTTGGTCGGTTAAAATGCCATGTAACGATCATTAGGCCGACAAACAATATTGTATTGTTAATTCGTTAACTAGTTGGGACAATCAAAATGCCATGTAACGCTCATGGGCTATCCAACTCAGTTGTTTTTATTCGTTAGTTTCATTGGGTCATTCAAATTTCCATGGAAAGCTCATGGGAGGCCAACACACAATTTATGTTTTGTTAGTTTGTTGTTAAGTTGACTTAATCAAATAAAAAAAATTAAACTGAACTCATCTCCTCGTGTAGTCATCACACAATAATCATATTGACTACATCATCTAATAACTATTTACGCTATGCACCCCCTCATCTTATAATCTTTTATCCTTTAGTACTCATCATAATATGACATAAATCCTTCACTTCTAAATGCAGAGTTCATATAAGTTATCTAAAACAATTAAACTATTATTATTTAATTAGTTTCCTCAACTTACCTTCATCTTATGAATCTTTATTTTTGGTCCTCATAGAATGTCTCACATAAGAAACCACCGTCGTCCTCGACATCAATCGTATGTTTCTCATGACCACCGTGTGTATAGACAAAGAGTTAACTGCTGCAACCTCTAAAATATAATCTCAAATTCAAAACATTAATACAACCAATTCAAACTTCATTAACTTCCTTAATCGAAATTTTAATTTATTTACCCCTACTCATCCTCGCAACAACAACAACGACGACAACAACAAGCGCAAGTCTAATCATAAAAACTATGTTAATCAAATCAATCATCAACCTCGACAAAATCAAAGTGTCCCGAGCAAGAAACACTCCATCGGTATTCACTCGTTATGCCCCACTAGTAACTTTTGTCTTTCGACTCAATTCTCATGCCGTTTTTACACCCAATGTAATCGCTTCGATCCTCCTTTCATATACTTGCCCTACACCGCCTGATGCACAAGCCGTCCCGCAAAAGTCTACCCCTCATGCTTACCCTGATGCCACTACTACCAATGCTTGCTACCATCCAGGAGACCCTAATCCTCCTTGCGATATGTGCCCTCAGATTATCCAAACTAATCAAGTTCAAACTATAGTTACACCCTACTACACTACCCATCAAGTCCAAACCTATCAGTCCCACGTCATTCAAGCTCCTCCATCAATCAAGGCCAACCATACATAACCCATACTTACCAAGTTCCACACCCGCAAGCTCAAGTTTACCAAATTTACTCTAATCAAACCACCCTCTTAAAAACCGTTCATGCTTTAGTTATTCAAGCATTGCCGAATCAATCTACCTCGACTGCTCAAGCTCTTATGGATCAAATCACTTAAGATGCTCATGTTTCAAGGTTCCAAGTCACGCGCAACTCAAGATTCAAGCTACTAGAAAAACCTTGCCGCTCGTCGTATTCTATCTTATTTAATCTAAATTCTGTTTTGTATCGACTTTTTAATAAAGTTTGGATTAACGTTTTTATGAATTATTGAGATACTAAATTAAGATTTCCTATTATTATGCCCCTCGAGTAAAGATTAATTTTATCGAATGAATTGTTTTATATAATTTCCCATTTTAAATCACCAAATTATAACTTTTGTCTATTTAGTGACATCTCACTTAAAACTCCTTTCCCTAAAGGATTTCTATTTTTACAATTATATTTTTAAACGTTTTTGTGAACCCACACAATAAGACGAGTTATGAGGACCATCCAACGATCTAAATAATTATAGTGCGGAATATAGTTATCGAAGTCCTCGCCTGGAAATCAATATGCGTAAAATTATGTGTCATAATATAGAATTGAAAGTAGTTGGGATAATGGTAAAAATGTAAAGATGATAAGGACATGGTTGATACGCCGCTGGGACATCCTATATATAAGTGTCCTTATCGGATTTGCATTTAGAGCGTTGTTTTAACTTTAAGTTATGTGCTATGATAAATTTTAATTTTATTTTATAATTTTCTTTTCCTCAAACTTTAATGGTTTTGTTATAATATCATTTAATTTCGGAATGAAATTCCCTAAAGTAGGGGAGACAGTAACAACTCGGCTTTTTCATAATTAATATTTTATTTAAACCCGACCCGTTTCTATGTTCGAATTATTTTGGTTTAAGAAATATCACGTTATTTGAGTTATTTATTATTATTTTAATGTTATTGCTAAATATTTGGTTAATTATTAAAACAACTTTAAACTATGTATAGTTTTAATCCTTATCCTTACTTTAACCTCCTTTTGTATCCATGCCCGTAGTTCAGGGACCAAATAGCAAAACTGATATATTATAATCTATTAACCCAGTAACCAGAACCCGTATCCATGACCCACATCGCAACCCGGTAACAGTTTACGTTTCTTGAAGCCTAATCTTCGTTTATTATAGTAATTGATCTGTGTTTGGAATTCCTTATACCATAAATGGCCTAACCGACGTCTTTGACTAAGAAACAAGATCAAGTCTGATTCGTATCAACTTTATTAACGATCCGTAATTAACCACCCATCTATGTATATACTTCTTACCATCGTCATAATTCAATTAAACTTAGTTACACCTTCATCTTTCTGTTGCGAGTCAAAACCCCAATGTTAATTGAATTACATCGATATACAAATACTTGTTCTTGATCCTTTCTTGGCCTGCGACTTTTGGATCAAATACACCATCAATCCAACATCATTGAAGATAATTAAAAAGGTAGTGCTGATCGCCGTATTCTATTGTATATTACTCCTATGATTATTTAACTAAACACAAATGAATTTAAACGATTAAGAATCTAGGGTTTATGGTTGATTTGGGGCTTGAGCTGTGTGTTCTTAAAGAATCTGTTCTGGCTTATAATTATCTGACGCTTTAGCCTAGTTGGCTAGTAGGGTTCATGTTAAGACTCTGGTGGATGGGGGCGCGGGTTCGAGTCACCCCTGCCTAGAATTTTAGCTGTTTTTTTATTTGTTATTTATACATTATTTTAACTCTTTAATCATATTAGTATTATAAATATAATAATTAATCTGCAGTTTATTTTAAAGCGACATTACTAATCGTTTGGATCTTGGTTAAAATCAAATATATATATATATATATATATATATCTGTGTGTGTGTATTATTATTAAATTTAAAAAACGTTTTAATTTTTAAAAAGAGTTTTAACCTATAATATATTTTCTTGTAAATTAACATGTTCAAATATATAAATTCAAGTATTTTTTAAAAGATGATAATTTATATAAATATAATTATTTACGAATTATCCTTTATTATTTATTTAAAAAATATCTCTACCAATGATGAAAATATATATAAACACATTAAAATTATTTTTAGTTTAAAATAATTACTTAAAAAATCTCTTTATATAATCTATTGAAATTTTTTTAAATATTTAGTTATTTAAGTATTTTGTTTATAATTATACCTATATCTAAAATATGCTAATTATTATAAAATTGATAAATAAAAGTAGTATAATTGATAATAAGTCAATTCATATTTAACCTACGTAGGAACATACCCAGTCATCAATTCTCGAACCTCTATCAAGTTATAGCTTCGTTATACCATCCATATATATTTCCTCAATTATTGTAATTATGATTCTCGTTGGTATTATTCCCGAAGAGCTTCGTTCACCGCTTCCATACCTAATCAATTTCTCCTGCTTAATTGCTAAGGTGAGTACCACATTACCCCTTTCTAACTCATTTTTAACCGTTTTAGGGACGTATATGTTTAATATTTATATCCCTACTATTTAATACACAAACTACAACTATTTTCACTTGTGCTAAACAATTTGTACCATACTTGTTATATGCTTATTATCTTTACGTGAACTGCATTCGGAGAGGTCCAACATAACCTCATAATAGTATGATTATACAACAGTCGTAATAGCTATGTTGTTGGGTTTTTAACAAGATTACCAAAGTTATATAAACCCATTTATATGAAAAACGCAGCGGATAAAAGGTTTTAAATCTTGTTAATTAGTTGAATATAAAACCAATTTGATATTCAAAACCCAAGCCCCGGATCCATATAAACAACCATAGGGTGTTCTTAGCATACTACCTTTAAGAGCTCAAGAGAAATGAAGGAGATGATGATATGAAGGGCGAGTCTTCAAAATAGAAGAACCTCAAGCTTGTATACCCTTCAAGCTTCTAACAAACACCTTGATTTTGCTAGGATTTGCACATGGAAAAACTCTTGCTTGATATTTCTTTCCTTGGCCGAAAATCAGAGACAAAGAAAAGAAAAAGTTTACTTGCAACTTGTGTGTATGAGAGAGAGAGAGAGTTGGTTGTGAGCAATAATGCACCACATAAATCTACCTACCAAAACTAGTGCATGTCTTGGAATAAATAAAACAATTAAGTGAGGAGAGAGAAGAGGGAAAAGGTGGCTGCATGTCTTGGAATAAATAAAACAATTAAGTGAGGAGAGAGAAGAGGGAAAAGGTGCGCAACCAAAATATTCTCACCCAATTCAAACTCAAGTAATCTATTTTATTTATTTATGTTAAAACATAACATGCAAAATCCAGTATGTTTTGCATATTGTAATTTAACCCATTTAAATAACATCGTATATGAAAAATGCAAAATCGGTAGGTTTTACATATTGTTATTTAGCTCATTTAAATAACATCGTATATGCAAAATGCAGAATCTCTCATAACATAAATTATCCATATAATTTATTTATTACACAAGTGAAAATATTTAGAAACCCAATTTCCAAATATTCTAAGTGTTGATATTTATTTGTTAGATCATATCTTAAACAAATATCGTGGTGTTTGTCTAGCTTGTTATTGGGTATGACCCGACTTGGATCATAACGTACTAGCCACATCAACTCTAATATGTGTCTTGGGCAGACCGATTCCAACATATGTTATTTTCGACAGCTCATTTATTTATTCATTGGTTGAATTGCTTAACTCATTTGACTTTGTTGCGCATTTATTATCTATTATATATATACATCAAATCTGGTGTGTTTCTCAGTCAACCTTGTGTTGACAAAACTACTTTATTTTTAACGCATATGCAAGTCATCATGTGATATGAAGTAGGTTCAAGTTTTGGAAGATCACTTAGGAATAAAGATAGAGAATATAAACGCGACTTTTGTTTTTATGATTTATGTTTGTTTGGATATTGTATTAAATAACTTGTTTTAAACTAAATGTTATTAAATAGATGTTGAAATTTCGAATGTTGCGTGATAGTACCTTGAGAGCTGTGGACAATCAGCTCGCGTCCCATCATTTCCGCCGTACGGCATGGAAACTTATATATAGGACGAACCAATTGCTAAAACAAATTTGTCATAAATATAATATAACTAAATAATACTTATATAATATTAAATTAGCAATCTTTTTGTTTTAAAAGTTGTAATGAAATAGGTAATAATATTTAAATCGATTACACCTTAATTCAACTTTCACAAATTAAAATAAAAAATTAACATCTTACCCATCCCAAATCCATTATAAACCCTTGTTATCGAGTCGTGTTTGTTTTTATGAGTAGTTTTGATAATGCTCGATTAGTTGTTATTTGCTATATGTTTTATGTGTTTAATTCTTTTATGGTTAGTTCGTATCTCATTCGTATACTCATAGTATGATCATACGACGTCCGAGTAGACATGTCCGAAATCTAGTGGCATGTTAAAATAGACACACTTATTGGTTGTGAGTCTATACGAGTAAACATGTCTGAGATCTAGTGGCATGTTGAAAAGACACATATATTTGTTTATGTTAGTTGATGCTATTCACTAATGCAAGGAATTGTGTTATTTATCATTATTGTTTTTATTTTTACACTAAACCGTGGTTACTCGCTCAACATGTGTTGTTGATAAATTGGTTTACGTACATTGCAGGTTGTTATTTCAGATGATTTGAAGTGAAGAATTTAAATTTAACTTTAGGAAAATTAATAAAGATGGATCAATTTTTGCAATCTCTTCTAATTTGAAATCATTTTGTACTATATTTATTAATGGATATATTAGATATTGACACTTATTATGATAAAAGTATTGTTGCGCCCCGGCATGTTCCGTCGGCAGAATCGAGGATGTTTTGGACAATGGTGCGAATTTGGTATGATAAGGGCATCGTGTATACGTTGTTGGTACATCCTATATATAAGTTTCCTTGCCGTATTTTCAGTTGCAACGTTTTTCTAGTCACGCAAAGTTCCATGCTATGTTAAATTAAAAAATTAGAAAAAAAGAAAAGAAAGAAAAAAACCTTAAAAGTTTCTATTAACGACTTTTGTCATGGTTTCTGTAACATCCTAAATATTATAATGTTAAATTACAATATTAAATAAAGATTTCGTTAAGTTGTCATGTGATAGATAAATATTTTAATATTAAATAAAGAAAGTTGCGTTTAATGATTTCGCGTTAATAATTAAGATCAAGTAAAGAAAGGATCATGGACTTAGATAAATTAAGGTGGGTTAAAGGGTAATGGGCTTTAGGTCCATGGGCTTTAGGAGGTATAAATACTCCCTTAAAACCATCCTAAAACCCTAACTCACATTCCATAATTTCCATAATCTCTACACACACTCAAGAACACACACACACCTTCATTACCATATGTACACGGCCGAGAGAAGAAAGGGAAAAAAGAGATCAAACGAATGTTGAATGTTAGTAGATCTTCCTTATACAAGATAAATACAATATCTAGAGATCATAACCAAACTAAACAAGACCAAACGAACTCTTAAAGGTATGTTCTTGATCTTAAAGTTTATGTTTTGATAAACTTTTGGCCTTGAAACTTGAAACTATAATAGATCGGCTATAAACGAACATTAAAGTTGAAAATTTGATGATGAAATGGAACTTAACGAACTTGTAACTACGAATTGCTCGGTTAAAGAAACCCTAGATCTATTTTTCACATTTTAAGCTTAAAGATTCAAACTTTATGATTTCCCGAGTCAAGTCTTACCCGAAAATGGTCACGAGAGCGCTTAAGGGGTAAGATAGCATCATGTTAAAGGTCATATGTTAAATAATAATAATAATAATAATAATAATAATAATAATAATAATAATAATAATAATAATAATATAAACGCTTGGTGAGTTGACCCAACCCGTAGCCATGGGTGGTCCGAAACCCACCAGCCAGCCAGGTATGAAAAACAATAGGCCATCGATTACATTGCAGCCCATCACCAATCGCATACAATTACACATATCGCATACAAGTACTTAAAGATACACATGCTCGCATACACTGAAAAACCCAACTCTATTACATGAAACCCTCATCGCATACAATCAGACATCGATTACAATTAGAAGTTCACATACACTGGCTAACCTCCTAAACTCGCATACAATCCAATTCGATTACAATAGTACATCGATTACAAATAAGCAAACTCGAATACAAGAATCGATTACACTGAGTTCGTTCCCATTACCATTCGAATACAGTTGAGACTCGATTACAACACGTACACACAAACTCGCATACAATAACCCGATTACTTTAATCTGAGTCGCTCACAAACTGAACTCGCATACAATCTGAAAGTCGATTACAATTAAACTCGTTTACAATCCAACTCGAACACATTAAACTCGATTATAACAACCCTAAATCGATTACAAACAGCCATCGATTAAATGAGATGACATGTTCAGAATAGAACCTGATTACAATCCAAATTCGATTACTCTGGTTCGAACCGCATACTTGATTACCTTCGTTGCATACATGGGATGCCAGATTTCTTGGATCGGCTGTTAGAACAAGAAAATGAAGAAGGGGACTGGCCTGATGGCTTGATAAAGACACAGGTGGGTTGGGATTGATTAAGACAAGTATGAGTTGGGCTTTTAATTAATACTCAGCCCAAACACTAGCCCAAGCCCAACTACAAACCCAAATCCTAATACACCCTCTACACTTGATCACTTATAATTCGATCACATTACGAAGTGATTTGATTAACTTGTAATTGATCTCGTTGAGAACCCGATAGTACGTATAAGTATAAAGAGATACTCACTTAAGTGTACACCTAAGATCACACTTGGGGATCCATAAGTATGAGATAGTCCGGGTGTCCTATATATACACACATACGTTTAAATACGAAAATATTTATAAACACATGACGGTTTATGGGGGGGGGGGACGTGAACTCGATAAAGAAAAGAATATTTAAAGAATATTTAAATGATCGAGTCTTATGATAATTAAAATATTCTAGGAAAGAGGAAATAATAATAAAATAATTATAAAACCTTACATTAAGGTTCGTACGAAGAATAATAAGCAAATGAAATCTAAACAAGGTCAGCCGATCATACCAGACTTAGTCATTTCCAACTGGAATACAAATAGGATGAATATTAATACGCGTATCCTATATACAGTTAGCAGGGCGCAATTAAAGAAGGGAATTACGATAAACGGAGAAAGAAACAGGATCCATGTGACACTCGTCAATTTCAGGTTAACTCCGTTAATCCGAACTCCATTAATTCAAACTTAAGATCACACGTACTGTAACGCATATCTCATTACATTTAAATTAGAGTTTTAAATGACGCATGACAATCACTACAAAAGTAGTCTTTCGGAATTTCACCGAAACACACACGAGTCGACTCAAACCGTTGGTGAACAAACCCAAAACAATAAATATTTGATAATTATGTGTTAAGTTATATGCTACTTGATAATTATACATAGAACACAAAAATTCAAGAGACAAGGGTCTATTGTTTATACTAGGAATTGATTTACTAGAAGTTAAGGGGAGCTAAGTGTAACAAGTTAATATTATAATTAAATATTAACAAAACCCTAATCCCCTACCCCCTCCCCTACATCGATCGGCCTCCCCCCTCTCCCCTTTTTGCCGACCGTGAGCACACACACACACACACATACAAGTGTTTTTCAAGTTTCTTTGAAGGAATTAAGGTGCTAGCTAGGTAGTTTACACTCTCTCTAGACTATTTATTGATTTAATTGCATGATTTAGCTTAATAAACATAAACCCTTGATGTAAAAATTATTGATTGTTGATAGATTATGAATCTAGAGGGTTGCTTGCATTGTTAAATGTTCATAGATTGATTGTTTGTTGAGTTTTGATGAAAACTGATGCTGGATAGATTATTGAATTCGTGTTTGGATAACTGTAACTCGATGTTAATTACATGTTTTGATGTGATTGTTGATTCTATAATATACTAGGTCGAGTCTAGTTTCTGAAAAGTCTGAATTTGTAATTTTTGTACGTATAAAAGTTAGTTTTTATTATTTTACAAAACTGTTGTGCAAGGCTGATTCGGGAAGCCTGCTGGTAAGCTGTTTTGCGACAAAGATATCTCATAAACGACAATACCAAATGGCTTGGTTCCACATCTGGAAGTTAATAATTTGAGTTAGGAATCTAATCCAATTCGTCTTGCATTAATTGGATTTTTCATTTAACTGTAATAACAAATAACATTCTGTTGCGCATGATAATGATTGTTGTGTGTTTGCTGTGCTCTTTTGATCATTATGATAAAAATATCTACGATAAAAATATAATAAAAATATTTTTAAAAACCTAACCCACGTGTACTTCTGTGATGATTTTTGGTGGTTTATTTGACATGTTAGGATTTATCAATAAGAGTAATCTTGTCGAGTGAAAATCTGTCTGGACAATTTAGCTGCTGTATTACTTGAATTGTCATGAAAAGTGCATAACTGATCGATGTTTGCTATGTTTTGACCAAATTGCCCTTGTGGGGGATAATTGCTAGTAATGTACAATGTTAATACTTGACACTTAAGTAGTTGTTCACACATGTAACGTATCACCAACGTGTTTGTCGAGTCGCACTTATTTCACAAACGAAACACGAAACGCATCTCATGCATAAGTTGTATGTGTCAAGTCTAGGGACTCACTCGCAGTATAAATACTTAGAAAATCTCATTTTTGTTTTAGAGCACTAGTGAGGATTTTTCTGTGACGCACACATTTCTCAGATCTTTTTGTTTATCTTCGCAAACAGTGAGTTTTACGGCCCCTTTTACTTTTTTTAACGCTTTTATTAGGGGGAGATAACATACTCCAACAATGTAGATTTTTTAAATTTATTATATAACACTTGTAAGGCTAAGTGGCAAACAAACCAACTAAAGTCTTTCTAAACATCGAACCGGTTAATATTTGGATAATAGCGAGTCACCTTTGAGTAGTTCTACTGGGTTTGACAAACCCCACCCAACTCTGAACTCGACTGTAGGTCGAGTGGGTGTAATCTTGTCTAACACATTACCATGGTCGTGGTTGACATGGTGGCAAGGCAATTGATAAACAGTTAGCTTCGGTGTCGAACACTTAGTAATACATGCTTGATAGGTTAGCTACCTATTGATATATAAATTGACTTAACACTATCTAGTAACGCAAAACGTAAAACGTAAACGCAAAAGCAAACGTTTTATTTATATAAACTTGTGAACTCACCAACCCTGTGTTGACACTTTTAATATGTTATTCTCAGGTAGCCGAGGCGGGCGCGCGGTATAGGAACATGCATTCGCTAAACACCATCGCTTGAAAACTTCTTTTAATTTTTATCTTAATTACTTGGATTTTTAAGTCGTCTTGTGTGGCGCAAACTTTTTGGTTTACAAATTTACGCTTCCGCATTTTATTTAAGGCTTAATGTCTTGTTGGTTTGAAAATTTTAAACATGGTGTTTGATTATAACTAATGATTCTGATCCTGTTAGTTCACACCCTCTGACGATAAAACTCCGTTAGCGGATTTTGAGGGTGTGACAGATTGATATCAGAGCCATTGGTTATAGCGAACTAGAATTGCATGCATACCAGACTATAACCGCAATGATCCATTAGTTATAATATACGCACTGCATATAAATATATATATTATATTTAGTCGTTCGTTTTCTTTATCTCTTTACCTCATTCACTCATACGCGCGCATACACGACTTATCCTATTGGGATGTCAAGGCCATCATCATCATCCGACCCGGTGTCCCACGCCCCAGGAAAGCAACCACAGCTACCTAACCCATCACCACCTCGAGTAGTCCCAAAACTAGCAGCCCCCGCACCGAAGAGGCACCGCCCATCTGTAGACATGTACGAGGACAATGGTAACTGGAGTTGGTGCCTAAGTCTGATCGAGCGGCTTGTCTACCGTGAGCAAGTTCCACCACTACCTCTCCCGGGCTGTCATATGTCCTTCAACACACTACCACCCCTAACCCAACCAATGGAGCGCGCTTTCGCAGCTCCCGCCTCCTGTTTGGATCGTGAAGTAGACATTATGCACTCGACGAGAGCGAATGTTACTGGATTGATAGGGGATGGAGCTGAGGCTAGGAAGAGAATTTCCTACCTGACTGAAGCTATGAAGGAAGCTCAGGATGCTCATGTGCAGCATATGAAAGTAGTGATCAAGACGCAATCAGAGATGATAGACTTGCATGAGGAAGCTAGAGACGTAAGAGGCCTTGCAGCAACAACTCTAGCCCGTTGCGACACACTAGGGGCGCAGATTGCCCCAAATGTAGCAGAACCTAAGGAAGAACCTGAGGAAGAACCCGAGGAAGATCCCCGAGGAGGAACCCAAAGAGGAACCGGAGGAAGAGCTGGCTGAGGAGGAGGCACACTCGGACGTGTCCTCAGACGACGACATCTCAGGATTCTTGGGTTTGCTGCTAGAACACTGCAAGATTTCGCCCTCACCTGGTGGAACTCAAATGTGCAGATTCTTGGTTTGGAATTGGCAAATGCTTTGAATTGGGAAGAATTCAAGAACATGATGCGAGAAGAGTATTATCCTAGACAGGAAATCTCGAAGCTGGAATTGGAATTTTGGGCATTAAAGATGGTGGGTTCTGAGATTGAAGCCTACACCACCCGTTCCCACAAACTGGCGGTGATGTGCCCGAGAATGGTAGATCCGCCAAATAAGAGAATCGAGATATATTGATGGTTTGGTACCCCATATTCAGGGTATGGTGATGTCTTCTAAACCAACCACTATTCAGCAAACGATCTGAATAGCCCACAAGCTGACGGATCAAGTAGTGGAACAAGGTGCGTTACCATCTAGAGGTTCCACCTTTAAAACCCGTGACAACTCAAGCACTGACAACAATAACAACAACTCTGGTAATGGAAAGAGGAAATTTGACAAAACCAGGTCCTCATCATCGAACCCCCCACAGCAACAACACCACCGTAAACCCGAACTCGCTCGGTACTTCAATAATCATGGTTCCAACAATAACTACAACGGTGGCGGATAGGGTTCGAGTGGCTATGCTGGAAAGTACCTGAAGTGCAACAAGTGCAACTATCACCATGCTGGCCCATGTGACCGTATTAAGTGTTTGCGATGTGGTAAACCGGGTCATCAGGCCAAGGATTGTAGGGGAGACCTAGCGGCTAAGGGTGCTCCTAAACAGCCTACAACGACGAAAGGGTACTTTGAATGTGGTCAAGAGGGTCACTTCAGGAAGGATTGTCCCAAACTGAAGCAGAATGAGAACAATTGAGGCAATAACAGTGGCGGGAGCAGTGGTAAAGGTAGAGCTTTCGTCATTGGATCGGGCCAGGCCCGCAGAGATCCGAATGTGGTTACCGCTAAGTTCCCTGTGAACGACTGTTTTGCTTCTATTTTGTTTGACACTTGAGCTGATAGGAGTTTTGTATCGAAAGCCTTTAGTAAACTCTTAGACTTAAATCCAACCCCGTTAGATGCTAAGTTTCCTGTTGAATTAGCCGACGGTAAGTCTATAGAAACAACTCATGTACTAGCGGGATGCAAGTTGAAACTGCCAGGTCATACTTTTGATATCGACCTCATACCTTTTACGCTTGGTAGTTTCGATGTCATTGTCGGCATGGACTGGCTATCCTAGAATAGAGCTGAGATTATATGTCACGACAAGATAGTCCATATCACTACCTCTTCCGGCGAAATCATCTCGATACAGGGCGAGAAGAGCGGCATGACTAAAAGCGTCATCACCCTCATGAAAGCGCAGAAATATTTACGAAAGGTCCATCCGGCGATTTTAGCTCATATTGTAGAGAAACCCGCGGAGGAGAAGCGAATCAAAGACATACCGATTGTGCAAGATTTTCCGGAAGTCTTCCCAGAGGATTTGCCTGGACTCCCACCTATTCGACAAGTCAAGTTCCAAATCGAATTAGCTCCCGGTGCAGCACCCATAGCATGGGCCCTGTATCGGCTCGCACCGGCGAAGCTTCATGAGTTGTCCACTCAACTACAAGACTTGTTGGATAAAGGTTTCATCCGACCTAGCTCATCACCATCGGGAGCCCCTGTCTTATTTGTTTGAAAGAAAGATGGGACTTTCCGCATGTGCATCGATTACCGGGAGCTGAACAAGGTTACGGTCAAGAACCGTTATCCCCTACCCCGAATTGATGATCTTTTCGACCAGCTTCAAGGATCGAGTTACTACTCGAAGATCGATCTGAGATCTGGTTACCATCAATTAAGGGTGCGCGAAGAAGACATTTCAAAGACGGCATTCAGAACTCGGTACGGTGACTACGAGTTTTCGATTATGCCTTTTTTCTTAACCAACGCACCAGCCGTATTTATGGATCTCATGAACAGAGTATGCAAGGCGTACCTCGACAAGTTTGTGATATCTTTCATTGATGATATCCTCGTCTACTCCAAGAGCATGACCGACCATGAAGAACACCTGAAGTTAATTCTGGAATTACTAATGAAGGAACAACTGTACGCTAAACTCTCGAAATGCGAATTTTGGCTTCGCGAGGTTCACTTCTTAGGACATGTGATCAATGAGAGTGGTATCCATGTCGATCCAGGCAAGGTAGATGCCATCAAAAACTGGGAAGCACCTAAGACTCCGACTGAGGTGTGGCAATTCCTAGGACTAGCTGGCTACTACCGAAATTTCATCGAGGGATTTTCAAAGATTGCTCAACCCCTCACCGCCTTGACACAACAAGGGTACTAAGTACAATTGGGGTAACGCGCAGGAATCTTCCTTCCAACTATTGACAATCAAACTTTGCAGCGCCCCTATCTTAGCCCTCCCAGAGGGAACGTAAAACTTTGAAGTGCACTGTGATGCATCGATACAGGGTCTCGATTGCGTGTTAATGCAACTCGAGAAGGTTATAACCTATGCTTCTCGACAACTACGGATCCACGAGAAGAACTATACAACCCATGACTTGGAACTCGGAGCCGTGGTGTTTGCTCTTAAGATATGGAGGCATTACTTGTACGGTACCAAGTTTACCATTTACACCGACCACAAGAGCCTCTAGCATATCTACGATCAGAAGGAGCTGAACATGCGACATCGTTGTCGGGTTGAGCTACTTAAGGATTATGACTGTGCCATCAAGTACCACCCTGGCAAAGCCAATGTAGTGGCCGATGCTCTCAGCATAAAATAAACCGATAAGCCTAGTTGGGTGCGAGCATTACAACTCACGATTCACGCCAACTTGCCTGATCAGACTCGTGATGCTTAACTCGAAGCGTTGAAAAACGATAACCTCCCATCAGAACTCATGCGGGGCATGGACAAGCAGCTTGAAACCAAATCGGACGGGGTCCGATATTTCGAAAACCGGATTTGGGTCCCTCGATACGGAGAGTTGAGAACTCTAGTGATGGAAGAAGCACACAAGTCCCGATATTCCATTCACCCTGGCTCAGATAAAATGTACCATGACCTAAAGGCACTTTACTTGTGGCCAAACATGAAACCCGTCATTGCCACCTACGTGAGCAAATGCTTGACTTGTGCAAGAGTCAAAGTGGAATATCAGAAACCATCTGGTCTGCTACAGCAACCGGAACTTCCAACGTGGAAATGGGAACACATTTCCATGGATTTCATCACGGGATTACCCAAAACACCGACGGGATGCGATACCATCTGGGTGATCGTTGACCGGTTGACTAACTCTGCGCATTTCTTAGCGATCAAGGAATCGGACAAAATGGAAAGACTGACTCGCATCTATATGAAAGAAGTAGTGTCTAGACACGGAGTGCCCGTCTCAATCATATCTGATCGAGATTCCGGTTTCACTTCGCACTTTTGGAAGTCACTACCGAGTGCCCTAGGCACCCGCCTTGATATGAGTACAGCATACCATCCTCAAACGGACGGACAAAGTGAACGCACCATTCAAACTTTGGAAGACATGTTGCGTGCATGCGTGTTGGATTTCGGAAAAAGTTGGGAACCTCACCTGCCCTTGGTAGAGTTTTCGTATAATAACAGCTACCACGCAAGCATTAAAGCAGCGCCATTTGAAGCATTGTACGGACTAAAGTGTCGATCACCCCTTTGCTGGGCAGAAGTGGGTGATAGCCAAATCACTGGTCCAGAATTATTACTTGAAACCTCTGAAAAGATTGTCCAAATCCGAAACCGCATAGCAGCAACAAGAGATCGCCAAAAGGGTTACGCTGACAATCGCCGAAAACCTCTGGAATTCCAAGTGAACGACCAAGTTTTACTTAAAGTCTCACCCTGCAAATCGGTCCGGTTGCGTACCGATTAGATTTACCAACGGAACTCAGTGGCGTACACAATGTATTCCATGTATCTAACTTGAAGAAATGCCTTTCTGACGAAACACAAGCAGATCCTTTGGGCGAATTGAAAGTCGACGAACAGCTATGCTTCATCGAAGAACCAGTCGAAGTTTTGGATTGGGAAACTAAAACACTCAAGCACAACAAAATTCCAATCGTTAAAGTTCGTTGGAACTCGAGACGTGGACCAGAGTTCACGTGGGAACGCGAGGCTCAAATGATGAAAAAGTATCCTCACCTTTTTAAAGGATTGACTAAACACCGAAAACCGCGAAAGCCGACAAACCGTCAGAAATCACTGGAGGTATGAATTAAATTTCGGGACGAAATTTTTCTTTCTACTAGGGGATGATATGACAAACTGAAAATTTTAGCCTTTTTCAGAAACCCATCGCGACTTGACTCAAATTTTCGGGTCAAAAATTCTTTCAACATGGGAATGATGTGACACTCGTCAATTTCAGGTTAACTCCGTTAATCCGAACTCCATTAATTCAAACTTAAGAGCACACATACTGTAACACATATCTCATTACAGTTAAATTAGAGTTTTAAATGACGCATGAAAATCACTACAAAAGTAGTCTTTCGGAATTTCACCGAAACACACACGAGTCGACTCAAACCGTTGGTGAACAAACCCAAAACAATGCTACTTGATAATTATACATAGAACACCAAATTCAAGAGACATGAGTCTATTGTTTATACTAGGAATTGATTTCCTAGAAGTTAAGGGGGGCTAAGTGTAACAAGTTAATATTATAATTAAATATTAACAAGACCCTAATCCCCTACCCCCTCCCCTACACCGATCGGCCTCCCCCCTCTCCCTTTTTGGCGACCGTGAGCGCGCACACACACACACATATAAGTGTTTTCAAGTTTCTTTGAAGGAATCAATGTGCTAGCTAGGTAGTTTACACTCTCTCTAGTCTATTTATTGATTTATTTGCATGATTTAGCTTAATAAACATAAACCCTAGATGTTAAAATCATTTATTGTTGATAGATTATGAATCTAGAAGGTTGCTTGCATTGTTAAATGTTCATAGATTGATAGTTTGTTGAGTTTTTATGAAAACTGATGCTGGACAGATTATTGAACTCGTGTTTGGATGACTGTAACTCGATTTTAATTACATGTTTTGATGTGATTGTTGATTCTATTATATACTAGGTCGAGTCTAGTTTCTGAAAAGTCTGAGATTGTAATTTTTGGACATATAAAAGTTAGTTTTTATTATTTTACAATACTGTTGTGCAAGGCTGATTCGGGAAGCCTGCTGGTAAGCTATTTTGCGACTAATATATTCATAAACGACAATACAAAATGGATTAGTTCCACTTCTGGAAGTTAATATTTTTAGTTAGGAATCTAACCCAATTGGTCTTGTATTAATTGGATTTTTCATTTAACGGGAATAACAAATAACATTCTGTTGTGCATGATAATGATTGTTGTGTGTTTGCTGTTATGTTTTGATCATTGTGATAAAACCATATATGATAAAAATATTTTTAAAACCCTAACCCACGTGTACTTCTGTGATAAATTTTAGTGATTTATTTGACATGTTAGGATTTATTAATAAGATTAATCTTGTCGAGTGAATATCTGACTGGACAATTTAGCTGCTGTATTACCTGAATTGTCATGAAAAGTACATAATTGATCGATGTTTGCTATGTTTTGACCAAATTGCCCTTGTGGGGGATAATTACTAGTAATGTACAATGTTAATACTTGACACTTAAGTAGTTGTTCACACATGTAACGTATCACCAACGTGTTTGTCGAGTCGCACTTATTTCACAAACGTAACACGAAACGCATCTCATGCATAAGTTGTATGTGTCAAGTCTAGGGACTCACTCGTAGTATAAATACTTAGAAAATCTCATTTTTGTTTTAGAGAACTAGTGAGGATTTTTCTGTGACGCACACCTTTCTCGGATCTTTTTGGTTATCTTCGCAAACAGTGAGTTTCACGGCCCCTTTTACTCTTTTTAACGCTTTTATTAGGGTGAGATAACATACTCCAACAATGTAAATTTTGTTAATTTATTATATATCACTTGTAAGGCTAAGTGGCAAACAAACCAACTAAAGTCCTTCTAAACATCAAACCGGTTAATATTTGCATAATAGCGTGTCACCTTTAAGTAGTACTACTGGGTTTGTCAAACCCCACCCAACTCTGAACTCGACTGTAGGTCGAGTGGGTGTAATCTTGGCTAACACATTACCATGGTCGTGGTTGACATGGTGGCAAGGCAATTGATAAACAGTCAGCTTCGGTTTCGTACACTTAGTAATACATGCTTGATAGGTTAGCTACCTATTGATATATAAATTGACTTAACACTATCTAGTAACGCAAAATGCAAAACGTAAACGCAAACGCAAACGTTTTATTTATATAAACTTGTGAACTCACCAACCCTGTGTTGACACTTTTAGTATGTTATTCTCAGGTAGCCGAAGCGGGCGCGCGGTATAGGAACATGCATTCGCTAAACACCATCGCTTGAAAACTTCTTTTAATTTTTATCTTAATAACTATGGATTTTTAAGTCGTCCTGTGTGGCACAAACATTATGGTTTACAAATTTACGCTTCCGCATTTTATTTAAGACTTAATGCCTTGTTGGTTTGAAAACTTTAAACATAGTATTTGATTATAACTAATGATTCCGATCCTATTAGTTCACACCCTCTGTTTTTTTTTTCGGGGATGTATGCATACTCGACGTGTTTGTTAATACATTTATCCTAAGTGATAAGTGTATGCCTTATGTGATTATGTGAAAGATATAAATGATTGCTCGTCAATACGTGAACGATCTACGGATATTGCACGTACTGTCAGGTTGTAACGTTATGAAAAATGTATGCATGATATATGTATGTATGTGAAATGATGTATGGTTGTATGGTAACGAAGAGGGAATCAAACCCTACTAATATTCGGCGAAAGAGGGAACCGGGCCATAATAATACTCGAGGTAAGAGGGAACCGAGCCCTAATAATACTCTAGGTAAGAGGGAACCGAGCCCTAATAATACTGGAGGTAAGAGGGAACCGGGCCCTTATAATGCTCGAGGAAAGTAGGGCGTAAAGCTCTTTATAACGTAAGATATGAAGTTAAGTATGTATGGAATAGAATATGAAAGTATTAATGAAAGTATGTATATATGTTATGTGATTAGCTAGAACTCACTCAGCGTAGCTGACTTTTAGTATGCACGCAGGTGAGTAAGATGAGACAGCTCGCATGAGGGGAACACATGGCATTGAATAAGAGGCTGGCATCGGAAGACTCAAGACGTTTAAGTTTAATGTTTTGTTTATTTTGAAAGACGAGAAGTTGTTTTAAGACAAGTTATGGGTTGTTATGAAATCTTTTATGAAAGTTTTATATTCCGCGAATGTTTTAATTAACTCTGATGATTAGAACAATGTTGATGAGTAAATCCAACGACCAAATGTGAGGTACCGGTAACGGGGCCTTACAGTTTCCCCTAATTTCTCGAAGAAATTTCCAAAAGTAAGGAATTCTGTAACATTTGATACTTTACAAACCCGAAACCCCCACCCGTTTTAAATTTTTGATTTTCATGAAAGATTATTATTGTTTATTAATTATGATATTTATCATTGATTTGTATTTGTTAAATTACAACCTCGATTTAAATGTTATATTATTATTGTTATTATTATTATTATTCAATCATAAATAATTCATTTAATGTAATTAACATTATTTTCATATGTGCAAATACTTAGAATTTATGTTCATTTAGTTGTTTACATGTGTAAACGTTAATTTGACACGTTGAACCAGGTATGTCTAGATTAATATTTTAGCCATGCATGTAACATAAATAGTTATGGTCATCTTAAATTAATTACTACCCTAATTATTTATTTGGCATATTTTATAAAAATAAAAACATATTTCTATCATATTACAAACACAATTAACTTTCTTTCCAATACTTACCTACTTAACCTCCTTCTAATTACAACTATAAAAAAACCCTCATTTTCATCTTATTTCATTTGCTCATCTTCTTCTTCTCTCTCTAATAATAATTTTTCCATTGAAGTTTTTAATTTATATGTTCGCGTGTTTGCTCATCTCAAGATCACAAGGTAGGCATAAAGTTGTGTTCTTGTTCATGTTTTCTTGTCTTTGTTCTTCGTTTCTTCTTATTTTCTTATTGTTATAAAGGATCTAAGACCATCAAATAATTATGTTTATGATCCCACACTATGGTATATATGGTGGAGGAGACAAAAAACTATAAGGTTGCATGATGATCTTTAATGGTCACACCTTAACAAGTTCGTACATTCTTGAAGTTTTGTTTGTTTTATTTATTATGATTCAAGAACCATAAGGATTTTGGTAATACATGACAAACATATTGTATTTATCATACCACAAGTGGTTCATAAATTTCTTTACTAAAATCCATTCCAAAGCATCAAAAAACATTGTTGTTTACAATGTTCTTACTTTTATAGCAGAATTGTTTGAAAAACGATTGAGCAATAACTTAGTCATAACAAACTGGAACGATGCAAGGCCACAACCTATCATTAACTTTATTGAGTTACGGTTCTAACTACTATTTATTTCCACATGGTGTCATACCCCGACCAAAGGCGGAAGAAAATGTCTGTAACATCCTACTTTTGGTTATTATAATTAAATAAATTTCGTTATTTTATAGTTGGTCGTTATCGGTTTAGATAAATAGAATACGAGTTGGGCTAGTGTTGGGTAAATGAAAATGGGTTATGGACTTGGGTTAGGAAAGAAAGAAGGAAAGACCATGGCCTTAGCCCATGATCCATAAATATATAAACCCTTAATATCCATCTAATCCTCATTCACACATATTCCATACACCACCCAAAACACACACTTAAGATCTCTCTCTAGTTCTTCCCTTTTCTCTGGCCGAAACCAAGAAGGAAACTGAGCACCGACCCGAGGTAATGATAGTTTAATATTGTATGAGCTTAACCCGTTAGATATAGTCACGAAACGACGAGCCAACACCGTTAAACCGTTTAAGTCATGAGATCCGGGGGGAATCGGGTATAAACCGAACTTATGATGAGCTTAGGGGTCACCCTAGCTCAGATCTGGATCAAACGGGACAAAAAAAAGTGACAAACGAGCTAAAACTCATTTTTCCGACATGTTCGCGGTTTTCTGGCGGCTTTCCGGCAATGGCGGCGCCGGAAAGGCGACGCTGGAAAAGTTAATACGAGGTAAGGAGGTGTTAGGAAATGTTCTGACATTCCCTGACCTAACCCTAATTCACTGAAGGAGGTCTAACGAACTAGCTTTGATTCGTGTACTAATTCGTTAAGGAAAGACTGACGAACTAGCTTTAGTTCGTTAAGTTCAATTCGTCTGTTGACCAGTTCGCTATAAGGTTTAATTCGTTATGAGGACTGGTTTGTCATAAGGGTTCAATTCGCCAAGGAGTCAATTCGTTAGACAGACCAGACGAATTTGGACCGATTCGCTAAAAAGGCCAATTCTTTATGAAATAACGAATTGGCCAATTCGTTATGGAAGACAGAAGTAACGAATGAACCCCAATTCGTTAAAGAGCTTATTAACGAACTAGATTTTGATAAAATGACAGAACAGTCTCCGGACTTAGAAAAGAATGAATTAATTACAATTAGGCCATTGAACTTTTGAGTTAGCGAATTAATTAATGATTCAAAATTGTAATGGAAAATGTGTTACGACAGCTCGACCCCAGCCAGGGGCTCTGCCCCTTGGACCCTGCTAGGGGCTGCCGCCCCTAGACCCCGCTGCCAGGGGCGCTGCCCCTGGACCCTCGTCCGTTGAGGGTTATAATTAGAATAGAAATGTGTTATGGCTAGTGATAGATAATTGATACGAGTAATTGTTATACAGTTAGCCATGCCCAACTGAAGAAAGGAATAACTATTAACGGTGAACGTAACCGACTTCCGGTGAGTTTCTAGCCCCATTCCTTGTTATGTTTTCGAGGCTGTGTGCATACTCGATGTGATTAATTAATATACTTATCCTATGTGATAAGTGTATGCCATATATGTATTATGTGAAATGTATGAATGGTTTCTTGTCGATACATGAACGATCTTCGGAATTACATGTATTGCCAGGAAATGGTTGATGTTATATGTATGTTGTAAGATGAAGAATGAATGACGTATGTATGAAACTTACGATTATGTATATAGAAAATTATGTTAAAAAGGTATGGAAAAAAGGGTACTGAACCCTAATAATATCCTAGGATGAAGGGTACCGGACCATAATAATATCCGAGGATGGAGGGCACCGGACCCTAATAATATCCGAGGATGGAGGGTACCGGACCCTAATAATATCCGAGGTATGTAGGGCGAATGCTCTTTATAATGTAAGGTTAGATAAGTATGTGTATGAAAGATTGATGGACGGGTTAAGTATGTAATGCGTGCCTATGGACACGTGTATGTGTATGTAAAGTAAGTTATGTGATTAACTAGAACTCACTCAGCGTAGCTGACTTTTTGTATGCATGTGGGCAAATAGGTTGAGGCAGCTAGCATGATTGAAGACACATGGCATGGAATCGAAGAGATTGGCATCTCGAAGAAATGTTGTGATGTTTTAAAGACTATGTTTTGTTTTAAATGACTATGAATGTTTTATAAGACAAGATTTGAAGGTTATGTAACATATTATGGTTGAAGTTTTAATGTTTCACGAATGTTTTAATTAACTCTGATTTAGAACTGTGTTTATGAGTAAATCCAACACCAAAGTAGGGCTACCGGTAACAGGGCCTTACAAGTTGGTATCAGAGCAAAGTTCGAGAGATTTAAGCATCATACATGCTTAGACTCGAACAGAGAATGGGATTTAAGTAAGGAAAGAAAGAAGATGCTAGTTCGAGAATGCCATGTGTCACTCAAGCAAGCTCAGTAACGGTAAAGAGTATGATTAAATATGTATGTTAAATGTTAGCTTAACTGCTAAAGAAAGGATATGTGTATGCAGGGATAGGATTTCCTGATTGTTTGATTGATTAACTGTTTAAGAGTAGAACCAGCACAAATAGACTCATGAAGGGAAGTGTATAGGACACGAAGAGTAACGTGATCAGCTAATCACAACTAGCCACTATTATGACCTGTTAGCTTTACTATCCTTGTACTAAATAGTTCCTTGAGTGATGACGTTTGTGTTTTCCTTCCAGAATACGATGGCTGGATCTAGGGCGGTTGTTGGAGCAGGGGGCCCCACTGGACGTCGTGGCAGGCCTCGTCGTGTCCAACGACCTTCGGTAGAAACAACTTCCAACACCGAAGCTGAGGGAAGCGCAGCTGGAGGAAACCTTAACAACAATGAAGGGGTCCAGCTAGATCCCTTAATTCAAGAAGCTATTGTTCAAGCGGTAGCCACTGCTGTGAAGAACCTGAATCCCGAGAGATCTGCTGGGAGCCGTGAAAGAACTGCTGAAGGGGCAGGAGGAGATAGTAGAAAAGATGATGAGAGGGAAAAAGGTGATTCAAGGGAGGTTCAAGTTGTGAAGATCGGTGAGGGAAAGAGGGCCGAGGCGGGTGCAACTATAAGTCCTTCAAAGGATGCGACCCGCCGAAGCTGACTGGTTTGGGAGATGCAGTCGCTACTCTTCAATGGATAACCACCATGGATAAAATTATTCGCATTAGCGAGTGTCGTCCCGATCAAGTTGTCGGTTATGCCACCCAATCGTTTGAAGATGAGGCGATGTACTGGTGGGAATCGATTGAGCAGAGAAGGAGCTGAGAGGAAATCAAGGCTATGAGGGGGGAGGATCTGAAAGAATTGGTGATGAAGAAGTTCTGTGCTGACGCCGAAGTTGAGAAGGCGGAGATGAAGTTCCTAAACTTGAAAGCTGGGACGATGACACATCATGAGTACACCACAGAATTCAAACGAATGTCTAGGTTGGTACCCGATATAGTCAACACTGAGGCTAAGAGAATCAAGTGCTATGTGAGGGGATTGCCACAGAAAGTTTGCATGCTAGTTAGGGCGAATAAACCTGCTACTTTTGACTCTGTTGTCGAACTCGCAGAGATGGTTTATGAGGACCTGGCTGTGGACGACGTTGTGGTGGGGGAAGAGAAGAAGGATAAGAAGTGGGTCAATCATGCTATGCGACCTGGTACCCAGTTATGGAACTCTAAGGACAAAAGCAGAAGGTGTGGGAGAGAAAGACGTGCAAGACGTGTGGGAAGGTGCACAGTGGAGAGTGCAAGTGGGGCACTGGTTCGGATGTGTGTCACAAATGTTGAAAAGCCCATGCTGGGAAGTGTAGACTTGGAACGAATGCCTGCTATAAGTGTGAGAAGGTGGGGCACTATGCTAACGAGTGTGATGTAAAACCCGTATGCTACAAGTGTGGTAAGACGGGTCATATGGCAAGAGAGTGTAATGATGGTGGAGCTGGAGGTAGTGGGAAGAAAGATGCCGATCAAACTAGGCCAAGGACTAGGGCCTACATGCTAACCCAAGAACAAGCCAAGCAGATTCCGGATGTGGTGACTGGTACTTTTTTAGTAAACGGTATTTCCGCTTCAGTATTATTTGATTTGGGTGCGAATAGAAGTTTCGTACGTTTAGTAAATTAGCTAAAATGAAATGTTGCCGAGTGTCTGAAACTTTTATAGTAGAAACCGCTAGTGACGCTTCGGTTAAAATAATGAGAATGGTAAAAAATTGTAAGATAAAGTTAGAGGGACATGAGTTCCCTGTTACTTTGTATGTTATGACCTTAGGAGGGTTCGATGTAGTTTTGGGAATGGATTGGTTGTCTGAGTATGAAGCTCAGATAGTATGTAAGAGTAGGATGATAAGGTTAAAAATCCTTGGATGGTAGTACGGTGACGGTTTATGGTGATAAGGAAGTTCTGGGCTTAATGTCATTTCGATGATAAAAGCCGAGGGTTTGCTAAGGCGAGGGTGCGGTGCCTACCTGGCGTATGTAGTCAACGCTACGACCGAGACGAAAGAAATGAAAGATGTTCCTATCGTGCGCGACTACCCAGAAGTATTCCCTGAGGATCTTCTGGTGTTGCCACCGGAGCGAGAGATAGAATTTCAGATAGATTTAGTACCAGGAGCCCAACCCGTCGCGAAAGCGCCTTACCGTCTAGCACCGTCCGAGATGAAAGAATTGATGTACCAAATGCATGAACTCCTCGACAAGGGTTTTATTAGACCAAGTGTTTTCCCATGAGGCGCACCAGTGTTGTTCGTGAAGAAGAAGGATGGAAGTATGAGAATGTGCATAGACTATTGCGAGTTGAATAAGCTTACGGTAAAGAATAGATATCCTTTGCCAAGGATTGATGATCTGTTTGACCAACTGCAAGGTTCAAGTTGGTTCTCACGAATAGATCTTAGATCAGGCTATCATCAGCTGAAGGTGAAGGAGGCAGACATCCCTAAGACAGCGTTCTGAACGCGGTATGGACATTACGAGTTCCTCGTGATGTCATTCGGTCTAACAAATGCTCCAGCAGCATTTATGGACATTATGAATAGGGTGTGTCGGCCAATGTTGGACAAGTCAGTTATTGTCTTAATCGACGATATATTGATTTATTCAAAGAGCGAGTCTGATCATGCTAAGCATCTGAGAGAGGTATTGGAGACTATGAAGAGAGAGAGAAGTTGCGTGCTAAGTTTTCGAAATGCGCGTTCTGGTTACGAGAAGTGCAATTTCTAGGTCACGTGATTAATCCTGAAGGGATTACCGTGGACCCATCTAATATTGAAGCGATAACTAATTGGAAAACTCCACAGAATCTGACTGATATACGAAGCTTCTTAGGGTTAGCTGGCTACTATAGAAGATTCATCGAAGGTTTCTCCAAGATAGCCGCACCATTGACCGGTATGACCCGAAAATCGATAGTATCCAGCTGGGGTAAGTTTCAAGAAGAGGCTTTCCAGGAGTTAAAGAATAGACTCACGCAATCCCTAATCCTTTCTCTACCCGATGGTGACGAGGATTTGGTTGTTTGTACTGATGCTTCGCATCGTGGGTTAGGTTGTGTGTTGATGCAACGAGGGAAGGTGATTTCTTACGCGTCTAGACAGTTGAAAGTCCATGAGAGTACTTATCCAACGCATGATTTAGAGCTAGCAGCAGTAGTGCATGCCTTAAAGATATGGAGGCATTATCTGTATGGTACTAAGTGTACTATTTACACAGATCATAAGAGTTTAAAGTACTTCTTCGAGCAGAAGGAATTGAACATGAGGAAGAGAAGATGGTTTGAGTTGATAAAGGATTACGACTGTAATATTAAGTACTATCCTGGTAAAGCTAATGTGGTCGCTGACGCGCTAAGTCGTAAGAACGAGGAAGTCCTTGCAACAGTGAAGTCATACCAGTTGATTATGAATTCAAGTTTGTTTGATGAAATTACCAAAGTACAGTCAGAGGTGCTGGTAGATGAAGGGCTAGTGAAGAAAGAAAGAATTTTCGATCAGAAAGACGAGTTGATGGAAAACACTCATGGTGTTAAAACTAGGTTTGACCGTATGTGGATCCCACACTATGGAGATCTCAGAGGTCGAATCTTAGATGAAGCTCATATGTCAAGATATTCGATTCATCCAGGAACTACGAAGATGTACCAAGATTTGAAAAGAGATTACTGGTGGCCAGGCATGAAGAATGATGTAGTAGATTATGTCAGTAAGTGCTTAACTTGCTTACAAGTTAAGGCAGAGCACCAGAAACCCTATGGAAAGATGCAACCTCTAGAGATACCATAATGGAAATGGGAACACATCACCATGGATTACATAACTAAGCTACCTCGTACAGCTAAGCATCATGATACCATCTGGGTGATAGTGGACCGTTTGACCAAAAGTGCTAACTTTCTACCCATACGAGAGGCCATCTCGTTAGAAACGTTAGCAAGTTTGTTCATAAAAGAGGTTGTGGCCAAGCATGGAGTGCCGTTATCGATCGTGTCTGATACAGATACTCGATTCACTTCGACGTTTTGGAAGAAGTTCCATGAAGCTATGGGAACAAGATTGAACATCAGTATGGCGTATCATCCTCAAACAGATGGACAGTCTGAAAGGACGATCCAAACCCTTGAGGATATGCTAAGTGCTTGTGTTTTATACTGTGGAGGGGGTTGGGACGATCATCTGCATCTAGCAGAGTTCTCCTATAACAACAGCTACCATTCAAGTATTGGTATGCCACCGTTTGAGATGCTTTATGGTAGACGATGTAGAACTCCCATGTGTTGGGGAGAGATTGGTCAGAAAGAAATGGGAAGTTTAGAAGTTTTCCAGGAAACGTCTTCAAGGTTCGATCATATTAAAGCAAGAATGAAGGCTGCTCAAGACAGACAAAAGTCTTATGCTGATAAGTGATGACGACCGATTGAGTTTAACGTTGGTGAAAATGTGAAGCTCAAGGTCTCGCCTTGGAAAGGAATCATTCGTTTCAAGAAGAGGGGAGAGTTGAGTCCAAGGTACATTGGACCGTTTAAGATTATAGATCGTTTAGGTGAAGTGGCTTATAAGCTGGACTTGCAGAAGAGTTAGAAGGAACTCATTCAACCTTCCATGTTTCTCACCTAAGGAAATGCCTAGCAGATGACACGTCTCATGTGCCATTGATGGACATTGAGGTTGATGAACAATTAAACTACATTGAGCAACCGATCGAGATAGTCGACCGCAAGGAGAAACAATTTCGTCACAAGGTTATACCTTTAGTGAAGGTGATATGGAAACATCGCAAAGGTTCAGATGCCATTTGGGAAGCTGAGGATGAGATGCACAAGTTTTACCCGAATTTGTTTATGTAATAGTTAGATTTCGGGGACGAAACCTCTTTAAGGAGGGAAGACTTGTAACATCCTACTTTTGGTTATTATAATAAAATAAATTTCGTTATTTTATAGTGGGTCGTTATCGGTTTAGATAAATAGAATACGAGTTGGGCTAGTGTTGGGTAAATGAATATGGGTTATGGACTTGGGTTAGGAAAGAAAGAAGGAAAGACCATGGGCTTAAGCCCATGATCCATAAATATATAAACCCTTAATATCCATTTAATCCTCATTCACACATATTCCATACACCACCCAAAACACACACTTAAGATCTCTCTCTAGTTCTTCCCTTATCTCTAGCCGAAATCAAGAAGGAAACCGAGCACCTACCCGAGGTAATGATAGTTTAATATTGTATGAGCTTAACCTGTTAGATATAGTCATGAAACGACGAGTCGACACCGTTAAACCGTTTAAGTCATGAGATCCGGGTGGAATCGGGTATAAACCGAACTTATGATGAGCTTAGGGGTAACCCTAGCTCAGATCTGGATCGAACGGGACAAAAACGGTGAAAAACGAGCTAAAACTCGTTTTTCCGACGTCTTCGCGGTTTTCAGGCGGCTTTCCGGCAATGGCTGCGCCGGAAAGGCGACGCCGGAAAAGTTAATACGAGGTAAGGAGGTGTTAGGGAATGCCGCGCGGAGCGGCATGGTCTGGAGTGAGGTGGGTTGGTCCAGCTCGTCTTGCATGGTTTGTTTGCGTCCTGGAAGTTCGTTTCTTTTTGTTATTGGAGCGTTTTAAAGGCGTTTTCGAATCCGTAAAAGGGGATTTTTCAAATTGAACAATCGGGAACAATTTAGTAACATAAAATCCAATATTCTATATATTTGAAATGTTCGGGATATAAATCGGGTCGGTTTATAACATAAAAACAAATACAAAATAACTTGAAATTGACGAATGTCACAGTATCCTCTACTTTAGAAAATTTCATCCCAAAATTAAGATGATGATGATGATGATGCAAACAAGTGTGGATACTTCTTTTTCATTGTGTCTTCTCGTTCCCAAGTGAACTCCGAGCCACGCCGTGATTCCCATCGAACTTTGACTAACCGAATACGACTACGCTTGGTTTTCTTTTCGTTGCGATCCATGATCTCAACGGGTCATTCGATCATGATCATCGACTCATCTACATGTACTTCGTCGAGAGGTATATGGAGATTGCCCTCGGCTAAGCACTTTTAAGATTTGCCAGTAGTTCGAGTCGATAAGCTACTTTCCAACACATTCAAGAATTTTGAAAGAACCAACGAAACGAGGACCTAGCTTACCCTTCTTTCCGAAATGCACTACCCCTTCCAAGGTGATACTTTTAGAAGGATAAGATCGTCAACATTAAATTCGATCGGTTTTCCATTTGTCGGCGTAAATCTTTTGATGACTTCAAGCGGCTAGGAGGTTCTAACGAATTTGATCGATAACGTCGGTGGTTTCTTGGACCATTTCGGGTCCCGTGATTTGAGCTTCACCATTTTCGTTCCAACTAATCAGGGAACGACATTTATGACCGTAAAGAGCTTCAAAAGGAGCCATCTAATGGTTGGTTAATTTGTATATGTTTTAGTTCGTTTATTCTTCAGTTTAAATCGTTTATTTTAGAAACTTCAATACTTCATACATGTATTATTGGATTTCAGCTCACAAGCGTAAAAGTACTCAATTTGGACCTGTAGTGACACAGAATGAAGACCCGGGACGTCTAGCACACGAAACGAGACAAATTACTAAAGATTGCTGGTGACAAGTCCCATCGCAATACGCGATGGGCTTGGCCAAGGACCGATCGCGTATTGTGATAGGTATTAAATGAGATGTTGACTTTCTGATCCATCACGATACGCGATGGACAAGTGAAGACCCCATCGCGTATCGCGAGGGGGCCTGCAGACGGGCTGTTAGGGTTTATTTCATAATTTTCATCATAAACAACCCCAACTCGTATATTATCAAGGAGAGGAGATTTCCAGCAGTTGAAGAAGGCGATTTTACCATTCTAGTTTGTGTCAAGACCATATCTATGATCCATATCATCATTATTAACGATTCAATGATGTCACGGCTCGGCTAATCTTCTAGAATCTCACCTGGGATGTATAGTTTGTAACTTTTACAATTTTTCTCATGTGACTAATAACGATATGTATAATTGTTTATGGTTGATATATGATTACTAATGTTTATTATTTCTGTGTGTTCAATCAGTTTAGGTTTAACGATTTGTTACCTGCTGCTAGATAATTGATCATATGAATGTTTGATTAGATTGAATACGATAAAACATATAATTGCCCTTAACTGAGTCACACTGGCAAGGACCGTTTGATAACCAGTGTCGTGTGTAAAACGATTGTTGATGTCTAAGGTTTTGTCTGATTAATCAGTCTGTAGTTAACCATTAATAATTAATCTGTTAGGTTGCATGAGATTATTGTAGGTTACTTACTTGAATTCCCGGGTGTGATTTGCTTTGTTAATTGATTGAACTTTTTACTCGTTTGCTTGCTTAACTCTAAATTCAAACCATTGCTTGTGTGATCAGCACTAAATCTGTTACTTCATAATATTAAAGTTGTTTACACGAATCACATTGACCACATACTCCTGGTGGATATGATACCTTACTTATCCTATCTAGATAGTTTAATTAGGTTTTAGATTGACTCAAACGACGGACATCAAAATGGCGCTGTTGCCGGGAAGTTAGTGCGCTTAGTGTTTTCGTGTTAATTGATTTTTGTGTTTATTTGAGTTTTTAAATTTGATTTTTAATTGTCTGTTTGTAGTTTAATTTTTATTTTTCTATTTTATGTGGGTTGTGTTGTTTGTGCAGATAACAGGTTTATGCACACCTGCCACTCGGGCCGACAGTCACCATTAATTTTCGAGCCCGAAATCGAGAGAGTAGTTCAAAAGAATCGAGTTCAGAACAGAAATTCAAAGATGGAAGATCAAAACCAGAACCGAAACCTGAACTAATATGAAAACCAGAATCAAAACGAAAACCAAAACCAAGACACACTTCCGCAAAATAATGAGTTTCACCCAAATAACATACCTCCACCACTGAACTCCAATAACCAAAAAAAACAAAATAAATCAGCTCAAGCTTCCAGAACCAGAAACCTTAATCTAAACTGAAACCGAAATCAGAACCAAAACCTTGACCAGGCTGAACCAGCAGTCCCACATAACACCCCCAACCGCAGAGTTAGGATTAATCCCGATGATGTTCAACCGAGTATCCAACAGAAGATTAAGAAGATGGGGAAGATAATAATGGGAACGAGGGTTTTGAGGTTGAGAACGAGGTAGTCCATTGGGTTAGAAGGAATCGGGCGGTTGAGCTCGAGAACGAGGTTGTTGTGCCGGAATACGTGGGTGATAATAATTGGGATGAAGAGGTAGAAGAGCCGGTTAATTGAAGACGGCCTGAAGCATTTAACATAAATGGAAGAGGTCAAAACAATTTGAATCGGGTGGAAAGGCCTGTGAGAGTTCGGAATATTTAGGTTAATCGGGCGTGGTGAACCCTGAGGAGCTAAGGAGGAATTATGTAGCCCCGGTTCAGGGCGTCAACAATCATTTCAGATCGACTATCTCAGACGGAGCATCCCCGTTGGTCCCACAGGAACGAGTGCCGGGACAGCAAACTATTAAGTCCCGACCATCATACATTAACATTGTTCCTCATTTTCATGGGATGGCTTCGGATGACCCGTATTCTTACTTGACCGATTTTTCGGCTATTTGCGGGTCTATTGGTGATGTTACTTTTTATAGACGAGTTTCGGTTGCGGTTATTCCAGTTTCTATTAAATGACAAAGCAAAACTCTGGTTTAACTCGCTACCAACGAACAGTATAAGAAATTGGGCCGAGATGCAGCAAGTGTTTTTGAACGAGTATTATTCGTAGTCGAAGATGAGTGAAGCCCGCATGGAAATTCACAACTTTTCACAGTTATCGGGCGAATTATTCCATGAAGCATTCACAAACTTTCAAGTCCCGGCCATCTTACATCAACATCGTTCTTCATTTCAACGGGATGGCTTCGGAAGACCCGTATTCGCACTTGATCGATTTGTCGGCTGTTTGCGGGTTTATTGGTGATGGTACGTCCGATCAGGATGAAGTCCGGTTGCGGTTATTCTAGTTCTCGTTAAAAGACAAAGCGAAACTGTGGTTTAACTCGTTACCAACACACAGTATCAGAAACTGAGCCAAGATGCAACAAGTCTTCCTAAACGAGTTTTATTCACAGTCGAAGACTACCGAGGCCGTTCAGACATTCATCGCTTTTCACAGTTACCGTGTGAGTTATTCCATGAAGCTTTTACCAGGTATAAGGATATGATCAAAAAATGCCCACATCACCAAATCGAACTGTGGGAACTGGCAAAGTGCTTTGTTGACGGTTTAACATATGAGGACCGAAAGCATCTTAAGGCTTCGTGTAATAGTCAGTTGTTGAATCAGCCTGAGGAATATGATTGGGAATATTTAGAGTTCATGTGTGAAGATTCCAAGGCAGAAGCAACAGCTGAAAGACGAAAACGTGGTAATTCATCCAGATCAGTTAAGTCAGTCATGAGTGAGTCTGAAAGAATTGCTGAGTTAGAACGTGAACTGGTTGGGTTAAGAAAGGGTAAGAAGAAAGAAGTCGGAAAAGTTGGTGTTAAATTCCTGGTGTGTGAAAATTGTGGTGAACTTGGGAATAAGGCAGAAAATTGCCCCAAGTTTTATGATGACGAGGAGGATGATACCGAGGAGGTTAACTATGCTTACGGGGATTCCAAAGGCCAAGGTTTCAATTTGAACACGTATCACCCGGGCCTCAGGAACCACCCGAACTTTCGATACGGGAACGCGTCTACTCAGTTGAACCCGAACTTTTAGGGATCGAACCAAAACAGGTCGCAGGGTAATTATCGCCAAGGCGATTATCAGCAGTAGCAGGTTTCGTATAACAAGAATCGGGGGTATAACAGAGACGGTAACCGGGGTGGAAATTCTTCAGGTAATCAGGACCGGCATAAAGGGTCTTCGAGAAATTCGGATGAGTTGATGCACTCAAAGTTGGATGCGTTGTTGAAAGTCATGACTGATCACAAAGCTTAAACGAAACAACAGTTCGAGTTACGGGATAAGTCGTCAGAGGCAATGATGAAACGGATCGGCCAGCTCGCTGCAGACATGGCAAAGTTACAGAACAACGCGGGCCAGCTCCCGAGCGACACCACGGTCAACCCGAAACACTATAGCTCGAGTTCGAATAAGCACGTTAACTATGTAAGTATTATACATAGTGGTAAAAAAGTATGATAATAAAGTCGGGATTCCACCACCATTGGTTTAGTGGGTGGTGGAAGAGATTGATGAATATCTCGTCAGTGATGACGGGTCGGAACCGGTAAAATTAACTAAATCTAATAAAAATGAAACTAAAATTAACAAATCGTTTTGAAGGATGACACCAACAACTCTAAGGACAAGGAGAAGGTGAAAACTGTTCCCTATCCAGATGCTTTGTTGGCACCATCGAAGGCGAATATGTCATCAAAACGAGGCCCGCAACAAGAGGAGACGTGGGAAACGTTTAAACAAGTAAAAATTAACATTCCTCTATTAGATGCAATAAATCAAATTTCCGCCTACGCTAAGTACTTGAAATAGTTGTGCACACAGAAAAATGAGTCATAAGATTCCTAAACATATTGATTTACTGATAACGTGAGTGCAATTCTTTCGGGTATTCTTCCACCCAAGCTACAAGATCCAAGAACACCCTTTATACCCATTCAAGTGGGTGATTTTAAAATTACTCGGGCGCTTCTAGATCTAGGAGCTAGCATCAGTATTCTTCCGGGAAGTCTATACGATCAGTATGACTTTGGCCCGCTTTGGGCGGCTGCTACCACGGTTGTCTTGGCTAACCAGACACCGAAACTTCCCCTAGGAACACTGACTGATATTATTCTCAAGGTGGAAGACTTTTATTTTGCGTTTGAATTTTTGGTCCTCGATTATGTTTTGGGTGAAAGGACCAAGCAGCCTACGGTTATCCTCGGTAGACCATTTTTGGCTACCGCAAATGCCATCATTAATTGTAGAAATGTTACTGTTGACATGGCATTCGGTAACCGTAAGTTGAGGATTAATGTTTTCACACGTGGAGATAATTCTCCGGTTGATGACGAATGCTTCATGGCCGATGTCACCGACGAGTGCATCTCGCTATACGACTCTTTCGTCAGTACGGATGGCACAGCGGAGACGTGTTCCATACACCACCCAAAAACACACACTTAAGATCTCTCTCTAGTTCTTCTCTTTTCTCTAGCCGAAATCAAGAAGGAAACCGAGCACCGACCCGAGGTAATGATAGTTTAATATTGTATGAGCTTAACCCGTTAGATATAGTCACGAAACGACGAGTCGACACCGTTAAATCGTTTAAGTCACGAGATCCGGGTGGAATCGGGTATAAACCAAACTTATGATGAGCTTAGGGGTAACACTAGCTCAGATCTGGATCGAACGGGACAAAAAACGGTGAAAAACGAGCTAAAACTCTTTTTCTGACTTCTTCGCGGTTTTCTGGCGGCTTTCCGGCAATGGCGGCGCCGGAAAGGCGACGCCGGAAAAGTTAATACGAGGTAAGGAGGTGTTAGGGAATGCCGCGCGGAGCGGCATGGTCTGGAGTGAGGTGGGTTGGTCCAGCTCGTCTTGCATGGTTTGTTTGCGTCCTGGAAGTTCGTTTCTTTTTGTAATTGGAGCGTTTTAAAGGCGTTTTCGAATCCGTAAAAGGGGGTTTTTCAAATTGAACAAGCAGGAACAATTTAGTAACATAAAATCCAATATTCTATATATTTGAAATGTTCGGGATATAAATCGGGTCGGTTTATAACATAAAAATAAATACAAAATAACTTGAAATTGACGAATGTCACAGTATCCTCTACTTTAGAAAATTTCTTCCCAAAATTAAGATGATGATGATGATGCAAACAAGTGTGGATACTTCTCTTTCATTGTGTCATCTCGTTCCCAAGTGAACTCCGAGCCACGACGTGATTCCCATCAAACTTTGACTAATCGAATACGACTACGCTTGGTTTTCTTTTCGTTGCGATCCATGATCTCAACGGGTCATTCGATCATGATCATCGACTCATCTACATGTACTTCGTCGAGAGGTATATGGAGATTGCCCTCGGCTAAGCACTTTTTAAGATTTTCCAGTAGTTCGAGTCGATAAGCTACTTTCCAACACATTCAAGAATTTTGAAAGAACCAACGAAACGAGGACCTAGCTTACCCTTCTTTCCGAAATGCACTACCCCTTCCAAGGTGATACTTTTAGAAGGATAAGATCGTCAACATTAAATTCGATCCGTTTTCGCCATTTTTCGGCGTAAATCTTTTGATGACTTCAAGCGGCTAGGAGGTTCTAACGAATTTGATCGATAGCGTCGGTGGCTTCTTGGACCATTTCGGGTCCCGTGATTTGTGCTTCACCATTTTCGTTCCAACTAATCGGGGAACGACATTTATGACCGTAAAGAGCTTCAAAAGGAGCCATCTAATGGTTGGTTAATTTGTATATGTTTTAGTTCGTTTATTCTTCAGTTTAAATCGTTTATTTTAGAAACTTCAATACTTCATACATGTATTATTGGATTTCAGCTCACAAGCGTAAAAGTACTCAATTTGGACCTGTAGTGACACAGAATGAAGACCCGGGATGTCTAGCACACGAAACGAGACAAATTACTAAAGATTGCTGGTGACAAGTCCCATCGCAATACGCGATGGGCTTGGCCAAGGACCGATCGCGTATTGTGATAGGTATTAAATGAGATCTTGACTTTCTGATCCATCATGATACGCAATGGACAAGTGAAGACCCCATCGCGTATCGCGAGGGGGCCTGCAGACGGGCTGTTAGGGTTTATTTCATAATTTTCATCATAAACAACCCCAACTCGTATATTATCAAGGAGAGGAGATTTCCAGCAGTTGAAGAAGGCGATTTTACCATTCTAGTTTGTGTCAAGACCATATCTATGATCCATATCATCATTATTGACGATTCAATGATGTCGCGGCTCGGCTAATCTTCTAGAATCTCACCAGGGATGTATAGTTTGTAACTTTTACAATTTTTCTCATGTGACTAATAACGATATGTATAATTGTTTATGGTTGATATATGATTACTAATGTTTATTATTTCTGTGTTTTCAATCAGTTTGGTTTAACGATTTGTTACCTGCTGCTAGATAATTGATCATATGAATGTTTGATTAGATTGAATACGATAAAACATATAATTGCCCTTAACTGAGTCACACTGGCAAGGACCGTTTGATAACCAGTGTCGTGTGTAAAACGATTGTTGATGTCTAAGGTTTTGTCTGATTAATCAGTCTGTAGTTAACCATTAATAATTAATCTGTTAGGTTGCATGAGATTATTGTAGGTTGCTTACTTGAATTCCCGGGTGTGATTTGCTTTGTTAATTGATTGAACTTTTTACTCGTTTGTTGCTTAACTCTAAATTCAAACCATTGCTTGTGTGATCAGCACTAAATCTGTTACTTCTAATATTAAAGTTGTTTACACGAATCACATTGACCACATACTCCTGGTGGATATGATACCTTACTTATCCTATCTAGATAGTTTAATTAGGTTTTTGATTGACTCAAACGACGGACATCAAAATGGCGCTGTTGCCGGGGAGTTAGTGCGCTTAGTGTTTTCGTGTTAATTGATTTTTGTGTTTATTTGAGTTTTTAAATTTGATTTTTAATTGTATGTTTTTAGTTTAATTTTTATTTTTCTATTTTATGTGGGTTGTGTTGTTTGTGCATATAACAGGTTTATGCACACCTGCCACTCGGGCCGACAGTCACCATTTAATTTTAGAGCCCGAAATCGAGAGAGTAGTTCGAAAGAATCGAGTTCAGAACAGAAATTCAAAGATGGAAGATCAAAACCAGAACCGAAACCTGAACTAATATGAAAACCAGAATCAAAACGAAGACCAAAACAAAGACACACTTCCACAAAATAATGAGTTTCACCCAAATAACATACCTCCACCACTGAACTCCAATAACCAAAAAAACAAAATAACTCAGCTCAAGCTTCCAGAACCCGAAACCTTAATCTATACTGAAACCGAAATCAAAACCAATACCTTGACCTGGCTGAACCAGCAGTCCCACATAACACCCCCAACCGCAGAGTTAGGATTAATCCCGATGATGTTCAACCGAGTATCCAACAGAAGATTAAGAAGAGGGGGAAGATAATAATGGGAACTAGGGTTTTGAGGTTGAGAACGAGGTAGTCCATTGGGTTAGATGGAATCGGGCGGTTGAGCTCGAGAACGAGGTTGTTGAGCCGGAATACGTGGGTGATAATGATTGGGATAAAGAGGTAGAAGAGTTGGTTAGTTGAAGACGGCCTGAAGCATTTAACAGAAATGGAAGAGGTCAAAACAATTTGAATCGGGTGGAAAGGCCCGAGAGAGTTCGGAATATTCAGGTTAATCGGGGGTGGTGAACCCCGAGGAGCTAAGGAGGAATTATGTAGCCCCGGTTCAGGGCGTTAACAATCATTTCAGATCGACTATCTCAGACGGAGCATCCCCGTTTGTCCCACAGGAACGAGTGCCGGGACAGCAAACTTTTTAGTCCCGGCCATCATACATTAACATTGTTCCTCATTTTCATGGGATGGCTTCGGAGGACATGTAATCTTACTTGACCGATTTTTCGGCTATTTGCGGGTCTATTGGTGATGTTACTTTTTATAGACGAGGTTCGGTTGCGGTTATTCCAGTTTCTATTAAAAGACAAAGCAAAACACTGGTTTAACTTGCTACCGACGAACAGTATCAGAAATTGGGCCGAGATGCAGCAAGTGTTTCTGAATGAGTATTATTCGTAGTCGAAGATGAGTGAAGCCCGCATGGAAATTCGCAACTTTTCACAGTTATCGGGCGAATTATTCCATGAAGCATTCACAAACTTTTAAGTCCCGGCCATCTTACATCAACATCGTTCCTCATTTCAACGGGATGGCTTCGGAAGACCCGTATTCGCACTTGATCGATTTTTCGGCTGTTTGTGGGTTTATTGGTGATGGTACGTTCGATCAGGATGAAGTCCGGTTGCGGTTATTCCAGTTCTCATTAAAAGACAAAGCGAAACTGTGGTTTAACTCGTTACCAACACACAGTTTCAGAAACTGAGCCAAGATGCAACAAGTCTTCCTAAACGAGTTTTATTCACAGTCGAAGAGTACCGAGGCCGTTCAGACATTCATCACTTTTCACAGTTACCGGGTGAGTTATTCCATGAAGCTTTTACCAGGTATAAGGATATGATCAAAAAATGCCCACATCACCAAATCGAACTGTGGGAACTGGTAAAGTGCTTTGTTGACGGTTTGACATATGAGGACCGAAAGCATCTTAAGGCCTCGTGTAATAGTCAGTTGTTGAATCAGCCTGAGGAATATGATTGGGAATATTTAGAGTTCATGTGTGAAGATTCCAAGGCAGAAGCAACAGCTGAAAGACGAAAACGTGGTAATTCATCCAGATCAGTTAAGTCAGTCACGAGTGTGTCTGAAAGACTTGCTGAGTTAGAACGTGAACTGGTTGGGTTAAGAAAGGGTAAGAAGAAAGAAGTCGGAAAAGTTGGTGTTAAATTCCTGGTGTGTGAAAATTGTGGTGAACTTGGGCATAAGGCAGAAAATTGCCCTAAGTTTTATGATGACGAGGAGGATGATACCGAGGAGGTTAACTATGCTTACGGGGATTCCAAAGGCCAAGGGTTCAATTTGAACACGTATCACCCGGGCCTGAGGAACCACCCGAACTTTCGATACGGGAACGCGTCTACTCAGTTGAACCCGAACTTTTAGGGATCGAACCAAAACAGGTCGCAGGGTAATTATCGCCAAGGCGATTATCAGCAGTAGCAGGTTTCGTATAACAAGAATCGGGGGTATAACAGAGACGGTAACCGGGGTGGAAATTCTTCAGGTAATCAGGACCGGCATAAAGGGTCTTCGAGAAATTCGGATGAGTTGATGCACTCAAAGTTGGATGCGTTGTTGAAAGTCATGACTGATCACAAAGCTTAAACGAAACAACAGTTCGAGTTACGGGATAAGTCGTCAGAGGCAATGATGAAACGGATCGGCCAGCTCGCTGCAGACATGGCAAAGTTACAGAACAACGCGGGCCAGCTCCCGAGCGACACCACGGTCAACCCGAAACACTATAGCTCGAGTTCGAATAAGCACGTTAACTATGTAAGTATTATACATAGTGGTAAAAAAGTATGATAATAAAGTCGGGATTCCACCACCATTGGTTTAGTGGGTGGTGGAAGAGATTGATGAAAATCTCATCAGCGATGACGGGTCGGAACCGGTAAAATTAACTAAATCTAATAAAAATGAAACTAAAATTAACAAATCGGTTCTGAAGTATGACACCAACAACTCTAAGGACAAGGAGAAGGTGAAAACGTTCCCTATCCAGATGCTTTGTTAGCACCATCGAAGGCGAATATGGCATCAAAACAAGGCCCGCAACAAGAGGAGACGTGGGAAACGTTTAAACAAGTAAAAATTAACATTCCTCTATTTGACGCAATAAATCAAATTTCCGCCTACGCTAAGTATATGAAATAGTTGTGCACATAGAAAAATGAGTCATAAGATTCCTCAACATATTGATTTACTGATAACGTGAGTGCAATTCTTTCGGGTATTCTTCCACCCAAGCTACAAGATCCGAGAACACCCTTTATACCCATTCAAGTGGGTGATTTTAAAATTACTCGGGCGCTTCTAGGTCTAGGAGCTAGCATCTGTATTTTTCCCGGAAGTCTAGACGATCAGTATGACTTTGGCCCGCTTCGGGCGGCTGCTACCACGATTGTCTTGGCTGACCAGACACCGAAACTTCCCCTAAGAATACTGACTGATATTATTCTCAAGGTGGAAGACTTTTATTTTGCGTTTGAATTTTTGGTCCTCGATTATGTTTTGGGTGAAAGGACCAAGCAGCCTACGGTTATCCTCGGTAGACCATTTTTGGCTACCGCAAATGCCATCATTAATTGTAGAAATGTTACTGTTGACATGGCATTCGGTAACCGTAAGTTGATGATTAGTGTTTTCACACGTGGAGATAATTTTCCGGTTGATGACGAATGCTTCATGGCCGATGTCACCGACGAGTGCATCTCGCTATACGACTCTTTCGTCAGTACGGATGGCACAGCGGAAACGTGTTCCATACACCACCCAAAAACACACACTTAAGATCTCTCTCTAGTTCTTCTCTTTTCTCTAGCTGAAATCAAGTAGGAAACCGAGCACCGACCCGAGGTAATGATAGTTTAATATTGTATGAGCTTAACCCGTTAGATATAGTCACGAAACGACGAGTCGACACCGTTAAACCGTTTAAGTCACGAGATCCGGGTGGAATCGGGTATAAACCGAACTTATGATGAGCTTAGGGGTAACCCTAGCTCAGATCTGGATCGAACGGGACAAAAAACGGTGAAAAACGAGCTAAAACTCGTTTATCCGGCGACTTCGCGGTTTTCTGGCGGCTTTCCGGCAATGGCGGCGCCGGAAAGGCGACGCCGGAAAAGTTAATACGAGGTAAGGAGGTGTTAGGGAATGCCGCGCGGAGGGGCATGGTCTGGAGTGAGGTGGGTTGGTCCAGCTCATCTTGCATGGTTTGTTTGCGTCCTGGAAGTTCGTTTCTTTTTGTAATTGGAGCGTTTTAAAGGCGTTTTCGAATCCGTAAAAGGGGGTTTTTCAAATTGAACTAGCGGGAACAATTTAGTAACATAAAATCCAATATTCTATATATTTGAAATGTTTGGGATATAAATCGGGTCGTTTTATAACATAAAAACAAATACAAAATAACTTGAAATTGACGAATGTCACAGTATCCTCTACTTTAGAAAATTTCATCCCAAAATTAAGATGATGATGATGATGCAAACAAGTGTGGATACTTCTCTTTCATTGTGTCTTCTCGTTCCCAAGTGAACTCCGAGCCACGCCGTGATTCCCATCGAACTTTGACTAACCGAATACGACTACGCTTGGTTTTCTTTTCGTTGCGATCCATGATCTCAACGGGTCATTCGATCATGATCATCGACTCATCTACATGTACTTCGTCGAGAGGTACATGGAGATTGCCCTCGGCTAAGCACTTTTTAAGATTTGCCAGTAGTTCGAGTCGATAAGCAACTTTCCAACACATTCAAGAATTTTGAAAGAACCAACGAAACGAGGACCTAGCTTACCCTTCTTTCCAAAATGCACTACCCCTTCCAAGGTGATAGTTTTAGAAGGATAAGATCGTCAACATTAAATCGGTTTTCGCCATTTGTCGGCGTAAATCTTTTGATGACTTCAAGCGGCTAGGAGGTTCTAACGAATTTGATCGATAACGTCGGTGGCTTCTTGGACCATTTCGGGTCCCGTGATTTGAGCTTCACCATTTTCGTTCCAACTAATCGGGGAACGACATTTATGACCGTAAAGAGCTTCAAAAGGAGCCATCTAATGGTTGGTTAATTTGTATATGTTTTAGTTCGTTTATTCTCCAGTTTAAATCGTTTATTTTAGAAACTTCAATACTTCATACATGTATTATTGGATTTCAGCTCACAAGCGTAAAAGTACTCAATTTGGACCTGTAGTGACACAGAATGAAGACCCGGGACGTCTAGCACACGAAACGAGACAAATTACTAAAGATTGCTGGTGACAAGTCCCATCGCAATACGCGATGGGCTTGGTCAAGGACCGATCGCGTATTGCGATAGGTATTAAATGAGATGTTGACTTTCGGATCCATCACGATACGCAATGGACAAGTGAAGACCCCATCGCGTATCGCGAGGGGGCATCCAGACGGGCTGTTAGGGTTTATTTCATAATTTTCATCATAAACAACCCCAACTCGTATATTATCAAGGAGAGGAGATTTCCAGCAGTTGAAGAAGGCGATTTTACCATTCTAGTTTGTGTCAAGACCATATCTATGATCCATATCATCATTATTGACGATTCAATGATGTCGCGGCTCGGCTAATCTTCTAGAATCTCACCTGGGATGTATAGTTTGTAACTTTTACAATTTTTCTCATGTGACTAATAACGATATGTGTTGATATATGATTACTGATGTTTAGTATTTCTGTGTGTTCAATCAGTTTAGGTTTAACGATTTGTTACCTGCTGCTAGATAATTGATCATAAGAATGTTTGATTAGATTGAATACGATAAAACATATAATTGCCCTTAACTGAGTCACACTGGCAAGGACCGTTTGATAACCAGTGTCGTGTGTAAAGCGATTGTTGATGTCTAAGGTTTTGTCTGATTAATCAGTCTGTAGTTAACCATTAATAATTAATCTATTAGGTTGCATGAGATTATTGTAGGTTGCTTACTTGAATTCCCGGGTGTGATTTGCTTTTTTAATTGATTGAACTTTTTACTCGTTTGCTTGCTTAACTCTAAATTCAAACCATTGCTTGTGTGATCAGCACTAAATCTGTTACTTCATAATATTAAAGTTGTTTACACGAATCACATTGACCACATACTCCTGGTGGATATGATACCTTACTTATCCTATCTAGATAGTTTAATTAGGTTTTTGATTGACTCAAACGACGGACATCAAAATGGCGCTGTTGCCGGGGAGTTAGTGCGCTTAGTGTTTTCGTGTTAATTGATTTTTGTGTTTATTTGAGTTTTTAAATTTGATTTTTAATTGTATGTTTTTAGTTTAATTTTTATTTTTCTATTTTATGTGGGTTGTGTTGTTTGTGCAGATAACAGGTTTATGCACACCTGCCACTCGGGCCGACAGTCACCATTAATTTTCGAGCCCGAAATCGAGAGAGTAGTTCGAAAGAATCGAGTTCAGAACAGAAATTCAAAGATGGAAGATCAAAACCAGAACCGAAACCTGAACTAATATGAAAACCAGAATCGAAACGAAAACCAAAACCAAGACACACTTCCACAAAATAATGAGTTTCACCCAAATAACATACCTCCACCACTGAACTCCAATAACCAAAACATACAAAATAACTCAGCTCAAGCTTCCAGAACCCGAAACCTTAATCTAAACTGAAACCGAAATCAGAACCAAAACCTTGACCAGGTTGAACCAGCAGTCCCACATAACACCCCCAACCACAGAGTTAGGATTAATCCCGATGATGTTCAACCGAGTATCCAACAGAAGATTAAGAAGAGGGGGAAGATAATAATGGGAACGAGGGTTTTGAGGTTGAGAACGAGGTAGTCCATTGGTTTAGAAGGAAAAGGCGGTTGAGCTCGAGAACGAGATTGTTGAGCCGGAATACGTGGGTGATAATAATTGGGATGAAGAGGTAGAAGAGCCGGTTAATTGAAGACGGCCTGAAGCATTTAACAGAAATGGAAGAGGTCAAAACAATTTGAATCGGGTGGAAAGGCCCGAGAGAGTTTAGAATATTCAGGTTAATCGGGGGTGGTGAACCCCGAGGAGCTAAGGAGGAATTATGTAGCCCCTGTTCAGGGCGTTAACAATCATTTCAGATCGACTACCTCAGACGGAGCATCCCCGTTGGTCCCACAGGAACGAGTGCCGGGACAGCAAACTTTTAAGTCCCGGCCATCATACATTAACATTGTTCCTCATTTTCATGGGATGGCTTCGGAGGACCCGTATTCTTACTTGACCGATTTTTCGGCTATTTGCGGGTCTATTGGTGATGTTACTTTTTATAGACGAGGTTCGGTTGCGGTTATTCCAGTTTCTATTAAAAGACAAAGCAAAACTCTGGTTTAACTCGCTACCGACGAACAGTATCAGAAATTGGGCCGAGATGCAGCAAGTGTTTCTGAACGAGAATTATTCGTAGTCGAAGATGAGTGAAGCCCGCATGGAAATTCGCAACTTTTCACAGTTATCGGGCGAATTATTCCATGAAGCATTCACAAACTTTCAAGTCCCAGCCATCTTACATCAACATCGTTCCTCATTTCAACAGGATGGCTTCGGAAGACCCGTATTCGCACTTGATCGATTTTTCGGCTGTTTGTGGGTTTATTGGTGATGGTACGTTCGATCAGGATGAAGTCCGGTTGTGGTTATTCCAGTTCTCGTTGAAAGACAAAGCGAAACTGTGGTTAAACTCGTTACCAACACACATATCAGAAACTGAGCCAAGATGCAACAAGTCTTCCTAAATGAGTTTTATTCACAGTCGAAGACTACCGAGGCCGTTCAGACATTCATCACTTTTCACAGTTACCGGGTGAGTTATTCCATGAAGCTTTTACCAGGTATAAGGATATGATTAAAAAATGCCCACATCACCAAATCGAACTGTGGGAACTGGTAAAGTCCTTAGTTGACGGTTTGACATATGAGGACCGAAAGCATCTTAAGGCCTAGTGAAATAGTCAGTTGTTGAATCAGCCTGTGGAATATGATTGGGAATATTTAGAGTTCATGTGTGAAGATTCCAAGGCAGAAGCAACAGCTGAAAGACGAAAACGTGGTAATTCATCCAGATCAGTTAAGTCAGTCACGAGTGAGTCTGAAAGAATTGCTGAGTTAGAACGTGAACTGGTTGGGTTAAGAAAGGGTAAGAATAAAGAAGTCGGAAAAGTTGGTGTTAAATTCCTGGTGTGTGAAAATTGTGGTGAACTTGGGCATAAGGCAGAAAATTGCCCCAAGTTTTATGATGAAGAGGAGGATGATACCGAGGAGGTTAACTATGCTTACGGGGATTCCAAAGGCCAAGGTTTCAATTTGAACACGTATCACCCGGGCCTAAGGAACCACCCAAACTTTCGATACGAGAACGCGTCTACACAGTTGAACCCGAACTTTTAGGGATCGAACCAAAACAGGTCGCAGGGTAATTATCGCCAAGGCGATTATCAGCAGTAGCAGGTTTCGTATAACAAGAAACGGGGATATAACAGAGACGGTAACCGGGGTGGAAATTCCTCAGGTAATCAGGACCGGCATAAAGGGTCTTCGAGAAATTCGGATGAGTTGGTGCACTCAAAGTTGGATGCGTTGTTGAAAGTCATGACTGATCACAAAGCTTAAACGAAACAACAGTTCGAGTTACGGGATAACTCGTCAGAGGCAATGATGAAACGGATCGGCCAGCTCGCTGCAGACATGGCAAAGTTACAGAACAACGCGGGCCAGCTCCCGAGCGACACCACGGTCAACCCGAAACACTATAGCTCGAGTTCGAAAAAGCACGTTAACTATGTAAGTATTATACATAGTGGTAAAAAAGTATGATAATAAAGTCGGGATTCCACCACCATTGGTTGAGTGGGTGGTGGAAGAGATTGATGAAAATCTCGTCAGTGATGACGGGTCGGAACCGGTAAAATTAACTAAATCTAATAAAAATGAAACTAAAATTAACAAATCGGTTCTGAAGGATGACACCAACAACTCTAAGGACAAGGAGAAGGTGAAAACCGTTCCCTATCCAGATGCTTTGTTGGCACCATCGAAGGCGAATATGGCAACATAACGAGGCCCGCAACAAGAGGAGACGTGGGAAACGTTTAAACAAGTAAAAATTAACTTTCCTCTATTAGATGCAATAAATCAAATTTCCGCCTACGCTAAGTACTTTAAATAGTTGTGCACACAGAAAAATGAGTCATAAGATTCCTAAACATATTGATTTACTGATAACGTGAGTGCAATTCTTTCGGGTATTCTTCCACCCAAGCTACAAGATCCGAGAACACCCTTTATACCCATTCAAGTGGGTGATTTTAAAATTACTCGGGCGCTTCTAGATCTAGGAGCTAGCATCAGTATTCTTCCGGGAAGTCTATACGATCAGTATGACTTTGGCCCGCTTCGGGCGGCTGCTACCACGGTTGTCTTGGCTGACCAGACACCGAAACTTCCCCTAGGAATACTGACTGATATTATTCTCAAGGTGGAAGACTTTTATTTTGCGTTTGAATTTTTGGTCCTCGATTATGTTTTGGGTGAAAGGACCAAGCAGCCTACGGTTATCCTCGGTAGACCATTTTTGGCTACCGCAAATGCCATCATTAATTGTAGAAATGTTACTGTTGACATGGCATTCGGTAACTGTAAGTTGAGGATTAATGTTTTCACACGTGGAGATAATTCTCCGGTTGATAACGAATGCTTCATGGCCGATGTCACCGACGAGTGCATCCCGCTATACGACTCTTTCGTCAGTACGGATGGCACAGCGGAGACGTGTTTTTTGTTTGACGGGTTACAGGTGGAAACAAACAAGTTGCTGGAAGATGAGGAGAAACAAATGGAGATCGCATCTGTGCGAGGAGACCGCCCACCATGGTCAGTACATGTGGAAGCACTTCCCGAGAAGATTGATACCGGGTTGAAACCGTCAATGCTGGAAGCACCAAAAGTTGAGCTGAAAGAGCTCCCAAAGCATTTAAAATATGATTTTCTTGGTAAGAATAATACATTGCTTGTTATTATAGCTTCTAACTTATCTGTTGAACAGGAAAATGCTTTGACGGCGGTGCTAGCTGCAAACAAGGAAGCAATCGGGTCTACGATAGCGGACTTGAATGGAATTAGTCCCTCAATTTTGATGCACAGAAGCGGCTTTCAAACCCGCACACGATGCTCAGCGGAGGTTGGACCCGAACATGAGGGAAGTGGTGAAGAAAGAAGTGCTGAAATGGCTGGATGTTGGGATTATTTTTGCTATCTCAGACAGCACGTGGGTGAGCCCGACACAGACAGTACCGATAAAGTCGGGCATCCAAGTCTTCAAGGACAACTCAGGTAACGAGGTCGCCACCCGGCCGGTAACCGGGTGGCGCATTTTTATAGATTATCGAAAACTGAATGCGACAACATCGAAAAGATCACTTTCCGCTTCCGCTTATCGATAAATTGTCGAAAAGCTGTTTGGTCAGAAATTTTATTGCTTTTTAGACGGTTATTCTGGGTATAACCAGATAGCTATTCATCCTGAAGATTAGGAGAAGACCACGTTTACGTGCCCGTATGGCACATTCGCGCTTAGGCGAATGCCTTTCAGGCTATATAACGTCGCGCCACCTTTCAAATGTGCGTGATGAGTATCTTTTCAGATATGGTGGGGGAGTCTTTAGAAATCTTTATGGATGATTTTTCGATTTTTGGAACATCTTTTCAGTCATGTTTATATCAATTCGAAAGAGTTTTGAAAAGATGTGTCGAAACGAACATGTTGCTTAGTTGGGAAAAGAGTCATTTTATGGTCCAAGAGGGAATTGTTTTGGGCCATGTTGTGTCGAGTCGGGGGATCAAGGTGGACCGGGCTAAGGTCCAAGTTATTTCTACTCTACCTCATCCGGTGAATGTCAAAGGCATTAGATCGTTTTTGGGGCATTCCGGGTTTTATAGACGGTTTATTAAGGGTTTTAGTGATATTACCAAACCCTTATGTAATTTACTACTTAAGGATGCCCCGTTTGACTTTAATGATGAATGTGCTAAGGCCTTTGACATTATGAAATTGAAATTAGTGGAAGCCGATCTTGCAATCACCTGACTAGAGTCTACCCTTTGAAATAATGTGTGATGCAAGTGATTATGCGGTCGGGGCTGTTTTGGGTCAACGGGTTGACAAGAAACCCGTTTCCATATACTATGCGAGTAAAACTCTCTCTGATGCATAATTTAATTACACAACAACCGAGAAAGAGTTACTAGCAGTAGTATATGCTCTAGATAAATTCAGGTCATATATTTAGGGAAGTAAAGTAATCATTTATTCTTACCACTCTATAGTTAGGTACCTCATGGATAAGAAGGATGCAAAACCAAGGCTCATCAGATGGGTTTTGCTGCTGCAGGAATTTGATCTAGAGATTCGGGATAAGAAAGGAAGTGAAAACGTTGTTGCAGATCACTTGTCCCGAATTATGGTGGAAAATGGGATCACAAACGGGCCCATTAAGGAGTCCTTTCCGGATGAGCACATCTTTGCAGTCTCACAAAATCCCTGGTTTGCTCATATTGTTAATTTTAAAGTTGCAGGTGACTTACCGGAGCATTGGCCAAGGAGAAAGAAGATACAGTTGATGTCCCAAGCTAAACAGTACATTTGGGACGATCCAGGCTTGTTTTAGATTTGTGCAGATCAGATGATCAGAAGATGCATACTCGAGGAGGATGTCAGATCGGTGTTGGAACACACATATTCGTCTGCGTGTGGTGGTCATTTTAGTGGCCAGAAAACCGCTTGAAAAGTTTTAATGAGTGGTTTCTTTTGGCCTCAGCTCACGAGTTCGCGACACACTTTTTAAAGTGTCAACAACTCGATAGCATTTCTAAGAGGGACGAGATTCCCTTGAAACCGATCCTAGTTGTCGACATTTTTGATGTTTGGGGGATCGATTTCTTGGGCTCGTTTCCGAATACGCACGGTAATTTGTATATCCTAGTGGTTGTTGCGTATGTTTCTAAATGGGTTGAGGCGATAGCCACTAGGACACATGATCACATAATCGTTTGCAATTTCCTTCAAAGTAACATATTTTCTAGATTTGGAGTTCCCCAAACCATCATAAGTGATGGGGGATCTCATTTTAAGAACTTTAAATCAGGAAATTGCTTAAACGATTGGACAAGTTGAGGTTTCCAATAGGCAAATCAAACAGATTTTTCATAAAACCGTTCAGGCAGACCGAAAGGATTGGTCAATTAAGTTGACCGATGCCCTATGGGCCTACCGAACTGCTTACAAAACACCAATTGGAACCACTCCTTATAGGCTTGTGTATGGAAAGGATTGCCATTTACCCGTCAAAATTGCACAAAGGGCGTTTTAGGCTACTAAACAGGTTAACATGGATTATGATGATGCAGGTAAGGCAAGAAAGTTGGCTTTGTGCGAGATTGAGGAGTTGAGAGACGAGGCGTACGATTACGCATCCGCTTACAAGGAAAATATGAAAAAAGTTCACGATGCTAACATCCGGTTGAAGAATTTTGAAGTTGGTTAATGAGTACGGTTATACAACACAGGGATGAAGCTCTCCCCGGGTAAGTTGAAAAGTAAGTGGACGGGCCCATATTCGATTGTACGAGTCCGGAATCATGGTCAGTACAAGATTGAGGATTTCGGTTATCATTTGAGGCAAGTGGTAAATGGCTATAGATTGAAGCCATATTTGGGGATGAAGGATATACACGAGATGGATGAGGAATCGGTGAGTTTCATTTTGACTTCACCGGTTTATGAAGACAATTGAGTTCGAGGCACTGTCGAGCTATAGACTTTAAATTCACGCTTACGGGAGGCAACCCAGGGTTTGTAAGTGTATGTACAGTTTATTTTCATTTTTTTGAGTCTTGTACTTAGTGTCGTCTAGAGTTTTATGCAGCAAAAGCCAAGTGTGGGGATGCTCGTTGAAGAGTTGGAAGTTCAAGAAGTTCGGTAAGCATTTGGTCAATTACACGTCTTTCCAGGCACGTACAGTGTGCTTTGTGTTTGGAAACGTGTTTAGGATGATGTCAGGATGCCGAAAAGTGGTCGGGTCAGAAAATGTCCGAGCCCATTTTCGTAAAATTTTGTTTCTGTTAACAGAGCCTATCGCGATTCGCGATGGGCTTGTTATTACCTCTATCGCGTATAGCGATGGAGGAGGGGCATCAGGCATCTGTGACGTCATCGTGATACGCAGTGACGTCACCAACACCCCATCGCGTATCGTGATGGGGTCAAAACCCTAATTGAACAACAATTGGGTGGTGATACGCGATCGCCACCTAATTGACCCATCGCGTATCGCGATGGGTCGTGGTTAACCCGATTCATTATTAATATATCTGACTTTTCTTCTTCTTCTTCTTCCTTCTTCTTTCCTCCCTCTTCTTCCTGTCTTCTTCCCCCCTTTTGTCTTCTCCGGCGACCTTACTCCCATCACCACCACCGTCCAATCACCACCGTCACCACTTCCAGTCACCGGCCCCCACCACATCACTCACCACCACTCACAATCACTATAGTCAACACCACCACCCTCATCACCGCGTCTACCTACCACCACCCATCCACAGTCAACGCCATCCACAATCACCATCGTCGCCACTCCACCCTCACCTTCCCTGTCACCACACCCTTGTCACCACCGCCACAGTCAACACCACCACTGACCACCGCCATCCTACCCACCACAGTTTCCGTCCACAGTTATTATTCTTTAGTCGATCCGAAATCGAGGTATTATTAGTTTATTATTATATTTTATGTTGGAGCTCGAATGGTTTATGTCAGTTTATTTCGTTATTTTGAATTTAGCAATTGGACACTTTGTCGGGGCGGTTTGTGTGTTTGCTTAGGTGTTTCTTTGAGATCATAATTAATGGGTTTTGTCAGGTAGTTGTTTATTTTGCTATTGGGTGTCGGGCCGGTTTCGTATTTCGTTTATTAACTTGGGGTTGTCGGGTTAATCGGGGATATTGGTATTACTGATTGTCGATATTTTGATTATCGAATCTTGGGTTAATGTAACATTGTGACAAGTCGGGTATTTGATGTTTAACTTAAATTTCATTATTTTATTGTTAAATAAATGATAGTGACGATTCGTTATAAAATGTTTATTTTGAAATTAATTTTTTAATATTTTATTCATAAAACCCGATTTATCACATAATTCGTTGTTACCGACAGTTTATTAATTTGTTTGCACTGTAATCGAGTCAGTCTGTCAGTTTAGTTTGTTCGTGTCAGTTTGTTAATTGTTTTTGTTTGTTTTGTGTCGGGTTGTGTTGATTGTAAGTTTGTTAATTGAGTCTCAGGGACACTTTGATAGTGTGAAATTAAATGTTTTGAATTGCAAATTGATTACTCGTCCGTACTCAATCTCCATTCTAGCGGGATAATCTGGTTTTTAGAATTACGCAAAGGGTGTCCCCGTATTTTTCGTCTTTATTTATTTTATTATTTTATTAACAATTTAATATTATTTTATAATGTGGTACGACTGTGACCGAAATGCTATACGGTCGTCGCTACATTGATGGTTGACATATCTAACTAAACTGTTTGATTTTTCAGATATGTCTGATATTCCAGAGCCTTCTCGCGCCACTGGGCACAAGAGACCAGGACTGATCCTCGCACCATATGGTACGATGGGTAGGAGGTATCAATTACCCTTGGCATTGAGCCAGCGGATATCATGGGTGATGGACGCCGTACGCAGCACCAGGTGCTCAGGTTCCTTATCACGACCGAGGAGTACACGCGGTTTACTCGCATTCGAGGTATGCAGCTCTTGGGTATGCGATCGTTCGATTGGGGATTATTGGATACCTTGGGGGTAGAGACCAGGCTCCGGGGGTTGATTTCGGATCAGTGGTTGGTAGTAATCGAGTGTTACTCGATATCATACGTCGAGTTCACACACAAGTTTTACTCGACATTCAAATTCATGGCCACCGATTTCGACGAGCCACATGCTGTGTCGTTCTCACTTGGACGACACGTTTATGAGATGTCGGTCCTTGATTTCGTTGTGGCAACTATCTTCTACACGCGGGAGGATGTTCAGACTCTCGCGTTTTACAGAGCTTTCGCGGTTATACGACGCATCTGCAGCAGGACCGAAAGTTTTGGCTCACTGAGCTTCATCTGGATCAGTTTTGGGGCCAAATCGCGAACGGGGCCCCCTCGAGTTCTGTAGTGGCATCCTCTATCTAGGACCCGTCCACCGATACTTAAACCGCATTGTTGCTTTCACTATCGTTGGCCGTCATTCGGGCCGTGATAAGTGTAGCAACCTCGATCTGTTGTGCCTCCTGTCATCACTGGTAGGGAGGCCAACATTGCGATGCTGCTCCTTACATCTTTTGGCAGAGGTCGGAGTCTGCAGGGGGCGACGGCCCAGTTAGCACTGGGGCTACATATCACCATGATTGCATAGAGCCTGGGTGTTTTTGATAGATATCTGGTCGTGTACTTCACCCGGGGACCGGCTACAGGGCCGTTTGGGTTGGCGGATGCTCGGAGAGCCGGAATTTGTGAGATGGACGATCCACCCGCGCTCATCCCGACATGAAAGGGCCCATAGGTACCACCGCCGGAGGGTTCAGCAGCGGCTATCGCCATGCAGAGGGGCATTCCGACACACATACATCATATCTTGGTCCCTCGCATGATGCGACAGCAACCGCAGTTCGAGCTTCGACAGCCACCACCTCAGCATCAGCAGCCGCAGCAGCCAGTCACACTCGTGATGATCTATCAGCAGCAAGCAGCAGATGTTGGAGGAGGCTCGGCTGAGAGGGAGGAGGCCCAGCCCATAGGCAGGAGACGCGGGCCCACCTGGCCCGCTATGATGATTATTTTCATTTGTTATTTCATTCTTCGCAGGTACCGCTCCCAGCATCATTGATTATCAAAGAGGAGCAGCCTGTGAACCCGCGGGATACTACTGATTATCCACCAGCGTAGTAGCTTTTGGTTAAATTTTTACTTTATTTTTTTTTTATTCTCATGGTCTGTATTATGTTAATATTATATTATTGAGAATCCTGTATGGGTAACCAATTGGGCATATATGTATGTATATATCTTTTGATTACTACTGTGTTTGATTAATTTGTATATTATGTTGGAACCGAACTTTGTGGGTGTAGTTCACAATAAACCCTCACGAAACCCCACTCGTCCTCCCGGGCTACCAGGAGGTTTAAAGGGCTTGTTTCATATGCTAAATGCAATCGTGATTCCTACGAAAGTGAGTTAGGTCTTTTAACGTTTTAACTAGCTTAACAAAATTTATTAAGAAACGACTTAATTCGGCTCGGTAACTGTTTTAATAAAATTAACATAAAATCATTTTCATAAATCTTAAAAGACCTATGTCTTACACTTGTGAGAAGCTTGCTTCTACACGTCTCGATATTTTGCAGGTTCGATTATTAGTTTGATAATTGGTTGAGACAAGAGTATACGAGTGTTTTGGAGAGTTCGCGAGCCGACTGGTCCGTTTCCAGTCCCGTTGATATCAGGTGATTTCAGTTTCATAATTTATTTTGTCTTATTAGTTTAAATGTTAAAAATGTAATTGTATAACTGCTAGTAGAACTGTCACATTTAATCCCCGAATTTTTAAAATTGCTTAAAAATCAAAAAGAAAATTTCAACCCTGTCCCTCAAATGTTCGTTAATTGTTTAAATATTTTAACATTGAGGACATGTAAACCTCAAGTGTGGGGATGGGGGAAATTTGAAAATTTTACCCCGATAGTACCTCGAAGAGTATTTAGAAACCAAATTTGTTAAATGTTAATTATTTCCATTAATTCCAAGTATAGGTTTCTGGTCATGGTTGGTTTTTCAGCTTCTCGATAGTCTTACTCATGAATGTTTTCATAATGAGAAATTGAAAATTGGGTCGTTTAGGCGGGGATAATGAGTCATGGGGACTGGTACACATCTTTATATTGGCAACCTTATTCCTCCGGTACGTGTGTGAGTTGACCACATATATAATACACATATAATATATAGTACACACATGTCATATTAGTGATTTCATCGATGTTCATGGATTACGGGATTGTAGTTGGCAAAATGCAAAAGTGATGGAGGCAATTAGGTTAACCCTCGTCTGGATGAGCGAGAGTGTGGGTACTGGGGGTTTGGGACTCATACATTATACATATGAGCGTGGGTAATGTGAGGGGCGGGGGGTTGGTTCCCTTTGAAAACATTTCTTGGACCTATTTTTCATTTGATTAACCCTGACATTATGTTACGAGACGATTCGGCTTAATAGGTTTCTTTGTATTTGTATTTATTTTTATTTTTGTATTTGTATTTTTTTCAAAGTATTAAGCATCACGATTATTATGTTTAAAAAATAGCAAAAAGATGTTTGTTTATATGCAGTTACGTAATTAGTAGTTCGATTGTGTCTAGTAAAAAAAATTGTTGAATTCAGTATGTATGATAGTGTTGTTTATTTAGATGTTTTGTAATAAGCCGGGTCGAATCGTTTGAGCTACTTAAAAATTTCCCTTCCATACCCTTACACCTAGCCCCCTTACAACCCTTTTTAGGTCCTCTTGATTTGCATTCGTGTCAAAGCAGTTTTATGGATGGATAGCTATTTATAAGTGATACTGAGAGCAGAGTGATACTAGCACATCTTTTGCTAGTCCAGATATTAAACCGAGAGGAGAGATGTTATATTATGAGGGGTATGAACATGTGTGCCTTAACCGGAAACAAAGTACACTTGTCTGGGCGGCTCTATTGTTTTTATTATAACACTTAACAGTATTTGTGGGATATCAATCTAGAAAGTGTGACTCTGGGAAACTGGGTATGACCTTAAACCTTACTAGTACTAATGACGATAATCTACATACCTATGATGGAGGTTGATGTTTTCTTTAGAGTTTTCTTAAGGGAAAGAAAAAGATAAGTGTGGGGATGTGATGGTTGGTTAATTTGTATATGTTTTACTTCGTTTATTCTTTAGTTTTGATCGTTTATTTTAGGAACTTCGATACTTCATACGTGTATTATTGGATTTCAGGTCACAGGCGTTAAAGTACTCAATTTAGACCTGTGGTAACACGGAATGAAGACCCGGGACGTCCAGCATGCGAAACGAGACAAATTACTAAAGATTGTTGGTGACAAGTCCCATCGCGATACACGATGGGCTTGGCTGAGGACCCATCGCGTATCGCGATGGGTATTAAATGAGATGTTGACTTTCTGGTCCATCGCAATACGCGATGGACCAGTGAAGATCCCATCATGTATCGCGATGGGGTGGTCTGAAGACGGGCTGTTAGGGTTTATATCATAATTTTCATCATAAACAACCCCAACTCGTGTTTTATCAAGGAGAGCCGATTTCCAGCAGTTGAAGAAGGCGATTTTACCATTCTAGTTCGTGTCAAGACCATATCTATGATCGATATCATCATTATTGGCGATTAAATGATGTCGCGGCTCGGCTAATCTCCTAGAATCTCACCCAGGATGTATAGTTTGTAACTTTTACAGTATTTCTCATGTGACTAAGAACAATATGTGTAATTGTTTATGGTTGATATCTGATTATTGATATTTAGTATTTCTGTGTGTTCAATCGGTTTAGGTTTACGTTGGTCTCAACGATTTGTTACCAGTTGCTAGATAACTGATCATATGATTGGTCTCAACGATAAAACATATAACTGCCCTTAACTGAGTCACACTGGCTAGGACTGTTTGATAAACAGTGTCGTGTGTAAAGCGATTGTAGATGTCTAAGGTTTTGTCTGATTGATCAGTCTGTAGTTAACCATTAATAATTAATCTGTTAGGTTACATGAGATTACTGTAGGTTGCTTACTTGAATTCCCGACTATGATTTGCTTTGTTAATTGATTGAAACTTGTTGCACGTTTGTTTGCTTAACTCTAAATTCAAACCATTGCTTGTGTGATCAGCACTAAATCTGTTACTTCATAATATTAAAGTTGTTTACACGAATCACATTGACCACATACTCCTGGTGCATACGATACCTTACTTATCCTATCTAGATAGTTTAATTAGGTTTTTGACTGACTCAAACGACGGTCATCACCATCTCGATGCTAGAATGATAACTTTTATTATATGAAAACTCGATGAAAGGAATGTGAGAATCCCAATTCCCACCGAAATCAAGAACACGCGCTCGTAGCATATCCTCGAGTGTTTGAATTGTACGTTCGGATTGTCCGTCCGTTTGAGGATGATAGGCGGTGCTAAGATAGAGACGTGTTCCCAAGGTTTCTTGAAGTGATCGCCAAAAATGAGAAGTAAAAAGAGCATCGCGATTGGAGATGATAGATGTAACACCCCGCAACCGCAGCGGAAACGTAAACGGGATGAGACAGACACCTCTGATATCAACCACATTGTTTATAAAGAAAACTGAATACATTAATATACTTCAAATTACATTATCTTGTATTTCATTACCGTCTAGGTGATACACACATCATACAATATGATACACAATTCTATTTGTTATAATGTATCCTAACATCCTGCACGCAAATCTTACACACATCAAGCACTTAGCACGTAAGCAATCACTTCATCTTAATTGTACCTGAAAAGCATGTGAGAAAACGGGTAAACTACGAATAGTTGGTGAGTTTCACAATTCGAGTAAACCATGATAAATCATTATCATAAAATAATATTATTATCGATGTAATTATGCTGAGCCCACAAGTTAAACCTCTGACTATCACACACAACCCCCGTGGCATATCCCCCGCCTACGGACCCGTGGCATATCCCCCACCCACGGAACTGCCCCAAACCGCTATGTCTATCATTACAAAGCAAAATATATATAACACCCAAAATAGACATGTGCAACTGGCTGGGAAACATCAGCAAATCCATGCCGGACCAGTTGGGTTTGTCAGACCAATAGTACTATCCACACTCTACCGGCTTTCAGTTAATCACTCGTGTTCCGGGGCCTTAGAATGTTAGCAACTCAGACAATTACCATCTTAGTACATTTCCGTACGATTCCCGTACAATAAAATATATAAATCCACGCAAATCCATGCGTTCAGTATGTATTTAAACATTTCAGTAGTAACATGCTTCCGCCCCGAGAAAATATGTAAAAACAGTTCAGAAAAAGGGGCTCGTGAAACTCACTTTAGCACATGCAAGCAGGTAACAACAATCATTATCAATTAACACGTCCAATCTGTAATATGATCCCTACGGTCGTTATTATACACTTATTGTTTATATAATCCTTTAACCGTATCAACCGGTACATCTGGGGACACTGTTAACCCAGTACTGTACCCGAAATACTTCTCCGGACTCAGATTGTGATATCGTTTAGAGTTCCATGGTCACAATTACTATTAGTCGTTTTTCTCGTTTTGCGAGCCTAGCACGGTTATCCGTTTTTATGTTTCAAAAATGAGTTTGGTCACACACGACCCGAAAATAGTGGTTGACTGATAATTTAATTAAAGATGTGAAATTATAGCTCGGTTTAGACGTCCCGATTGGCCGCGGGACCCGTTTCCGTCTTTGGCGTACCGGAAACTGTTAAAATAGGTTAAAATTACTCAAATCATCCGAATTATTTTCGGATGATTCATTTTTACTTGTTTAACTCATTTATATGAAAATAGTCCATTTTTAGGGTTTTTATACACCAGTCAGCTCGCTTAAGCGAACTTTACCGGTTCACTCGTTTTAAGCTTTAAAAGTTTGTTTTTGCACAAATAATTATCCGTTTAATCTCGGATCTTGAAATTTTGCACAAAAGACTTTTTGACAGTGGGGAATTTTATAAAAATATTTCCAGAATTAATTTTTATATTTAAAATTTACTTATCTATTTTTAAACACCATTAAACACTAAATATGTCGTAAATCCAAACGATCTTAGAAAAATCCCAAATTTCTCCTGGATGTCCCATGCCATCCACATAGTCCCCTGTAATTTTTCCAGGACCAAAATCTTCTTTTACAAGCCATTTTCACTAAAACCGAGCTAGAAAACCCTAGAACTCGTTTAACCGAAAAGCCTACTTAGACTTCTCCAACTTACCTCAAATTTTGTGTGTGACTTATACATGATATAAAAAGCTTATCTGTAATTTTCCAGAATTTTTCATAATGACTATTTTTCACCATTTTTGGCCAAAACCGAGCATTAAATTCACCAAATATTCATCCTTTATCCAAAAATTACCAAAAATTCACGGAACTCATATTTTCATGTATCTAACACCTCTGTAAAATTTCATGACCTAACTCTACACGTATCACAATCTGTCCAAATATCCCAAAACCGAACATAACCGAATATACCTTTCGTTTTCCGCCACTACAAGCTACAAACTCGTCTTTCCGCCTTATCTACCACTAAATACAGAACCTACAACCAACATACCACAATACCAAGCAAGTTACACTCACGATCAAGCCTCTTACACTATAGTTTCGGTTATGATTCAAAAACAAAGATTTAAACCATAAAAATTCGTTTTGGTCCGTTTAACTCCTTTCTTGGACCAAGATCCCTTGTATAACCCGTATACATCACTTGATCATGCAAGAATCGGTTGTCATCTTTGAAACCTCATTTTCTTGCAAATGAACTCAAGAAACGAAGATGGAAACGTGATTAACTCGATTCTTTACCTTGTTTTCTTGCTACAAACTTTCGGTTTTGGATCATGATCTTGAAGAGGTTGATGAATGTTGAGAGTTTTGATGAGAAAAAAAGAAAATGGAATGGGGAATGACCCCCCTTGGGTCCGATCGGTTAGATAGGGGGTGGGGTGGGACCCACTTCTCTATTTTTAGCCACACAATTGGATTCCCGTAATCCGGATAACGTTTTGGATATTCTGGTTCAGTTCGTTTTTCGGTTAAAGGTCTGATTCGGCTTAAAACGAGGTTAAAACGGTCGTTTTTCGGCTTAAAAATGAAATTTATATAAAACCGATTTAAAAAATTTAAAAACTTAAACCATGACATTTATTAACTTAAAACGTCATATTACTAATAATTGCGCATCTTTTTCGGCTTGATCGATCGTCTCTTGCTTGGTTTGGTATTAAAGGTTTCGTTTAACGCACCGACGTACTATTAAATCTAAATTCTTTTTCTGTGCTTTAATCCACTTATCCCGAAGCTTTAATACTTCGTAACATCACTAAATATCATATATCTCGTCTATAATTGAACCCTCGATTCGTTCGGGTTTCAATCACTATCGATCGATTGATCGCATATTCAATACGGTGAATTATATATTCACGTACAATCAATACAATGAACCATGTATTCTCGTATAATTACTATGGTAATTCATGTACCCGACATTAAATACGACGTAACTATTGTCTACCGGTTAGGGTATACTTGGTTTCGTCGGAATCGTTACATTCTCCCCCCGTTAAGAAATTTCGTCCTCGAAATTTTACACGCCCACTATCCCCTTTCGAGAGAAAGGTGGGGGGGTTTTTCCATCAGAATTCACCCTCGCGTTACCAGGTATAATCTGGTCCTCGCTGTGAATTCCACTTAATCTTAATCAATAAAGCTTGGTATGTCCAAACTGTTTAGTTTTCCCGTCTACTATCTCTACGGAATTACTTATGATATTAGGCATGTCTTCTATGAGTACCTCCATTATTGGTACTTTCGTTGCCTCGTCGCTTAGGTACCTTTCAACTCGTATACATGGCAAAACATCATGTATAGTACCTAGCCCATGGAGTACTTTAATCGATAAACTAAATGACCAATCATGGAGATAGTCTCATGAGGTCCAATATATTAAGGAGCTATTTTCGGTTTTGCCAAACCTCATATCACCTCTCTAAGGTGATGCCTTAAAAATGCCTTGTCACCTCTTTCCAGTGACAATGGTTTCCTTTGAATGTTGGCATAAATCCTTTGCCAATCTCGCGCTGCTTTCAACTTGTCTTAAATATTATAAAATCCGATTGGTTGTTTCTCGAATCAATTCAAATCTTATGGCTTGAGTGACGCCCATTTTCAATTTAACAAATTGTTGATAATTACTTCACCCATAGAAAGCTTCAAGCTCTCGATGCTTCCTTCCCCGCCTTCCAATAATGGAAGTAGGATGACTATCTCGATCTGAGATAATGGAAAATGGTACTCCACGACGAGATACCATTTCACCATCATGAATTTGGGCGAGAATTCATTGTGGTAATCGTCATGGATTGGAATGAAATGCGAGGATTGGTTAATCGATCCGCGATTTCCCAATTTACCTCATGCCTTAGATATATCTTGGGAATTTGCGTCCCGAAATCCATTGTAATTTATTCCCACTATCATTGGCGAATTTTCAGTCGTTGCGGCGTTCCCTAGGGTTTTCGGTGTGCAGCCTTATCTCTTGCAAAACTCAAATATTCACCAACATACGTAACCATATCTTTCTCCAACTCGGCCATTAATAAAATCCTTTCAGATTTTCATATCATCAATAGTCTAATCGGATCCCGGATGTATGGAATATTTCGATCTATGCGCTTCGTTCATGATTAATTCACGAAGGTCATGGAGGGTCGGGATCCAAACCTGATTTTTTTTTTTTTTTTTTTAAGTAGAGAATTTCGTCCACGCGCTGTTCGAAATTCTTCTCGTTGCCGTAAAGTCCCTCCTTTTCCAATTGTTCCTCTTTCAACGCCTCACGTTGAGCGACTCGAATCAGGTCCGAAAGGTTCGACTGGACTATCATCCCTAGCGCTTTCACTCGCAATGGCTTAACCCGATCTTTCCTACTCAAGGCATCGGCTACGACGTTAGCCTTGCTGGGGTGATAACGGATGTCACAGTCATAATCGTTTAACAACTCGACCCATCTTCGTTGCCTCATATTCAGTTCTTTCTGATTGAATATGTGCTGCAAACTTTTATGATCGATGAAGATGGTGTACTTCGTACCGTAGAGATAATGTCTCCAGGTTTTAAGTGCGAAGATAACCGCTCCCAGTTCTAAGTCGTGAGTAGCGTAATTTTTCTCGTGTACTTTTAACTGTCAGGAAGCATAGGCTATAACCTTATTATTCTGCATCAACACGCATCCTAACCCTCTACGCGATGCGTCACAATACGCGACAAAACCATCGTCTCCATCGGGGAGACTTAAAATCGGCGCTTGGCACAATTTTAATGGTTTCTATCTTATTTGGATCTATGTGAAATCCTTGTTGCTTTACAACATGACCAAGGGATTATGCATTCTTTATTCAAAATCACATTTCAAAAACTTCACGTACAACTCCTCTTGCTTTAACACTTCCACAATTTTCCTTAACCGTCGTTCGTGCTCTTCTTTACGTTGCGAATATATCAAAATATCATCAATGAATGCCATGACACGTTTGTCAAAAAAAAGTTTACAGACTCGGTTCATGAGGTCCATGAATACTGCCGGCGCATTTGTTAGCCCGAAAGGCATAACTAAGAATTCATAATGGCCGTAACGGGTCCGAAACGCTGTTGTTGCAACGTCCTCCTCTTGGATTTTTCATTTGGTGATAACTATTTCTAAGATCAATTTTTCTAAAATAAATCGCCCCTTGCAGTTGGTTAAACAGATCATTCACTTCGAAGAAGTGAATACCTATTCTTGATCGTCACTTTATGCAATTCTCTCTAACCAATACATATCCTAACACTTCAGTCCTTCATTTCCCAAATAACACTGGTGCACCCCATGGTGACTAACTAGGTCGTATGAAACCTTATCCAATAATTCTTGCATTTCAGTTGGTGCAAGTCGGTAAGATGCTTTAGCAACAGGGCCAGCTTGAGGTATTAAATCGATTCTGAATTCGACCTGTCGGGTTGGCGGTAATCCAGGGAGTTCTTCTGGGAAAACTTGTGGAAATTTGCTCACCACCGGGATATCTTCTATATGTTTTCTTTTAAATACTTTGGCAATCACGTTTGTCAAATACACCACGTCTTCTTGTCGTAAATATTATAACATCTCAAGATGAGATTAGAGTGGTAACATAATACCGTACACTTTTCTCTGTATCAAATCGCTTCATCGTCCGAAGGAGATCTTCTAATCATCTTCTTTTCATATTTGATTTCAGCTTCATGTTGATTTAGCCAATCCATGCTAACTATTACGTCAAAACTTCTTTACTTTACTGGTCGTAGGTCAATAAGGAAAGGTTAATCGTTCAGAATAATAGGACAATTCCGAACAATTTAGTTAACCATTAGGGATTTACCGTTAGCGATTCTACAGTATAGGGTTCTATAGTTTCACTAATCGGTATCTTTCCAAAGGGTAGGAGATTAAAAGGAATTAACTACTATCGACGACCGTAAAAATATCACTGGTGCCTATTGATTTAAAACCACAACATATTTAATACCACCTTTGGATCATGACGTGCTTTATTCAAATTTCTCACAAAAGCACGGCTCCTTGCTTGATCAGAGGTTGATGCTTGTCATGAGGTTCGTCATCCAACGACACTTTGGTTCAACTTTGGGCAATTTCTCTTGAAACGTTCTGTACTGCCACATTCATAGCAAGTACAACTGTTTGGCATAATTTGATTTCTTTGGATGGATGGTTATTGAAGCTGTTGGGTTCGGAGTGGTTGAACACGGATGGGTTGGGGTTGCCGGTTCACATGGCTTCAATTGGTTCTACAATTGGGCATTACGTCCACCTTTACCACACCTGTGGCCTACTATCACTCGACATTCTTCTTCCTGCCGATAACCATATTTTCCACATTTAGGGAAGGACCCTTCATGCGGTTCATGTTTTCACACCAGAACTAGTCTTAGTATAATTCTGGGTTGTAGGACATACCTACTTATTCAAAAGCCTATCTTGCACTATACCTTTATCAGTTCTCTTCTTTAACACCCGATGTCTCACCTAGAGTCCTTCCAGTCGGCTTCCCATAGAGTTAAATATATCGATGCTGGCTTATGACACAACCCTTCCAAAGGTTGTATATTTTACAGGATTGACTATACCCCTTATCGATGGAGTTAGTCCCCAATATAGCACTCACTTCGCTTAGTTTCAGGAGTAAATAGCCATGTTACCAGACATGACAATTCCTTCAAACGATTAGCGTGTTTTAAGTGATCAGCACACAACATTTCTATCTTCCATAGCTCAGTTTCCAATCTCTTAACTTAATTACTCGAATAAAAGTGCTCTAGCACAAGAATTTTAAATGCTGACCATATCGTCTAAGTAATAATTTTCTAACTATAATTTCGTACCATCGTGTTCCATCATGATACAACATAATCTACCAACATATCTGTAGCATATTTCACTACACAATGTTCTAGACTCTTACCAATATCCTTAACCATTTCGGTCTTTTCTATCCACTCGCTAATCTATTCCTCCCTTTACCATCAGTAAACAATTAATAATCCCCTTAACCCAACCGATAAACATATCCTTCATACCGGATCTAATTCATTACGACTACTATTCATGCTTAGTTTATAACTAATACTTGTAGTCATATAGTATTCGGTGGAACATTATCACTCTTAGTAATAACACTAAGAGTTGAGATATTCATAATCAAGTGATTGCTCGATCTATAATTCTGTGATCACATTTGCATCAACACTAGCAGTGATCTGTGATACGACATTCAGTATCATCATCTGCTATCTTTGAGCAATCAACTGAATCATATCAATCTCCATCATTGGAGTTACTCTTTTTATGTCATTCTGTCGTACTCATCCCGTACGCAGTAATCAATACTAATCTCACCGTATAACTCGTTACCAGTTCAATCATAACAGCAGGTATACATACACACCGAATATTATCATACGTATTACACACACCAGTATCTAGTATATATGTCCCACAAGTATAATGACATATGGACTTAACCTGACGTCAGTTAACGTTTAAACATTTTTCATACTCTTGTCACCAACTGACATATAGTTCTTTCTCAACAAAGATTAACGTTTACTATGCTTGATTTCAATATCCTTCTGCATGTCAGCATAACCGATACATGCTCACCGTGAGCACCAAACGATTACGTACCACGGAGTTATAATATCCGTGTCTATTTGTATATCCGGCATACACGGTATACCACCTACGAACGAACAACCCACTAGGCTATAATGATTCCAACACCTCTTTGTGTATGGGTAATCATTCTATTCGAGTATACATGGGTATGGGCATCTAACGGATGTAAGGATAGCATAGGGAATTGCAAGGTTCAAGGTAATCGCGCAACATGGGTTGCCTTCAGATATTATCAATTACTATTATGGGGAACTCTATCACTTGCTCAGTCAATGTCCTCAGGTGTTCTAGGTTCGCTAAAATCGGTAACTCTCGATATGGAGGTGGTATGTCTCATATGTTTGAGAGTGAGAAACACACATATATATTTCTATATATATTATTTTTATCTGCTCATTTACTATCAAATTTATTATTATTATTATTATTATTATTATTATTATTATTATTTTATTTCATTTTATTTATTTATTTACTTATTTTTTTTTTTTTTATTTTTTTTTACCTTAATGGAATAGGAATGGGTTCAGGTACAGATCCGTCCGTACGTGAGGGTCGGCGGCCCGGGTGAACATTGGGGGTTATTAGGATATACGGTACCGGTGTTGGTAGGGTAAGGGATTTATCAATTTTTGGTTGGTAGTGACGGTTACTAGATATTTCTGGTTAATGTCAAACGGGAGATCTAACTTGGTACTATCATAACTATGGACCGATAAGTCAGACTCATTATCAACCGATGCTCTATAAATTTCAGCATCCTCGGTACTTTTATTATTTCATCCCCCGGTTCCTTATCCGGGTCCTATTTCTCAATAGATGTATCCACCAGATATGTACATATATATATACACATTATCACGCATAAATAATATTATATACATTACACATATGTTGCCACTTTTACCTATTAATGTACCCCGTGACTTCCCCTGAATTCCCTCGTGCGGACAAGTCTGTTATTATGTTCCGAACCATAATAACTCACTTGTCCATCCAAGTTCATCCAGACCTCGTCACTATAACTTATTAGTTGATATTCAGATCCTATAATATTTGAGCTACTGGTTATATATTAGGTATCTTTTAAAGACATCCTAATTCCTTATAACCAATGGCTCTGATACCAACTTCTGTAACACCCCGCAACCGCAGCGGAAACGTAAACGGGATGCGACAGACACCTCTGATATCAACCACATTGTTTATAAAGAAAACTGAATACATTAATATACTTCAAATTACATTATCTTGTATTTCATTACCGTCTAGGTGATACACACATCATACAATACGATACACAATTCTATTTGTTATAATGTATCCTAACATCCTGCACGCAAATCTTACACACATCAAGCACTTAGCACGTAAGCAATCACTTCATCTTAATTGTACCTGAAAAGCATGTGAGAAAACGGGTCAACTACGAATAGTTGGTGAGTTTCACAATTCGAGTAAACCATGATAAATCATTATCATAAAATAATATTATTATCGATGTAATTATGCTGAGCCCACAAGTGAAACCTCTGACTATCACACACAACCCCCGTGGCATATCCCCCGCCCACGGACCCGTGGCATATCCCCCGCCCACGGAACTGCCCCAAACCGCTATGTCTAACATTACATAGCAAAATATATATAACACCCAAAATAGACATGTGCAACTGGCTGGGAAACATCAGCAAATCCATGCCGGACCAGTTGGGTTTGTCAGACCAATAGTACTATCCACACTCTACCGGCTTTCAGTTAATCACTCGTGTTCTGGGGCCTTAGAATGTTAGCAACTCAGACAATTACCATCTTAGTACATTTCCGTACGATTCCCGTACAATAAAATATATAAATCCACGCAAATCCATGCGTTCAGTATGTATTTAAACATTTCAGTAGTAACATGCTTCCGCCCCGAGAAAATATGTAAAAACAGTTCAGAAAAAGGGGCTCGTGAAACTCACCTTAGCACATGCAAGCAGGTAACAACAATCATTATCAATTAACACGTCCAATCTGTAATATGATCCCTACGATCGTTATTATACACTTATTGTTTATATAATCCTTTAACCGTATCAACCGGTACATCTGGGGACACTGTTAACCCAGTACTGTACCCGAAATACTTCTCCGGACTCAGATTGTGATATCGTTTAGAGTTCCATGGTCACAATTACTATTAGTCGTTTTTCTCGTTTTGCGTGCCTAGCACGGTTATCCGTTTTTATGTTTCAAAAATGAGTTTGGTCACACACGACCCGAAAATAGTGGTTGACTGATAATTTAATTAAAGATGTGAAATTATAGCTCGGTTTAGACGTCCCGATTGGCCGCGGGACCCGTTTCCGTCTTTGGCGTACCGGAAACTGTTAAAATATGTTAAAATTACTCAAATCATCCGAATTATTTTCGGATGATTCATTTTTACTTGTTTAACTCATTTATATGAAAATAGTCCATTTTTAGGGTTTTTATACACCAGTCAGCTCGCTACCGGTTCACTCGTTTTAAGCTTTAAAAGTTTGTTTTTGCACAAATAATTATCCGCTTAATCTCGGATCTTGAAATTTTGCACAAAAGACTTTTTGACAGTGGGGAATTTTATAAAAATATTTCCAGAATTAATTTTTATATTTAAAATTTATTTATCTATTTTTAAACACCATTAAACACTAAATATGTCGTAAATCCAAACGATCTTAGAAAAATCCCAAATTTCTCCTGGATGTCCCATGCCATCCACATAGTCCCCTGTAATTTTTCCAGAACCAAAATCTTCTTTTACATGCCATATTCACTAAAACCGAGCTAGAAAACCCTAGAACTCGTTTAACCGAAAAGCCTACTTAGACTTCTCCAACTTACCTCAAATTTTGTGTGTGACTTATACATGATATAAAAAGCTTATCTGCAATTTTCCAGAATTTTTCATAATAACTATTTTTCACCATTTTTGGCCAAAACCGAGCATTAAATTCACCAAATATTCATCCTTTATCCAAAAATTACCAAAAATTCACGGAACTCATATTTTCATGTATCTAACACCTCTGTAAAATTTCATGACCTAACTCTACACGTATCACAATCTGTCCAAATATCCCAAAACCGAACATAACCGAATATACCTTTCGTTTTCCGCCACTATAAGCTACAAACTCGTCTTTCCGCCTTATCTACCACTAAATACAGAACCTATAACCAACATACCACAATACCAAGCAAGTTACACTCACGATCAAGCCTCTTACACTATAGTTTCGGTTATGATTCAAAAACAAAGATTTAAACCGTAAAAATTCGTTTTTGGTCCGTTTAACTCCTTTCTTGGACCAAGATCCCTTGTATAACCCGTATACATCACTTGATCATGCAAGAATCGGTTTTCATCTTTGAAACCTCATTTTCTTGCAAATGAACTCAAGAAACGAAGATGGAAACGTGATTAACTCGATTCTTTACCTTGTTTTCTTGCTACAAACTTTCGGTTTTGGATCATGATCTTGAAGAGGTTGATGAATGTTGAGAGTTTTGATGAGAAAAAAAGAAAATGGAATGGAGAATGACCCCCCTTGGGTCCGATCGGTTAGATAGGGGGGTGGGGTGGGACCCACTTCTCTATTTTTAGCCACACAATTGGATTCCCGTAATCCGGATAACGTTTTGGATAATCTGGTTCAGTTCGTTTTTCGGTTAAATGTCTGATTCGGCTTAAAAGTTAAAACGGTCGTTTTTCGGCTTAAAAATGAAATTTATATAAAACCGATTTAAAAACTTTAAAAACTTAAACCATGACATTTATTAACTTAAAACGTCATATTATTAATAATTGCGCATCTTTTTCGGCTTGATCGATCGTCTCTTGCTAGGTTTGGTATTAAAGGTTTCGTTTAACGCACCGACGTACTATTAAATCGAAATTATTTTTCTGTGCTTTAATCCACTTATCCCGAAGCTTTAATACTTCGTAACATCACTAAATATCATATATCTCCTCAATAATTGAACCCTCGATTCGTTCGGGTTTCAATCACTATCGATCGATTGATCGCATATTCAATACGGTGAATTATATATTCACGTACAATCAATACAATGAACCATGTATTCTCATATAATTACTATGGTAATTCATGTACCCGACATTAAATACGACGTAACTATTGTCTACCGGTTAGGGTATACTTGGTTTCGTCGGAATCGTTACAATAGACAATGGTAAACCATGTCGGCACACAATTTCCCGCACATAAATTTGAGCAAGTTGCTCGACAGAATACTTCTCGCGGATCGGAATGAAATGAGCAGACTTGGTTAAACGATCAATGATAACCCAAATACTATCATTTCCTTTTTGGGTGTTGAGTAGTTTAGTGATAAAGTCCATAGAAATGTCTTCCCATTTCCAAACGGGAATCAGTGGTTGTTCGAGTAGACCAAAAGGTCGTTGATGTTCGGCTTTGAATTTTGTGCAAGTAAGACATTTAGATACATACAACGCTACGTCCTTTTTAATACCCGACCACCAAAAGGTAGCACGAAGATCGAATTACATTTTATCCGCAATGGGATGAACGAAATATCACGACTTGTGAGCTTCGTCTATCATACAAGTACGAAGATCATCGCAATCGGGAACCCACAAACGATTAAGAAAGTATAAAATACCATCGGGTTTGGTTTCGAGTTGAAGTTCGGCCCCACATGACATTCCGTCGTACATGTTACCTTATTCAATGGAGGTACGTTGAGCATGAAATATACGGATTTGAAGATCGGTTTGAACAACAACACTTAGAAGTAGAACGGCTTTAACATTAACCTTTCGACTTAGGGCGTCGGAGACAACATTCACTTTACCGGGATGGTAGAGAATCTCGCAATCATAATCACTAAGTAATTCAACCCATCGTCGTTGTCTCATGTTGAGATCTTTTTGGTCAAAAATATGTTGAAGGCTTTTATGATTGGTAAACACAGCACATTTTGTATCGTAAAGGTAATGTCTCCAGATTTTGAGAGCGAAAACGAAAGCACCAAGCTCGAGATCATGAGTTGTATAATTCTTCTCATTGACCTTAAGTTGCCTTGATGCGTAAGCGATGACTTTCCCTCGTTGCATGAGAACATAACCAATACCTTGATGAGAAGCATCGCAAAATAAAACAAAATCGTCATTTCCATCGGGAAGGGTTAGAACGAGAGCATTGCAAAGCATGTCTATTTGAGTATGACAAGCTTCCTCTTGTTTTGAACCCCAATCGAATGGTTTTCCTTTATGAGTCAGGGAGGTAAGAGGGAAAGAGATTTTGGAAAAATTTCGAATGAAACGTCGATAATAGCCCACCAAACCGAGGAATGATCGAATTTCCGTGGGAGTCGTTGGAGTTTTCCAATCTCTAATGGCCTCAATTTGAGCGGGATCAACATGAATACCTTTGTCGTTTACGATATGCCCAAAAATTGAACTTCTTCTAGCCAAAATTCTCATTTGGAGAATTTGGCATAGAGTCGTTCGATTCTAAGGAGCTCGAGAACGGAACGCAAATGATGCTCATGTTCGGCTTTGGTCTTGGAAAAGATGAGAATGTCATCAATAAAGACAATAAAAAATTTATCAAGAAATGGTTTGCAAATGCGGTTCATGAGATCCATAAATACCACGGGTGCATTGGTTAACCCAAAGGGCATGACCAAAAATTCGAAATGTCCATATCGAGTACGGAAAGCGGCTTTTGGAATGTCATTTGTGGCAAAGGATAATGCAACTGATGGTAACCCGATCGAAGATCGATTTTTGAGAAACACGTTGCGCCTTGAAGTTGCTCAAAGAGGTCGTCGATTCGTTGCAAAGGATAACGATTTTTAATAGTGAGTTTGTTAAGCTCTCGATAATAGACGCACATACGAAACGAACCATCCTTCTTTTTCATGAAGAGAACGGGAGCGCCCCAATGAGAAGAGCTTGGACGAATGAAACCTTTATCGGAAAGTTATTCGAGTTGGTTCGACAATTCTTGCATTTCCGACTAGGCTAAACGATAAGGAGCCTTGGCCACGGGCATTGCGTCGGGCACAAGATCGATTCGAAGTTCAACCGGACGAACGGGTGGAAGACCAGTGACATCATCGGGAAAGACGCCGAGGAAATCACAAACAATAGAAATATCTTGAATTTTCCTTTCTTTTTTGTCTTTTGTCATCGAAAGAGCTAGAAACGGAACATACTTTTGGCGTAAGTATTTTTGAGATTGAGAGGACGATATGAGATTTAGCCTTCTAGAGATTGCTTCGCCGAAGACTTTGAGAACTTTACCATTAACGAGCGGAACTCGAATGAATTTATCGAAACAAATAACTTCGGCATGGTGCAAAGATAACCAATCCGTGCCTACTATGACATCAAAACTTCTCATTTGCATCGGGATGAGATCGATAGAGAATTTATTATTAGAGAGAATAAGAGTACAATTGCGGACGACGGAGTTGATGGTGATGGAATTTCCATTGGCGACTTCAGCGGAAAACGGTCGAGAAAGCTTGGTTCGAGACACGGCAATTTTTGACACAAATTTCAAAGAAATAAAACTTCTATAGGCACTCGTATCAAACAAAATAGTAGCCAATTGTTGGTTCACTAAAAACATACCGTTCATAACATCATTCGCCACTTGAGCTTGATTTGCTTTCATAATAAAAGCTCATCCTTGATTACCATGGTTTCCTTGAGGTACTTAAGGGGGAGGAGGAGGTGGTGCTTGGATGGCTTGGACGGGTTGGATGAATGGTGCATTGAGTTGGGGAATTGAGGTTGGTAGGTTTGGACTTGGTAGGCTTGGGTTTGATAGTAGGGTACAGCTAGGGTTTGGGCTTGGCTGGCATAGACGAGGTGAGGGCAATTGATGCGGAAATGGTTGGGATCACCACAATTAAAGAAAGCTCGGGGTTGTTGAGGAAGGTTTTGTGGGTATGGTGCAAAACGGTTTTGGGAATTTTGGAGAGTGGTTCTTGGTTGATTGGGTTGAGTTCGTTGTGTGGATCGACATGTAGTGATGAGATGATCGAATCAGTTACAAAGGTTACAATGGCGACAAGGCAAGTGTGACGGGTGGTGACGTTGATAATTGTTGCATAGAAGGAAAGTACCGGTATAGGGTTTTCGGGTTTGTGGAGGAGCTTGGGTTTGTTGTTGAGGTTGTGGTTGGGTAACGGCAAAGTTTCGGTGATTGGTTTTGGGTTTCTTTTTGTTTTTTTGTTGTAACGGGAAGACTTTGAGTAGTTAATGGCTTGAGGTGGTGTGTCAACTTTGACTTGTGGTGCAGGTTCGGTTTTGCTTTTCTCACTTGACTTCTTGAGGGTTAGGGTACATGCCTTCACATGATTATCAGATAGCGCATCGGCTAGGGTAATAGCTTCCTCAAGGTTCACGGGTTTGCTACTCATTACTGAGTCCCGAATTTGCATAGGTAAACCCCCAATGTATTTATCAAGTTCACGTTCAGCCGGGGTAACAAAATGAGGGACGAGAATGCTCAATTCGTGGAAACGAAGCGAGTAGGCGGCGTTGTCTCCACTTTTTTGCTTTAAGTTCCAAAATTCCTCCTCGAGGTTTTGGAGCTCATGTTTGGGACAAAATTTCTTCACATGAGTGCCTTGATATCGGACCATGGAAGCGCCATAGTCGTATCAATCCCTAGGAGGTGCATGACACTACCCCACCATGTAAGAGCCGTTTTCTTAAACATGCTTGAAGCGGAATTTGTCTGCTTCGCATCGAGGCACTCGCTATGTCGAAACACACTCTCCATCGATTCAAACCATTGCAACAAAGTAGTCGCACGGTTGTTTCCAAAGAACTCGGTTCAAACCATTGCAACAAAGTTGGGTTAGCACTAGTGAATTGCTTATACAAGTAGGATACGGGTTTGGGTTCAGCGGGTGCAACAACGGGTGGAGGAGGTTGGGTAGCTTGGATTAGGGTTATAAGTTCGGGAATCACCGTGGCCATTTGTTTGACAACGAAAGCAACCATACGTCGGTTGGAGTTCTTGCGCGGGTGGCGACTTATCGGAGGCATGCTAAAAAAATTATAAAGAAATGGAATAAGTTTGAGGTAAATAGAATGAATATGAGGGTGTATACATAGCATAAAATAAAAGTTTAAGTTTGATTGTGAATTCATAGAGTTAGTGAGGAAAAGATGTTAGTGTTAATAATATTAAACTTTGTATATAAATAACAATCCAAAACACAACGTAAATGAGTTTTGAGAGGTTAAAGCTTGAAAATTTGAGATTTTGAGATTTGTAGACTCGGAAAGTCGTACATGAACCACCATGATTTGTTATTCCGAGACTAAAAATAATTTTACAAAACACCATATTGGAGTCTAAACATGTGCACGCACCACCGCGTCTTTTTCATGCTTTTGACTCAAATAACGATAATGATAAAATAATAAATCGGGATACAACGTCATGTCAAAACTCTAGTCCACGTACCACCGTGGCTCTATTTTTTCAACACCAAAAATTAGGATGGCGACCAGAATGCTCGCATTCGACTACTTAAAGTATTGACACGTATAACACGGTTCATTGGCCTAGAAAACGACCACTACAATTCAACCATCCCAGGTAAGTAAATCACCTTCAATTCTTGGAATATTTTTTTCGAATGGTCATTTCATAGTGTCTCGATTTCTATAATGGCTACAAACCTGATATAAATGCAACCTTTAAGGGATTTTAAACAACGGCATCCAAGTTAGGCTTGTAATTCATAAAACACAATAAAAATCTATGTTTTTTGCGTTTTAAGGTAAGGATACCTTGATCATACTATGAAAGTGTATGTATGTGAACATTTATGATTTTTGTTGAATTAAATAAGTTTATAAATAAACAAGTGCAATGAATAAACAAGTAAAGTAAACACGTATAAGAACACGTATAGGGACCCTAGAGCAAAAACTATATTAGGTCGTTATGTCTAACCACCTATCTTATAGTCTTGTGGCTCTGATTCCAATTTGTCACACCCCGACCAAAGGCGGCGGAACATGCCGGGGTGCAAAGGATTAGCCAAATGCACAAGACACTATTTAAGTGATAATATTTAATAACTCATTTAATTTCACAAAATCATAACGTCACATAACAATATTCATAGGATAATCATAACAAAATATAGCAAATAATATATTGTTCATTTTTGCTAATATCCTAACGCTCTTGATTTCGTTTCTCCAAGATCTCGAGTCAACCAAAAGTCAAACCTGTAACATTGCATAAAATAAAGTTTATCAACACAAAAGTTGGTGAGCAATTCATAGTTTTGAACAAATATGTATATAATAAGAAATTCCACAACTTGTATACGAAATAATAAATAAAAGCAATAATTTGGATAAATGAGATCTCTAATAAAAATACATTAGCGACACCTTGCTATAAGAAAATACCAAATAGCCTAGGATTTTGTATGAGATCGTTAATAAGAATCCATTAACGACACCTTGCTATAAGAGAATACTAAATAGCTAAGGATTTATGAATCAACCCTCCAAAAGCGGTAAACACATTAGCATATAAGCATGTAATCATAGAACACCAAATCGAGCATTTATTTAAGTAAAGTATACAATAAAGTTTGTGGTTTAAGACTCAAGTATAAAACATTTTGTTTGAATAAGAAATCCAATATCACCCCCTAAACGAAAGATGGAAAATGGGGTATGAAAGTACTCACATTCAAGTAATAAACTTGAAAGATGGATGATTTGGAGTTTAACTGGAACGACGGATTTAACGAACGAAGCCTAAAAGAAAAAGAAGTCTTATATTAGAAAAGTTGTCTTGGAAGTCTTTAAAATGAAATAAATGTTAATAAATGTAAACAATTAAAGTCTAAGGTTTAAAATGTAAATACTTAAGGAATTATAACAATAGTCCTTTGAAAATATAAGTTTGCTCGAAACCGGGTTAAAGTATCTAGCCTTAATATTTACTCAATCAATGTTAAGTAATAAGGTGGGTAAAAATACAAGAATGCTAGTCCCTTTATAATATAGATACTAAAACGGGTTTTAACAAGTGTTTGGGTTGTTGGTTCGGGTCTTCATAATTGGTCAAACCCCAAGTCAACTTTCCAAAATAATGAATGTTATGAGATAACTCAATAAAATTTAATAAGACTTAACCAAGTATATAGTTATATTGTTTTAGAACTAACAACGTCCGCAAAGCGAGTGTTCGGTTTTGTCGGTCCAAAAGTTGTTATGAGATCAAGTTGGATCCGAAATTTCCAAGTACTTCAGAAAATAATTAAAATAAGTTTATAAAGTATTTTTAAAGATTTGTACAAGTCTTGATAGCTAAACACACACTTGTGTGTCTTAAGCGAGTGAAAATTGGTTTACTTCGGTTTGGTTCACTTTCCATCTCACAATAAGTTCATGAATGGTTGCCACATGCCCAAATATCAAAGAACTTGTATAATAATTTATAAATGAAGTTACTTAAGTTTTACAACCAAAAAGTTAACAATAAAGTCTTAAACGAAAGTTTGGTTTTTGGTTCAAATCTTGTTTCTGGTTAAGACCGAGGTAAGATTCTACAAACCCATAACCATAGAACTCATCAAAATTATTTTAGAAACTTAAATCCAACAATAAGCATGTTTAAACAAATATTTAACAAAACTAGTAAACAAAGTTCGGTTTACGGTATATAGCTATTTACGGTTAAACCGAGGCTAATTTCTTCAAACCCATAACCATGGAACTTCATTAATATGATATACAAACTAAAATGAGCAGAAGTTAAGCATGATTAATATGTATAAACAAGTTATATAAGTGTATATATATATATATATATATATATATATATATATATATATATATATATATCAAGGACTACGAAAGTCTTCCATGAAGCCTTGCGTTACAAGGCCCAACACTCCACCGACCGAGACCGGGGAAGTGATCACCAAAGGTAAAAAGGGGTGTAAATTATATATATGTTGTACCATAAGCTTCAAGTATTAATTAAGACTAAATAAACAAATTAAAATGAAAGACTTTGTTAGTTTGACTTTGAAAGTCAAACTTATCAAAAACATGAAAATAACCTTGAAAGAACCTTGAATTTGAGTGAGGAACTGAATTATGAGCAGGGATGAATGTAGTAGAGGGTCTTGTATTTATAGGATAAGATTAAATGGGTTAAACAAGAGATTTAGTGTGTAAAAATCGGATTTGTTGGATAATAGCACAACCCACAAAACAAACAAACATGCATCAAGTTGTCTCCACGCTAAGACACCAGCCCCCCTGCCCAGGCCGCGCGACGCGGCGTCATTGGGTTAGGTTGGTCTACCTCGTCTTGCGTGGTTCGTTTGCGTCCTGGAAGTTCGTTTTTTATGTAATTTGAGCGTTTTATAGGCGTTTCCGAATCCGTAAAAGGGGTTTTCAAATTGAACAAGCGGGAACAATTTAGTAACATAAAATACAATATTTTATATATTTGGAATGTTCGGGATATAAATCGGGTCGGTTTACAACATAAAAACAAATACAAGATAACCCGAAATTGACGAATGTCATATAATAAATCTTATGAAAATGTAAGCAAATAAATAGATATGGACATGTTCCTATTGATATAAAATCAATGTACTTGGTATATGTATGATCATACTAGATGAGAATAGATGAGGATGAGATACCAACCACCAATCATAAAATAAACATATAAGCACATAGAGCATAATCATAGAGCATGCAATAATCACACATAAAAATATATTGAATTGTGTTTTGAATAGATGTAGAAATAAAACATGAGTAACACTGAATAAGGTATAATTGCTGCCCCCAAAATATAAAAGATGGAAAAAGGGGTATGTAAACTCACATTGAATTTGGTGGGTTGAGATATTAAGGTCTTGGTTAAGCGTGTGAATGTCCTAACATGTAAACCTTAAATAAAATTAATAAGACTAGTTTTAGTTTGTGTTTGACGAATAATTAACTAAGGATTATAATGGTAGGATGATATGATAACATGTACTTGAAAATGGAAAAGAAAGATAAAAACACAATTCGGGAAACTTGCTGTCACAACATAGATAGATTATAAAAACATATGAAACAATTCCCAAAAGTTATATAAAAAACTCTGGTCAACTAAACAAATGTGTTAGGAACAATTATCATTTAGAAAGTTTGGTCATAATCGGACCCGAGATTGGCTAAAACAACCAATTTTCTAAAAGGATACAGATCTGGAGCACTAATTTTAATTTGGCAACTATGGAGTCATAAAATGAACTAAAATCCAAATAAAAATTTATTAGAACCAAAACTCAATGAGTTTAGTCATAGAATAAACAATATGATTAAGAATAAAAGAAAGCTTAAAGATAGTACAACTATTTCTATATAACAACTTGATTGCCTTATTTTCTATTGACAAAATAGTAACAATAAGAATAATGAAGAAGATGGAGATGAGAGAGGGAGAGAGGAGAAGATAAATTCTTCTTTGAATTTCAAAGAAGAATAATAATGGTACAAAAGACAAAGAGGGGATTATAGTCTCATATAAATAACAAGATTTGGAGGGGCTAACTTAGGAAAATTTGTTTTTGTAAAAAGTTGTAAAACTTGGAGAAGGGGAAAGGGGGTGGTTGAACGGTTTTAGGGGTCTTTTGGGTGCATTATATTGTATTTTTAAGATATGGGAAGGGACACTTACTACATGAATTAATTGGATATAGTACTTGGGCTAGTTACATGTATAAAGGTCCATTTAACAATTTATTATGTTATAAAATGAAGGAAACGCACTTATGAGTTGTAACTTATTACGCATAGGCAAAATACATATATATAACTTATTAGCGACTCCAAATATTAAGTTAGGTTATACGAGTTTCCAAACGCTTTTAATACATTACAGAGTATAAGTAACGATTTGAGGTAACAATTTTCGATTCATCAAGACCTACGAATATGTTTGCATTAATATGATTTAACAAATAACATGATTAACACATAGACATACAACATATCATTGATTATAAATGTTTAAAATCAAATTGAAAAAAAAAAACGGCTCGTGTTTCAGGTTTGTTAATTAGCGAATGCTACACATGGCTTCACAATTGTTATTTTAAAACTAGTGCGCATATTTGTACCCTATTTGAAGATTAACTATTTTAGCTTATCTCAGGTCCGAATCAGGGCAAACATTAAAGAAAAGTTGTTCCTTACATATTAATTTAGTTCACTGAAGATTTTAATAAGTTTTGAGAATTAATAATATTTTTATACATTTGTCCAATCGATGATAGGAATTTTTCGAAGACTGATTTCGTTTGTCTTGTTTCCTTTTCAACTTCTAGTTGTGTTATACGTTTCTTCGACCTTTATTTTTTGGATTTAGGGATAAGTCGTTAGGACTGACCCAAGCTTAACAAATGAACCGATTTTTTCACTCACCAATCAAAGTGAATAATCATACTCCCCGTTTTACTATTTTATATTTTTGGGGCTTTATGAGTACACAACTTTATTATTTATTTATTATACAAGTATATACTCAATCACAATTTCCCTATTTGTGTAGTTGTGATATTACTTGATTAGTTTGTAATTGCTAAATGATTATGTGTTTACAGTTTTTATGGGTAGTTGGTATCTCATCTTCATCCTCATCATCATAGTATGATCATACGCCGTCCGAGTAAACTTGTCTGAATCTAGTGGCATGTTGAGAATACACTTTTATTTATGTTATGCTAGTTGATGTAACGCACATTATCGCAATGAATTGTCATTTTTTATTGTCATATATATATATATATATCATAAATTGTGATTACTTGGTTAACATTATGTTGACAAAATATATATATATTTACGTATATCGTAGGTAGCTAATTTGGATGAAGTGAAGTTTGGAAGCTTACTTTGGACCTTAGTTATTAATATAAAAAATAAAAAATAATTGTTATTTTAAGTTTGATGTAATGTTATGAATTATTTAGTTTTGTTAAACTCTTATGTACGATAATTTTAATGGATAAATTAGAAACCAACACATACTATTTTTAGTGCCTTTTTTGCTATGATACAAATTATGTCGCATCCCTCATCCCCGATAACGAGGGTGGAGAAAAACGAACAACCCTCGAACCTTCACCAACTCTTGAACTTTCACCAACCCTTGCCTTCTTTGATCTTCGTACCATCCGATATAAATCCTCCTCATAATCAGATTCGCTGTCATCCGAATCTTTCTTTCTCTTGCCATGTATTCTTTCTTGTCTGGCAAGAATCTGTTGTGCTTCAACGATATCGTCCGTGGAGGAGTCAGAGTCGGTTCTCTCAGAATCCGCCACCGATGTAGCGACCATGGACACATTTACCCCATACGCCTCAGCCACTGAGACTTGAACTTCATCAGCTGGATGAATCTGTTCCATGTCAAATAAACCTTGCCCTCCAAAGGCAACTTCAAGGTCAACCTGTTCTACCGGTGCGGCAACAGGATCAGAAGGTGGTGCTTGCTGTACCACGGGTGGTGGTTGAACCACAGGAGGTGGTTGAGGAACATTTTCCTTTTGCGGTGCCGGATAAAGAAATTCATCACCTTGAGGAGCAACATACGCAGTATTCACCAAATAACCAAACAAGGCAGTGTGCCTCAGACGGAGTTCAGGTTTACTTCGAGCACTTGATGACTTACATTGCGCAGAGATCCTCTTGGACACACTTTCTACATATGAAATAGGATGTCTTTGTGGCAGATTAGGAGCTACATGATTCAGAATCATCTGTAGGAATCTCGGATACATCAAAAATCTTTCCCGCGCAACAGCACGTCTTTGACGGTCAATCTCATAAAAATCCATCTGACCAAAGCTGTAAGGCTTGTTGTAGGTCAAGGCAGTCATTGCCGATTGCATTGTTGCACCCATACCATCTGTACCAGCTTTCCGACCGGACATGCACACTATCATCACATGCATAAGAAACCTCCACTGATCTAACAAAAAACCTTTCCTCCTCTGTGAGTCTCCCAACGGACCCGAATACCCCATACGTAGAAATGCACCATCTCTGAATGATGCCGGAAAGTCTGTTAGCACCCAAAATCAGTTTTTCTATCACTTTCCAAGGTTAGATCAATTTTCTTTTAAACATCGTATTGAAACTTCTTACGAAGTTATAGACTTGAAAAATTATATCATTTCCCAAAAAAAATTTAAAATTCTATCGCCTCGATCAAGTCAAAGTCTTCAGGTAAACGGCTATCCTGAATATCCAATGGATCAGCTGGACCGACCACATACGAGTATGTGTCCTTCTAACTAAGTATGAACGACTATTTTTCAGCGAAAGAATAAAAACCCATCATAAACCGCCCTGGTCACTTTCAGTCATCTGGTTAATGGCTATCCTCATAATCTACAAGTAGAAGTAAGGACCAAACATATCCGAAGATATGTCCTTCAAACTTAAGCAACCGACATAATTTTAAGCGATAGTGATGGTTTTTTTATATTTAATAGTAAACAAGGCTACTCGGGATTGATCATCCCATTAAGCTCAACAAGATTTTGAAAACGGGATCGGTCAAACGCTATAGTAAAAAGATCGGCAAAATTATCCGAAGAATCAACATTTTCTAGCACAATTAATTTCTTCTCAGCACAATCCCGTATAAAATGATGACGAATGTCAATATGTTTAGTTTTACTGTGTTAAACGGGATTATTAGTCACTGAGATTACAGCAGTGTTATCAATGCAGATAAGAGTTTGAGTGAAATTCAGACCATAATCACGCAATTGATGTTGTATCCATAAAACCTGGGAGCAGCAGTTTGATGCTGCCATGTACTCTGCTTCGCAGGTGGAAATGGCTACTGAAGTCTGCTTCTTGCACTGCCACGACACCAATCTTCCTCCGAGAAACTGACATCCACCGGTTGTTGACTTCCTATTCTGATTGCAACCTCCATAGTCAGAGTCGGTGTAAGCTACCAAATCCAATTCTCCCCCTTTCGTGTACCATAAACCCAACTTAGGCTTTCCTTTGAGATACCGCAAGATTATCTTCACTCCCTTCATGTGAGATTCCTTCGGGTTTGCCTGAAAACGAGCACAAAGACAAATTGCAAACATAATGTCAGGTCTAGATGCTGTTAAATACATTAAAGAACCTATGATTGCCCGATATTGAGTGGGATCCACATCATCATCACTGTCGGAATCAGCACCCAGTTTGTGGTTGACGCAGATTGGAGTGTCAAATGGGGTACTATCATCCATCTTGAAGCGTTTGAGCACATCATGGATATATTTCGTTTGATGAATAAACATGCCATCTTTCTTCTGATCTACCTGCAATCCCAAAAAGAAAGTTAATTCGCCCATGGCGCTCATCTCAAACCTCTTCTTCATGACCGCTTCAAATTCCTGACACATAGTGACTTTTGATGCAGCAAAAATGATGTCGTCCACATAAACCTGAACTAGAAGAAACTCTCCCCCTTTTCTCCTGACAAATAGCGTACTATCAATCTTTCTTCTTTCAAACCCATTTTCTAGCAAGTAGTGTGACAATGTTGCGTACCAGGCACGAGAAGCCTGATGTAACCCATATAATGCTTTACTCAGTTTGTACACATGATCAGGAAAATCTGGGTCAGGGAAACCCGGGGGTTGTTTAACATATACCACCTCATCGAATTTACCATAAAGAAATGCGCTTTTCACATATAACTGAAACACTTTCATTTCTTTGTGTGCAGCATACGCAAAAAACAGTCGGATTGCCTCCAACCTCGCTACAGGAGCAAACACTTCATTGTAATCGACCCCTTCCTGCTGATTAAACCCTTTCACTACCAATATTGCCTTGTTCCGTATCATTATCCCCTTCTCATCTCTCTTACATTTAAATACCCACTTTGTACTGATAGCAGTTACTTCTTGCGGTTTTTCAACTAATTGCCATACTTCCATCTTCTCAAACTGTGCCAGTTCTTCCTGCATGGCTTCAACCCACGAGCTATCCTTCAGTGCCATTTGATAATTCTTTGGTTCAATCTGACTGATGAAGCAGGTGTACAAGCATTCATTTATTATACCCATCTCTTTAATTCTTGCGTAAACGCATGTGTGTTCATCCAAACTTCTTCTTATACGAACACTGTCAGAAGGATTACCGATCACATTCTCCAAAGGATGATTCTTGTGAACTCTAGTAGTCTGAATCGGACCAACTTCTATATCATTCTCAAGGTTTGAAGAAAGTTCATTAGTGTGAGTCTGAGGTTGAGTGTGAAATGGATTATAGAACTCATCATCAATCGAGACAGCAGGAGATTCAACCGCATTGGACGAGGTTGGTTGATTTTCATCATATTATGGACGTTGCACAATGGTCTCCTCGTCGTCATACAGTATCTGCGAGGCTATTTTCTCATCAATGTCTGCAAAATCCAAGTAGGGCACATTAAAAGATTTGAAAATCTTATCATAGTCGAAAGCCTCTGCTGGTCCCATGCTAGGCTTTGGTGATTTGTAACTAGTAATGTCAGTGTTACAGACCACCTCAACCTTGCTGTTCGATAGATTAAAGACTCTTCTGTTGGGTGTCCCAACAACATAGCCGACTAAGATACCTTCGTTGGCTTTCTCACAAAATTTAGAGTTAGTCTTTAATATTGAACATGGGGACCCGAAAGGTTCGAGACCCTTCAAGTTTGGCATTCTACCATGCATAAGTTCATAACATGTTTTATTTAATCTTTAAACAGTTAAAACACGATTAAGGATATAACAGACTATAGCAACAGCCTCAGCCCAGAACACCATAGGAAGTTTAGCATCTGCCAGCATGGTCCTGGCGCCTTCGATTAGCGTTCTATTCTTCCTCTCAGCTACTCCAATTTGTTGTGGAGTATATGGGGCGCTGTACTGATGCTCTATCCCTTTCTGTAAGCAGAACATCTCCATCTGATAGTTCTTGAACTCTATACCATTATCACTCCTGATGTACTTAACCTTTCTTCCAACAATATTCTCAACCTTGGTAATCAAGTTAATTACCAACTGAACTGTCTCATCTTTTGCCTTCAGAAAATAGACCCAAGAGTATCGAGAGTAATTATCGGTTACCACCAGACAATATGAAGTTCCTCCTAGACTCTTTACATTCACAGGACCAAAGAGATCCATGTGAAGTGGGTCCAAGGTGCTGACAGTTGAATTAACATTCTTGGAGTGATGAGGCTTATTGTGCTGTTTTCCTTTCTTGCACGATACACATTGGTCTTCAAAATTGAAGTTCTTCAAATGAACCCCTATCACCAACCCCTTCGGTGCCACAGTTCTGACTCAGATTCAGTTGCTTTTGACAGAAGGCATGATTCTTCTGTTGTCATCTCGGTTAATCTCATATCCATCACATACGTGTTTCTCTCTCTTGGAGCTCTCATTGCAACCCATGTCGCTGGTATTTTGAAACCAGGATAAAGCACGAGTGCCTCATCTTTAGTGAAATGAACAGTGTATTCTTTATCACAGATCTGAGAAACACTCAACAAGTTATGCTTCAACTCTTCTACAAAATTCACCTTTTCCAACTTTATTCTCCCATTTGTCACGGTCCCAATACCACTAATTCTTCCCCCACTTTCTCCAGCGAAACTTACTCTTCCTACTTGAACAGACTTCTAGTCACGTATCAATTTCTTGTTACCAGTCATGTGCCGGGAACAGCCACTGTCAACAACCCACATATTGTTCACAACCCTGTTTGACTGTTCCTGCACAATTAAAGAAATAGATTAAAATCTGGGGACCCAAGGTCTTGGGTTGGGTAAACCTGTTATCCGGCATCCAGTACCTTGGTTTCCCAAAGTCAGTTTGAGGAAAGTTTCTATTAGTTCTGTAGGAGAAATTTCTAGATGACTGGCTATGAGACCATCCAAACCTTCGTGAGTTAATTGGACTATAATTATTGTTTTGGTAATTTACTAGGAGAAAACGAGACTGATTTCTTTGAAATCTTGGTTTAGACCAATGATTGTAATTTGGTATGTTAGTTTTTTTACCAGCATCACCGTTAGTACTCGTTTTATACTCAGTTTTAGTAGGCCTCATATTTCTAGCTTTTCTCTGTTTCAGAGGACAGTCAGCGACAAGATATCCTATCCTGTTGCATCTAAAACAACTTCTGTTCTTCTGTTTTTGTTGAACTTTCGTCTCAGAAGTTGTTGCAGATGTTGAGGTAGCGTTACTATACATTTGTCTCACATATGGTGGGACGAACGGATTTAGAGAAGATTTCTTTTCATCAAACTTATAGTCCCCCCCTCGTTTTAGTAACACAACCTCTTCTTTTATCTTATCTGATTCAGAAGGCTTGTCTGAATTTGATGAGACGGAGCTAGAGACAGATCCAGTGACATTAGAAGTTGTCTTACTTGTTTCACTCTCATTAACTTTGGTTTCTATAGCAGAAACTTTTATTGGAACTGTCTGACTAATTTCAACATTCTCAGATTGCTGATTACTAGGATTATAAGTATATTTATTGTTGTATGGTGGTGGGATAACCGGGGAACGTTGAACACTTATGATTTGATCCAACATCGCAGAAGAATTTCTAAATTGTTCAGTTTTTCTGTTTAGTTCCACCACTTTCACCTGGTAATCAGCTATCTGTTTTTCTTTTTCAGCAATTAGTTTGGTCTTTTCTTCTAACACTTCATAACTAAGATCAATCACTTGTATTTTTTCAGCTAGAGTGGCTTTAAGACTTCTGATGTCCTTTTCGCTCGCTTTTATTTTTACCGAGTAACTATTCTCTTTAGTTTTAGAATAGTGATGATCTTCTTTTAATGTTTTAAATTGTGTGTCCAAACTAACAAACTGATCAGTTAATATTTTCAATTGATCAGACAGATTTTCACATTGTTCACAATGAAGTTCAGAACTTACCTCAGAGAGCTGATCGTTCACTTGTGCCATGTATGCTTGATCTGCTCCCGTCTTCCTCTCACTTCCTCCACTTTCAATGTTTACCAGATTTGCCTGTTCGAACATCTCCTCAACTTGTATATTCCAGTTTTATCCACCGTTCTGTTGAGATACCATAGCCTTATTTTCCCTACCACCCCTATTCTGTTGAGCAGGTCTGTTCTGACTCCGTTTGACTCTTTCATTTGTACATTTCTTAGCAAAGTGACCATTTTGTTGACAGTTATAACAGCGAACCTTTGATTTATCAAACCCTGGTCTTTCTCCAACAAACTTTCTACCCGTTTTCTTCATAAATCTCTTTACCCTTCTGACTATCATAGCCATCTGCCACTGCAGATCCATCTCTTCCAGATAATCAGCATCGATCTGATCATAGTCTTCATCCAAAGTCGCAGGGTCGACTATTTTACCTTTGATATAGTTCTCATAAGATGCCATGAAGGATGCATAGAGGGCAAACTGTTGTTCAGCAGATTTCACACTCATAGGCATCTGTGAGTAGTCATTGCTTGGAGCGTTGGATGAGAAATTTCCAGTTGCAGTTTGAGGCTTTGAGGAATTACTCCCTCCTGCTACGGAACATAGTCACCATCCATATTGAGAATCACATGACCATCTGGTGTGGAGTTTGATTCCCTCTTAGAGTAGTAGGCAGTAGATTCTAATTTTGAACTTGAGCTCTGAATGACTTTAGCACCATACATTCCTGGATCCTGAACCTGATCAGTTGGTGTCTCCTTTCGAACCATGTTAAGTTCAAAATTTCGTAACTTATTGACCACTGTTTCCAAATCAATCTTGTCAAAATCTTTATCTTCTCTCATCAGAACAATGTACATTTCCCATTTCGATGGGAGAGCATCAAGAAGTTTCTCTACTACCTTTTCTTCCTTGTATTCAATGGAGTAATTATTTAGTTCGGTCATCAAATGATAATATCGTGTGATGATATCATCAAATGATTCATTTTTCAAATACTTGAATACAGAGAATTGGGTTTTTAGCAGCTTTGTCTTGGAAGTACGTATCCCCACATTACCTTCATATCTATTTTCTAGTGCTTCCCATAGCTCTCTAGCAGCTTTGTATTTCTTAAAGGTATGAAGAATCTCTTGTGAAAGAGCCATTGTTATAGCTGCATGAGCTTTACTCTCTGCCTCATACATTTTCTTTTCGTCCTCTTCCATCTTACTGTACTTCTTAATCTGTTCACGACCTTCAAACATGGATGTTGATGGAATGTACCCGTCTTGAATGCAAACCCACATCTTAGCATCTTGATACTTCACATACTGTTCAAACCGATCTTTCCATGCGAAGAAATCAATACCCTTCAGTAGTTTTGGAGCTTTAGTTGCAGAACCAGCTTCAATCTCTATTTTTACTAGTTCTGTGATGTTTATCGAAGTCATTGTTGAAATATAGAGATTCAAGAATCAAAAACAAAGTTCTGTGATACAGCTATAGCGAAGTTAGTATCACTTCGCTCTTTAGTCTAACTTCGCTGTCGTATAACTTCGCTGTAGTATAACTTCGCTGTAGTATAACTTCGCTGTAGTATAACTTCGCTGAGGTTTAACTTCGCAGAGGTTTAACTTTGCAGAGGTTTAACTTCGCTAGCTTGTTATAAGTTCGCTTAAACCCTACTTTTTGTTACGGCAAATTCGCTTGATGAACGTCGGGTTTTGCAGGTTTTAGTTGGGTTGATTGCGAGGGAAGCGAGGGTGATTTGGAGGTAAGTTTGATGAGGGAAGATGGGCTAGACACAAAAACGAGGTATTTCAACGTAAACTCGTTCCGCGAATAGTCAAACGGAACGATAATCCCGAACCACACAATCACGAGCAAAATGCTCTGTTACCAATTTTAGGTTCCCAGCCTTATCTACACAGGAGTATCTCGTAATACGAGGGTGCGGAATCCCCACGTAATACGATACGAGTGTAAGATAAGCAATACGTTAAATAAGTAGGTAAACACACGAGATAATACTTGAAAACTTGATGTATTACTATTGCCAACACGTGATGCACAAGATCACCAAAAACACGTTTAGCAAAAACCTTTCTCACGCATCTTAAAACCCGAAGCTGAGATTTAAATAGACCTCGACAACTTCGCCAACAAGCTAGGCGAAGTTGTCATAATTTCGCTAGTTCCCCAAGTTCGCGTATACATACCAGCTAACTTACATAATCAACTGTATTCGACACGTAACAAACAAACAAAATGATTACAGACACAGACAAAACACGAGATACTAAACTACTGACATCATGAACCAACAGGGTGTGTCCAACACGTTTTCAACTTGTCATTTTTAGTCCCTGTGATTCCAAAAATGCATATTATTGTTTTTGGCATTTTAAGCAATTTTACGAGTTTCTAAGCATTGTTTGACAACTTTAAAAGTTATTATAATATTAAATTAGTTAAAACAAGTTAAATATTAATAAATACAAGTTTTTATTAATTCGAAAGATTCGAAATATATTCCCTAGTTGGGTAAACGAATACGAATTCAATTACGGAAAAATCTGAGATTTTACAGTCTCATCTACTTTTGGGAATTTCATCCCGAAGTTAAAGAAAACTAGAAAAAAACAATGTTAAAATAATTACATTTGAAGGAAAAACATTTAGATAAAATTTACCATACAATGCAAGTTTGAGTAGTCGAAGCAACACTCCAAATGAAAGTCCGATAAGGACATTTATATATACGATGTACCAGCAGTGTGTCCACCTTGTCCTTATCATCTTTACATTTTTACCGTTATCCCAACTACATTCGATTCTATACTATGACACACAATTGTACGTATTATGCTTTCCATGCGAGGACTCAAATAATTATGTGTCGACACATAATTACTTAGATCCTCGGATGGTCCACATAAGTCATCCTATCGTGTGGGTTACAAAACACTTGAAAACATAATTTTGTGAAAAAAGCAAAAGTTTTAAGAAATTATAAATATACTACGAGAAAATCATCAATGTATAAAACACTTCAAAAATTGAAATGAACTTAAATGAAACTATTAATTTTTTAAAATAGCTTTTGATGTAAATGTATAAATCATGAAAATCTAAAGGAATGACTCACTTGAAGTTGAGATTAAAATGGGTTGTGAGGAATGGGAATAAAGAAATAAGATAGGGGTATGCTATCATAAACAATTTACTAAAATAAAATAAACTTTGTTCATGAGATAAGATATGCAATGGATAAATAATTCAAATTTAAATTATTCAATACCTTAAGGAGTCGTTACAATCCATAATTAGAAAAGACAAAATAAATTAAGATAAAATAATGAAATCAGCAAAAGTATTTAGAATCCTTAAGTAGCTTAATTAATTTGACTTGGAACACCTTGATGAGTTGGATCCATAAGAACTTGAGTAGTCGAGGTATATTAATTCGGTATATCTTGAATAGGTTGGGCTTGAACGGGTTGCACGAGTGGGATTTGGTTAGAGTAAGTTTGGTAAACTTGTGCTTGCGGGTATGAAATTGATAGGGTTGGGTTAGGTAAGGATCATCATGATTGACCGGAGGAGCTTGAAAGATGTGGGGTTAATAAGTGTGAACATGGTGAGCATGGCTAGTGTAGTAGGATGTAGTTATGGCTTGGTTAGCATGGACAAGCGGAGGGCACACGTTGCAGAGATGGTTAGGGTCTCCATAATGGTAGAAAGCACGTACGTTAGGAGTATCCGGTAGAGCATATGATGGTAGCGGGTCTAGGAGCAGGCGGCATAGACCGTTGTGGAACGGCTTGCGCATCAGACGGTGAACGGAAAACGTTAGCAAGGTGACCGTAACAATTGCATTGGGTGCAAAGACGACATTGGGATTACGCAGGATGATTACGGTTACACTTAGCGCATAACGGGTAAGATCCAGAGTAAGGTTTCTTGTTTGGGACGGTTGAATGAGGTTGTCTTTGCTTGATAGCATAGTTTTGGTGATTGGGTTTATGTTTCTTGTTGTGAGGGGAAGTGTTGTTGTTGTTGTTGTTGCGGAAGAGGTATTTTTGTATCGGCTTTAGCATCAGCTGAGGGATTCGGTTTTGGAATTGCCAGCGGTAAGTTTGGAGTCCTTTCGGGACTAGGTTCCATCCCTAACATGATCATCGGTAAGAGAAGCAGCAATGTTCATTGCCTCAACGATGGAGAAAGGGTCACGACTAACCGCCGCATCACGGAAGATCGTTTCCAAGCCGTGAATATAATTCCGAATGTTGCGGGACATGGGAGTTACGAGGTGAGGTACTATCCGACTAAGTTCCCGGAAAATGTTTAGACTAGATAGAGTTATCACAACTAATTCGCTTGAGTTCCCAAAACTCGGTCTCAAGCCTTTGCAACACATGTTCAGGGAAAAAATATTTCTTCACGACTTCCTTGAGTTCGTCCCCTGTAGGTTCCTGGACGGATCGCACGAGATATCTCGGTCTACTCAGGTGCGGAATCCCTGCGTAGATCGTTACGAGTATAGAACACGAATCACACGAACACACGAAACGAACACACGTTATATATTATAACTCAAACACGTGATGTAATATCACTGTTACAGACTCTCGTCCTCACGTTACAATGAACTCGAACTACTGACACGAACTTAAACAACGATTACAAACCAAGCCGTAACCTAGGACTATTTATACACGACAACTTCGCCTGGCATGTTCAGGCGAAGTTGTCCATAACTTCGCTTGACTAACAAGTTCGCCTGTTAAGCGAACTTGTCAGTAACTTCGCTTAAACATACAAAACATAATTAAACATTACAGACTCGATTACAGACACTAGACTATGAACTACTGACATTATGCACCAACAGACTCCCCCTTGGCAGTAGCTTCATATCTTGATCTTTAAGCACTTGTCTTGTAATTTTCAACCTTGTATCTTCACGCATGCACTCCTTCTCTAACACAAACTGACACAACTCTTTGATACTTCCTCGCTTCGTCCTTCCAAGCAGGAATATAAAAGATTTTCTTCTCATTGAGCACCTACAAATCAGCTTGCGATAAGTTTACCAAATGCATCGGATCGTAAACTCTTAGAAGCTCTTGTTCATCCTCGTCTTCCATCACCGCCTCTGCTGTCTCACAATCCACATACCACCACTTTAGGTCTTTAAGCACATCCTTGGGCATTAGCTTCATCGGTACTTCTTTCAGGCACCGAATCGGTTTATACTTCATGACCATCCAAGGTTTTCCATCAGCTCTCATACCTCTATCCTTGTCTTCAACAAGTTTTCCCTTCTGTGGTTTCAACAGCTCAAACTTCTTCTCTTTTATACTCTCTCTCCATACAATTTTCTCAATGACTCTAGCCATATTATCGTCATTTCGATTGATTACCCCAATCTGGCTAAGTCTTTCACTTCACATTCCGGCAGTGTATTCAACGACCTTAACATTCTTTTAAAATACTGAATGCCGTCATACCGTTTAATCACAAAGAGCTTCAACTGCTCATCATAGATCCAGCAAATAATCCCTTTCTTCGCTTCAGCATAGCCTTTAATATTGTAACTCTTCTTAAACATTGTAGGGACCGCTGGTTTCTTCGTTTTGACGAACCACTCATAGCCTTCCTTCCACCTAGGCTGCTCTTCCCATTCAGTCTCATCGATTACTGTCTCATTACCCATATCTGCTTTCTCCACACCTGGAATGTCATGCTCCACATTCTCTTCAACTATTTCACCTTCTTCAACATCTTCTTCAATCACAATCTGTGCGCCAATCTTCTCAATCTCCTCAATAGGCAGCACATCATCATCAAACATCACATCATCATCTAGCATATCATCATCTAATTCTTTCAAAGCATCAATCACATCATCTTCATCATCAACCATCACCACCTCATCACCACCAACTGCACCTGCAGACTCCCCCTGAGCTGTGGAAGTCCCAAGAGCTTGAGTAGTTCTTGGCAACTCACCACCTGCACCTTTTGATGCATTGGGATCATCGTCTCTATCATTTCTCTTCTTTGTCCTTAACTCGTCGCCTCTACAGCTTGTCTCCCCCTGAGATGCCAAGAACTCCTTCATAGCATCTATAATTCGCCCGTGTTCAACCAGGAGGGACGACTGTAGTTGATTCTCTGCTACAAGGCGCTGAATAGCCTGGCTCTGGATAAAGTTTATCCTCGATTGCTCTGCCACGACCCGTTCAAGTGCAGCTATTCTCTCCGAGTCTGAGAAGGTTGCATCGAAATCAAACCTCATGTTAGATGTGTCTTGAGTATACTCAGCAGGGATCTCGAATGTAACCGGGACATCAGAAGCAGTTGTGGACGTTACCGCAGGTGGTTTCGTGACCGACAACCCTGCAGTTGTAACGACTGTCGACTCTACAAATTGTGCCACCACCTCTGAATGAGTAAGCGTTGGAGGTGGTAAAGACACAATCTCCGTAGTCGTCATCTGTAGTGTGATGGATGGGATGCCGACAGCTGATGTAGCCATCACGGGAACTTCCGCGGCGCTTAAACTTGTAACCTGTACAGATGTAGGAACAATCGACATACCTGACAGTGCGGATGGAGCAAAACGTACAACTCTTGAAGTCTCTCCAGCTCCCATACCTGCACCTGTCCTTTCCCGTCTTGAACGTCTAATCAACTTGTGAATATCCTCTTCTTCTTCTTCTGACTCAGTATCATCAACTGTCCTCTTTCTCTTCCCTAACGTCCTTTCTCGTGTCACCAACATCCTTCTCGCCTCATCCATAACATCATCAAGATCTGAGTCAGCCACCGTCATAGCTGCTCTAGTAACATTCACTTCCCGAACCTGTGCAGCAGAGACCTGCATCTCTTCTTGCGGATCAAACCGGTCCATGTCGAAGAATCCTTGGCCGCCAAATGCAGCATCAAGGTCTACATCCTCCTCAGCCGACACAACAGGCACAACAGGTACATCTCGAGGTGCTCCTACCTGTCGTGGTTGAGGGTCTCTGAACTCATCCCCACGAGCTGTGTAACACCCCGTAACCGCAGCGGAAACGTACACGGGATGCAACAGACACATCTGATATCAACAGCATTGCTTATAAAGAAAATACCACTACATTAATTTATAACATATTACATTGTTGCGAGTTTCATTATTGTCTAGGTGTTACACACATATTTTACCGATAAGACATTAATAAATTCATTACAAAACATAGAGCAGCAAGCTTCCAACAGGTAGCACAGATAGTTAAGCACACATCAATCAATCCAACTTGGGCATACCTAGAAAACATGTAAAGAAAACGGGTCAACTACGAATAGTTGGTGAGTTTCACTAATTTAAATAAACACTGACAGATCATTTTAATAATCATTTATTAACAATATAATCATGCTGGGAACTATGTTACCCCAGAACATTTCCATTAACTTCCTAGGAACTATGTTACCCCAGAACAATAATAACCCCTGGGAACTATGTTACCCCAGAACAATAAATACCCCTGGGAACTATGTTACCCCAGAACAATTACAACCTCTGGGAACTATGTTACCCCAGAACAATAATAACCCCTGGGAACTATGTTACCCCAGAACAATAATAACCCCTGGGAACTATGTTACCCCAGAACAATAATAACCCCTGGGAACTATGTTACCCCAGAACAATAATAACCCCTGGGAACTATGTTACCCCAGAACAATAATAACCCCTGGGAACTATGTTACCCCAGAACAATAACACATGATAAACATTTTATATATTCTGTGCATCAGACCATATATATATAAATGTACAAGTATTTCCATACGATCGGTATGTACTTAAATACTTTAAATAAGACATGTTTTCCGCCCCGGGAAAATATAATTAAAACAATTCATTAAAAGGGGCTCGTGAAAACTCACCTTTTGTGAGTCGGTGAGTAATACAAGGAACAGCTACGTGCCTGGATCTGTAATATAATATCTAGTCGTTACTATATAATTCCCATAACTTAAATACGTATCAATCGGTACATCTGGGAACATTGTTAACCCAGTACTGTACTCGATTCGGGGAGAATGTTAACCCCGTGACACTTCTAAGGACTCAGATTGTGACATTGCTTAGAGTTTGACAGTCAATTTAGTTAAGGTGATGAAATTATAGCTCGGTTTGACACCCCGTTTGGCCGTGGGGCCCGTTTCCGTCATTTCGGTGCCGGAAACGGTAAAATCGGGTAAAATTACCCAAATCATCCGAATTATTTTCGGATGATTTATTTTTACTTAATTTACTTAGATTTATGAAATAGTCCATTTTTAGAGTTTTCATGTACCAGTCAGCTCGCTTATGCGAACTTTGCCGGTTTACACGTTTTAAGCTTTAAAAACTTGTTTTTATGTTCTTTTTAGCACAAATAATTTCCCGTTTAGTCTCGGGACTTGAAATTTTGCACAAAACTTAATTTGACAGTAAGGAATTTTGTAAAAATTTTCCAGATTTATTTTCTTATATTTACATTTATTTATCTATTTTTAAATCTTATTAAAACACTAAATATATCAAAAATACCAAAACACTTTAGAAAAATCCCAAATTTTTCTGGGATGATCCTTGTCATCCTCATAACTTTCTGGAATTTTTCCAGATTTATTTTCCTATATTTGCATTTATTTATCTATTTTTAAATCTTATTAAAACACTAAATATATCAAAAATACCAAAACACTTTAGAAAAATCCCAAATTTTTCTGGGATGATCCTTGTCATCCTCATAACTTTCTGGAATTTTTCCAGATTTATTTTCCTATATTTGCATTTATTTATCTATTTTTAAATCTTATTAAAACACTAAATATATCAAAAATACCAAAACACTTTTAACTAATTACTTGGATCAAGATCCTTTGTATAACTTGTATACATCCTTTGATCACACGAGAATCGGTTTCATCTCGGGTTTTCACCCATTTTTCACATGAAACTTCCTTTTCTCAAGAATTATGAAATTAAAAACAAGATTCAAGCTTCAAAACAAGTGTTATACCTTCAAGTCTTTGGTAGAAATCAAGGAAACTTGGATGGATATTGAAAGAGTTGAGAGGTTTTGAGAGAATTGGTGTAAAAAAAAGAAAAAGGTAATGTGTAAAGTGTGTGTTGTGAGGCCGGCCATATGGTGGTGTGGGGGGGGGGGGCCCACATCTCAATCCATGGCCACACATTTGGATTACACAATCCGGATAATGTTGTGGATAATCTGGTTCAGTTCGTTTCTCGTTTAAACTCGTAATTCGGTTTAAAACGGGCCTAAAATGGTTGTTTTTCGGGTTAAAATAAAATTTATATAAAACTGATTTAAAAACTTTAAAAACTTAACCCATGACATTAAAACATCATATTATTAATAATTACGCATCTTTTTCGGCTTGATTGATCGTCTCTTGCTTGGTTTGGTGTTAAAGGTTTCGTTTAGCGTACCGACGTACCATTAAATCGAAATCCTTTTTCTGTGCTATAATTCACCTATCCCGAAGCATTCATACCTCGTAAACATCACTAAACATTATATACTTCGTCTATAATGTAATTCCCGGTTCGTTCGGGTTTCAATAATCGTTCACTGATTAATTGTAATTCCAATACGATTCACTATATATATGAGTATGATTCATATTGTGAATCATATATACTCGTATAAACGTACTATGACTCATATAATCAGTATTAAATAACACGTAAATAGTATATTCCGGCTAGGGTATACCTGAATTTGCCGGAATCGTTACATTCTCCCCCCGTTATAAAAATTTCGTCCTCGAAATTTTATGCGTCAACTACTTCCTTTTGAGGAAATAGGTGGGGGTATTTCTTCCGAAATTCATCCTTTCGTTCCCAAGTAAATTCTGGGCCTCGTTGCGAATTCCATCTAACTTTGACCAACGAAATCTTATTGTGTCTAAGTTGCTTGATCTTACCGTCCACTATTTCGATGGGCTCCTCTACAAAGTTGAGCCTATCACTTATTTGCACACCCTCTAAGGGTAACACCGATGTCTCATCCGCCAGACATCTTTTCAAATTCGACACATGAAACACGTTATGAACTGCACTTAGTTCCTCAGGCAGTTCTAGTCGGTAAGCTACCGGACCGATCTTTGCAGTAATAATGAATGGTCCAATATATCTAGGGGCCAACTTCCCCGCCTTTCCAAATCTGACCACTCCTTTCCAGGGTGATACTTTTAGATATACTTTTTCACCCTTCTCAAATGACAACGGTTTTCGACGGGTATCGGCATAACTCTTCTGCCGGTCCCGCGTGGCTTTTAGGTTGTTCTTAATTTCAAGAATCTTGCTGGTCGTCTCCTGGACCAGATCCGATCTAATGATCTGCGGGTCTCCCACTTCAGACCAGCAAAGTGGTGATCGGCACTTCCGCCCATACAATGCTTCATAAGGTGCTGCCTTTATACTGCTATGGTAACTGTTATTATAGGAAAATTCAACGAGTGGGAGATGTTGATCCCAATTTCCCTTAAAGTCCAGTACGCAGGCACGAAGCAAATCCTCCAAAGTTTGAATGGTCCTCTCAGACTGGCCATCGGTCTGAGGGTGGTAAGCTGTGCTTAGGTCAATACGTGTTCCCAACGCTTCTTGGACAGCTTGCCAAAGTTTGGAGGTGAAATGGCTATCCCTATCGGAGATGATCGAGATGGGGATGCCATGACGAGACACTATTTCATTTATATAAATTTGCGCAAGTCTCTCAGTGTTATAATTATTCCTAATTGGAATGAAATGTGCTGATTTGGTTAATCGATCCACGATTACCCAAATTGCATCATGACCTCGGGGCGTCTTGGGGAGGTGTGTCACAAAATCCATTGTGATCTGCTCCCACTTCCATTCCGGAATTTCCGGTTGTTGCAACATTCCCGAAGGTTTCTGGTGCTCCGCCTTAACTCTCGCACACGTCGTACATTTGCCGACGTATGTGGCTATATCCTTTTTCATTCCTGGCCACCAGTAAAATTCTTTCACATCCTTGTACATTTTATCTGATCCCGGATGTATGGAATATTTCGATTTATGTGCTTCATCCATGATCAAATCACGAAGGTCATGGAGGGTCGGGATCCAAATCCGATTTTTGAAATAGAGAATTTCGTCCACACGCTGTTCGAAATTCTTCTCATTCCCGTAAAGTCCTTCTTTATCCAATTGGCCCTCTTTCAACGCCTCGCGTTGAGCGACTCGAATCAAATCCGAAAGGTTCGACTGGACTATCATCCCCAACGCTCGCACGCGTAGTGGCTTGACTCGATCCTTTCTACTCAAGGCATCGGCTACAACGTTAGCCTTGCCGGGGTGATATCGTATGTCACAGTCATAGTCACTCAGCAACTCGACCCATCTTCGTTGCCTCATATTCAGTTCTTTCTGATCGAATATGTGTTGCAAACTTTTATGATCAGTGAATATGGTGCACTTTGTACCGTAGAGATAGTGTCTCCAGATTTTAAGTGCAAAGATGACTGCTCCCAGTTCCAAGTCATGAGTAGTGTAGTTTTTCTCATGAACTTTTAACTGTCGAGACGCATAGGCTATGACCTTTTTATTTTGCATTAACACGCATCCTAACCCTTTACGGGATGCGTCACAATATACAACAAATCCATCGTCTCCGTCGGGAAGACTTAAGATTGGCGCTTGGCACAATCTTTGTTTTAGCGTTTGAAACGCCGTTTCCTGCTCTTCACCCCATTCATATTTCCGATCCTTTTGAGTCAGGAGGGTTAAAGGTTGGGCGATGCTGGAAAAGTTCTCTATAAATCGACGATAGTATCCAGCTAAGCCTAAGAATTGGCGGATTTCCTTCGGAGATTTAGGCGCTTGCCAATTCTTAATAGCTTCAACCTTACTCGGATCAACGTGTATTCCTTGGTGGTTTATAACGTGACCGAGGAATTGCACCTCTTGTAACCAGAAGTTACACTTGGAGAATTTTGCATACAACTTCTCCTGATCCAAAAGCTCCAAAATTAACCTCAAATGTCGCTCATGTTCTTCTTTACTTTTTGAATATATCAAAATATCGTCAATAAATACAATGACGAATTTGTCGAGGTAGGGTTTACAGACTCGGTTCATGAGATCCATGAACACCGCTGGCGCATTTGTTAGCCCAAAAGGCATAACTAAAAATTCGTAGTGGCCGTAGCGAGTCCGAAACGCGGTTTTTGGGATATCCTCCTCTTGAATTCTAACTTGGTGGTATCCCGATCTAAGATCAATTTTTGAGAAATAGCTCGCACCTTGTAGTTGGTCGAACAAATCATCGATTCGGGGAAGAGGATACCTATTTTTGATGGTTAATTTGTTCAATTCCCTGTAGTCAATGCACATTCGAAGGCTTCCGTCCTTCTTTTTCACAAATAGTACAGGTGCACCCCACGGGGAATAACTGGGACGTATAAACCCCTTATCCAACAATTCCTGCAACTGGTGGGATAGTTCTTGCATCTCGGACGGTGCAAGTCTGTAAGGGGCCTTAGCAACAGGGCCGGCTTGAGGTAATAAATCGATTCTGAATTCGACTTGTCGGGTTGGCGGTAAACCAGGAAGTTCCTCTGGAAAAACTTGTGGAAATTCGCTTACCACGGGAATATCGTCCACCCGTTTTTCCTCAGAATCAGCGGCCGTCAGGCTCGCTAGATACGCCACACATCCCTGACGTATATATTTCAACACCTTGAGATGGGATATGAATGGTATCATGGTGCCGGATTTTTCTCCATGCACTAATACCTCCTCGTCATCCGACACCCGGATCTTGACGGTTTTCTTTTCGCAGTTTATTTCTACCCTGTTACGTGCCAACCAATCCATTCCCACTATCACGTCAAAACTACCCAATTCTACAGGTAACAAGTCAATCAGGAAGGATTGTTCGCTCAGAATAAAAGGGCAATTCCAAACAATCCGATTAACTATCATGGTTTTACCGTTAGCGACCTCTACGGTGTAGGGTTCTATGGTTTCACCAATAGGAAGGTTTGCTATCGAAAGGAATCTAACGGAGACAAAACTTCTATCGGCGCCTATATCAAATAATACAGAAGCGTAATGATCAGAGACGAGGAAGGTACCTGTCACTACGCTGGGGTCCTGGCGCGCCTCGTTCGCTCCCATCACAAATGCTCGGCCTCGCGCCGGATTGGACGACGATGGCTGACCCGCGAGTTGTCTCCCGTTTCCTCCCTGATTCAGTTTCGGGCAGTTCCTTTTGAAGTGATCCGTGCTGCCGCATTCGTAGCAAGCACGGCTAGTGGTCACCATCTGGTTTCCTTGCGGGTTCTGCTGTCGGGCTGGTTGAGTTCTAAATGGTTGCGCCCGAATAGGTTGTGGTTGTCGGTTCAGGTTGTTCAGATTTGTCTTACAATTTGGTGCGTAGTGTCCAACCCTGCCACACCGGTGGCACACCACCTCCTTGCACACGCCACTATGGTGGTAACCACATTTCCCGCACCTAGGAAACGTTCCCTTCTGCGGTTCTTGCCTTCCGCCCAAACTAGTCATGGCATAGCTCTGGGCAGCGGGCCTAGCTCGTTTGCTTTGCTGCTTTTCTTGGATTCTATGATCATGCGCACCCCGTTTTCCCCCAGCGGATTCTCCTGTCACCTTTAGTGATCCGCTCCGCAAGAAATCATACGTGACTATGCCAGCCTGTGTCACTGCACTTTCATACGTCCGGTGTCCCCCCGCGTTGACTATACTCCTCACTACTGGAGTAAGTCCCCAAATATAACGTTCCACCCTTTTCGTCTCCGGGGTGACCAACCACGGTACTAATCGTGACAGTTCATTGAACCTATTGGTATAACCCAAGTGGTCCGCCCCCTTCATCTCCAGATCCCACAACTCATTTTCCAGTTTTTGCAATTCATTCTTTGGACAGAAATGTTCCAACACAAGAGCCTTAAGCTCCGTCCAGGTCATGTGGTTTGTCGCCACCTGACCTCGAGTCTGTACTATGGTGTTCCACCATGTCAAGGCATGGTCGGTGAATGTACAGGTGGCGTACTTAACGATACAGTCCTCGGGACCGTTGCTAATATTCACCACTGATTCGATTTTCTCTATCCATTTAACTAACCCATTCGGTCCTTCCGACCCGCTAAACTCTAATGGCTTGCACAACATGAAATCCTTGATCGAACATCCCCTGGATGCACTAATTGGTTCCGTACGGTTTGTCTCTACCGTAGGTATAGGGCCATTGCTGTCAGTAACGACCACCCTAGGCGGTGCGTCATTACTCGGAATAGTGTTATCATTCCTTGGAGGATTAGCATTTTGTTCCCCGTCATTATTTATGGGCGTTTGATTGCTCGGAGGGGTTGGATTGGTCGAGTTATTAATACTGGCGGCGATGCGCGATACTATATCCGGTATCGCCGCCTCCAGCTGCCGAGCAATCAAACGGCTCACATCTACTTCCGATATTTTCGTTGATCGTTTCGGTGCCATTCTACACAATCATCAAAGAAATACATATAATCAATACCATCTCAAATCATAAAACACAATACATATTTCATTCATTAGTAAACATGGATACATATTACACAAACATCAGTTTACATACTTTCAGTCAACATTACATAACTAGTTTTAATACAATGGGCCTATGTTGGTATCATCCTCGACATAACCCGCAATGGGTCAGTGCTTGAATGATACCCAAAAGTATCGATAATGATATGCCCTACAAGAGACCCCCTATGGGCCAGTGGTTGTACTATAACTAAACAAGATTCACTCAGTGTTAGTATCACAACTAACTACTTACACGGAGTATCAAAAAGCGGTTCAAGATTTTACCATCTAACACATCTACACATGGTGGTAAACCAACCCCACCAACACCGCCATCAGCACCACCAACACCGCCACCATAACCCGGATTCGGGTTTCCATCTGGCCGATCAACCAGTGGGAGTATGAGCACTCCCTCTTTAACTGGTTAATAGCATACTGGTGGTCCAGTATGCTGTCCCCGAGGTACGCCCGCCTCTGTACCCCCACGACCAGGGCGGCAGAGTGCTCGTTCACCTGTTCGGTGAGAACACGTAGCCAAGCCGCCAAGTCCCGCTCCTGCCTTGGAAGACCCCACACAGGTAGGGTTGCAGACTCGGGTTGGGGGCGGGAAGATTCGCCCCGGTGGTATGTGGATCTGGGTGGGGTAACAGTGGGCGGAACATACGGGGCACTGATCCGCGCCGTGAGGCGGGGACCGTGTCTGGGGGGAATCGGAGCGGTCTGTGGTGCGGGCGGGATAGGAGACCTGGTAACCCTAGCAGGGGAGGGTAAACTAGCACTCCTAGCTGGGGTGGTCTGTCTAGAAGTACTATGACTAGCCTCCGAAGGCTCGGAGCTGGGTGCTACACTTGGGCTTCCAGAGGCCCCGGAACTGACCTCTTCCGGGTCCTCTTCCGTCGACACACTAGGTGTTCTTGCCATTTTTACCTGCACACAAGTTAACAAACATATAGTCCCTTTTTATATTGTAATTCAAAATCAAATTAACATGCACTTACTTATACAATTTTACCACATAATAATATTATCATATACTTACACATATGTTGCCAATTTTACCTATTTAAATTCCCCGTGACTTCCCCTGAATTCCCTCGTGCAGACAAGTCTGTTATTATGTTCTGGACCATAATAACCCACTTGTCCATCCAAGTTCATCCCGATCTCGTCACAATATATTATTAGTTGATATTCAGATCCTATAATACTTGAGCTACTGGTTATATTTTAGGTATCTTTTTCAGACATCCTAATTCTTTATAACCAATGGCTCTGATACCAAGTTCTGTAACACCCCGTAACCGCAGCGGAAACGTACACGGGATGCAACAGACACATCTGATATCAACAGCATTGCTTATAAAGAAAATACCACTACATTAATTTATAACATATTACATTGTTGCGAGTTTCATTACTGTCTAGGTGTTACACACATATTTTACCGATAAGACATTAATAAATTCATTACAAAACATAGAGCAGCAAGCTTCCAACAGGTAGCACAGATAGTTAAGCACACATCAATCAATCCAACTTGGGCATACCTAGAAAACATGTAAAGAAAACGGGTCAACTACGAATAGTTGGTGAGTTTCACTAATTTAAATAAACACTGACAGATCATTTTAATAATCATTTATTAACAATATAATCATGCCGGGAACTATGTTACCCCAGAACATTTCCATTAACTTCCTGGGAACTATGTTACCCCAGAACAATAATAACCCCTGGGAACTATGTTACCCCAGAACAATAAATACCCCTGGGAACTATGTTACCCCAGAACAATTACAACCTCTGGGAACTATGTTACCCCAGAACAATAATAACCCCTGGGAACTATGTTACCCCAGAACAATAATAACCCCTGGGAACTATGTTACCCCAGAACAATAATAACCCCTGGGAACTATGTTACCCCAGAACAATAATAACCCCTGGGAACTATGTTACCCCAGAACAATAATAACCCCTGGGAACTATGTTACCCCAGAACAATAACACATGATAAACATTTTATATATTCTGTGCATCAGACCATATATATATAATGTACAAGTATTTCCATACGATCGGTATGTACTTAAATACTTTAAATAAGACATGTTTTCCGCCCCGGGAAAATATAATTAAAACAATTCATTAAAAGGGGCTCGTGAAAACTCACCTTTTGTGAGTCGGTGAGTAATACAAGGAACAGCTACGTGCCTGGATCTGTAATATAATATCTAGTCGTTACTATATAATTCCCATAACTTAAATACCTATCAATCGGTACATCTGGGAACATTGTTAACCCAGTACTGTACTCGATTCGGGGACAATGTTAACCCCGTGACACTTCTAAGGACTCAGATTGTGACATTGCTTAGAGTTTGACAGTCAATTTAGTTAAGGTGATGAAATTATAGCTCGGTTTGACACCCCGTTTGGCCGTGGGGCCCGTTTCCGTCATTTCGGTGCCGGAAACGGTAAAATCGGGTAAAATTACCCAAATCATCCGAATTATTTTCGGATGATTTATTTTTACTTAATTTACTTAGATTTATGAAATAGTCCATTTTTAGAGTTTTCATGTACCAGTCAGCTCGCTTATGCGAACTTTGCCGGTTTACACGTTTTAAGCTTTAAAAACTTGTTTTTATGTTCTTTTTAGCACAAATAATTTCCCGTTTAGTCTCGGGTCTTGAAATTTTGCACAAAACTTAATTTGACAGTAAGGAATTTTGTAAAAATTTTCCAGATTTATTTTCTTATATTTACATTTATTTATCTATTTTTAAATCTTATTAAAACACTAAATATATCAAAAATACCAAAACACTTTAGAAAAATCCCAAATTTTTCTGGGATGATCCTTGTCATCCTCATAACTTTCTGGAATTTTTCCAGATTTATTTTCCTATATTTGCATTTATTTATCTATTTTTAAATCTTATTAAAACACTAAATATATCAAAAATACCAAAACACTTTAGAAAAATCCCAAATTTTTCTGGGATGATCCTTGTCATCCTCATAACTTTCTGGAATTTTTCCAGATTTATTTTCCTATATTTGCATTTATTTATCTATTTTTAAATCTTATTAAAACACTAAATATATCAAAAATACCAAAACACTTTTAACTAATTACTTGGATCAAGATCCTTTGTATAACTTGTATACATCCTTTGATCACACGAGAATCGGTTTCATCTCGGGTTTTCACCCATTTTTCACATGAAACTTCCTTTTCTCAAGAATTATGAAATTAAAAACAAGATTCAAGCTTCAAAACAAGTGTTATACCTTCAAGTCTTTGGTAGAAATCAAGGAAACTTGGATGGATATTGAAAGAGTTGAGAGGTTTTGAGAGAATTGGTGTAAAAAAAAGAAAAAGGTAATGTGTAAAGTGTGTGTTGTGAGGCCGGCCATATGGTGGTGTGGGGGGGGGGCCCACATCTCAATCCATGGCCACACATTTGGATTACACGATCCGGATAATGTTGTGGATAATCTGGTTCAGTTCGTTTCTCGTTTAAACTCGTAATTCGGTTTAAAACGGGCCTAAAATGGTTGTTTTTCGGGTTAAAATAAAATTATATAAAACTGATTTAAAAACTTTAAAAACTTAACCCATGACATTAAAACATCATATTATTAATAATTACGCATCTTTTTCGGCTTGATTGATCGTCTCTTGCTTGGTTTGGTGTTAAAGGTTTCGTTTAGCGTACCGACGTACCATTAAATCGAAATCCTTTTTCTGTGCTATAATTCACCTATCCCGAAGCATTCATACCTCGTAAACATCACTAAACATTATATACTTCGTCTATAATGTAATTCCCGGTTCGTTCGGGTTTCAATAATCGTTCACTGATTAATTGTAATTCCAATACGATTCACTATATATATGAGTATGATTCATATTGTGAATCATATATACTCGTATAAACGTACTATGACTCATATAATCAGTATTAAATAACACGTAAATAGTATATTCCGGCTAGGGTATACCTGAATTTGCCGGAATCGTTACAAGCTGGCACATACCCCGGGTTTATTAAGTACCCAAAGAGTGGAGTATGCCTTGGACGCAGTTCAGGCTTGCTCCTCGCACTGGATGTGCGGCATTGAGCGAAGATACGTTTGCTCACACTCTCCACGTATCGTATTGGAGGTCTTTGAGGCAACGTGGGAGCAACATGATTCAAGATCATCTGAATGAATCTTGGATATATGATGAACCTCTCACGGGCCATTGCTCTCCTCTCTCTATCGATCTCATAAAAGACCATCTGACTGAAGCTATAACGTTTGTTATAAGTCAGAGCAGTCATTGCGGACTGCATGGTCGCACCCATCCCGTCAGTGCCCGCCTTCCTCCCTGACATGCAGACAATCATTACGTGCATGAGGAAGCGCCACTGATCGAGTAGGAAACCCTTCCTCCTCTGAGTAACACCTAATGGACCAGAATAGCCCATTCGGAGAAACGCTCCATCACGGAACGGAGCCACAAACTCTGTAGGGTTATCCCTAGTCTCCTCACCGAACCGTAAAGCCACCCGTATTTGTTCAGATGAGAACTGAACCTCTTGATTGTTGACAGTTGCTCGCATAACCGGGGGTCAACGCGGCAATCGTATTCCACAGTCTGCCAGAAATCCTCGATATTGGGTAAGGATATCGGCAGTAGACTATGAACTACTGACATTATGCACCAACATCCCCATAGCCATAGCCGACTCAGTTCATTGGTTAGCTTTGAAAGTTTTCCACCAAGTGAGAGCTTGATCTTCGAAGACGCTCGAGGTGAAATTAGTCTGTTTGGCGTCTGGACATTCGCAATGGATGAATATGTTTTCCATTTTCTCATACCATTGGAGGAGTTTAGTGGCATTCTCATCACCATAGTACTGGGTAGGTTTAGCACTCATGAAGTTCTTGAAGTGAATGTTGTTTGGAGCACCTGATGTAGCAGAACCATTCGAGTTGAGGCTCTGTATCTGAGTTACAATAGTAGGCATAACAACATCAAATTAGTTGGTCTCCTAACAGCTAGACGGCGATCATGAGAACCAGATGATCGACATTTGGTTACGACGATGGTTAAAGAAGACATTCTACGAGGACAAAAATAAAGATTTATAAGATGAATGGTAAGTTGAGGAAAATGAGAAGTATCACAAGATTAACCAAACATGAAGTACTAAAATTTTAAAAATAAAATTTGAGGGTGAAATTTGAAAGTATGATAAAATGAATATGAGAAAACCATTTCAATAATAAAATATTAAATGTTAAATAACTTGTGATAACCTTGTCTTTATAAATGAAGGATTTGAATCTGATCATGAGAATCAAAATATTTTGAAGTAAGTGAATAAGTCAAATCATAAAATTTTGTTTTAACTGAAATCGAGTAAATGAATAAATGAATTTTCTTTGGTGAGTTGGGCTTCCCATGAGCCTTCCATGAAATTTTTTTTTTTCGAACTTGTTATCATACTAAAATAACTTTGTGAGTTGGGCTTCCCATGAGCTTCCCGTTTCATTTTATTGGCCCATCTAAATAACATAATATCAATTTGTGAGTTGGGTCTCCCATGAGTGTTCCATGGCATTTTAAGGCCTAACTAATTAACGAATTAACCAGACAATTGAGTTGGCCGACCCATGAGTGTTACATGATATTTTAACTGACCAAACTAAATAACCAATTAACAATTTTTAATTGGTTAGTTGGAGCATCCAGTTATTCACCAAGTACGATTAGACTCCAACAAAAACATATGCACCAAAACGGGTTGAGAGATGGATAGTTGGAATGCCCATGGGTTATCCATGAACTATTTTCACCCAACTAAACATTTTTAAAATAACAAAAATACAATATCTGGAATTTCCTAATTTAGCCATGAACCACCATGAATTCGGTTTGTAAGTAAGGAATGTAAATGTTTAACTAGTTACGTTGACTTCTTTAAGTTCCGGTTGTATAAAAATTGTTCCACTTTGGCCTATAAGCTCGAGTATTATGGCCAGGTTATCCCCCAGGTAAGGAACAACGTCTTATCGTTGATTCTCGGAATCGTTTTGCCAAGGCCCGACTCACAGTACTCCCCCTTACAGTTACTACAGGAACTTGTCATACCCCCATGCTTTAAGGTGAGGGAGTAAAAACAAAACAAGGGAATTCCTGAGTAATTTCCCCAAAATAAAACAACCTACTGAATTATTTTAAAACAAAAATATATCTTTTGAGAATTAGGCATAGCCTCAGAGTTTGTGTGTGTGTGTGTGTGTAATAAAATAAATAAATAAATATTTAGATAAGTAAGTTGTAAACACATAAAAATAGAACACATTAGGTTGTCAAGTATGCACGTATCGGGTCCTAAGCATGTTACTAGGGCACCTCTAGCGACCTATCTTACAACCTTCGGCTTTGACACCAATCTATCACACCTCAACCTACGGCAAAATGCTGAGATGCAAACTGATGGTTAACAGCTCACAAGGTACTATCATACGAATATATATATATATATATATATATATATATGACAATATCTAACTAAGTATATTGAAATAAAAAAATTTTATCACAGTGCCCAAGTTCGAGTAAATTACAAAAAACAATCCAACTTAATCCAAACAATTCAAAACAAAATAAGTTAACGTAAATAATCTTTTATTAATTTATTCTTAAGGTCTTTCTAGTTGTCTCTTCACCTAGCTTCACACCAATTGATAACCAACATATGCGTAGAAAGTAACATAGTTTTGTCAACACATGATTGAGTGAGAAAATCACCAGATTTGCTACAATAGTAAATATAATAAAAGGCAAAACTGTTATTGTGTATGTAAAGCAATCAAACCATGAGAAAATAAAAGAGTCGGTAGACCAAGTCTCACGGTTTATGGCTACTATGACTGTCGTATGTATGATCATACTATGTTGTGATTATGATGGACCGCTCCGAATTGTTAGAATCAAGTAATCAAGTAACAGTTAGTCATTTAATTGAATACACGCACAATATATGACAGTTTTCTAGTGTATATAATATAATACATAAATATTGTAAGTACGCATACGTCAACAAAATGTGTTGGAAAATAGTAAATTAAAATGGGGAATGATTTCTCATTTTACCACTTAAATGAGATTAGAAAGTAATATGAATAACGAGGAACCGAACTTTTACGCGCTTACTGGGATAATCCAAATAGACCTGAAACCTAGAGATAGTAAACTAGAATTAAAACTGAGAATATATCCGCTGGAACCAATCCAAACAGACGTATAGAACTCCAGTTATGAGATTTTTCATAAATAAGCGAGCTGGTATTGACTAGAATCCGAACAGCAAGTCGGGAATCGGGTTTTGGTGAATACACTCAAAATTTTATTTTGAACAAAAAACGCCTCCGAAAGCTAGTTCCGACCAGGAGATGGAGATATTGACAAGCCAATTAAGTTTGACTCAAACACCCTTAAAGGATCAGGATCAAATTGACCACTGAAACTCCCTCAATCGGTGAAATTGATTAAGGAATTTTTTTTATTGAATGAAAATATATAAAATTACATAAGACAACTTACCCAAAAGAGAAGAGGAACTATGAGGAAATCGCGGTCAATGATGTCTTGAACTTCATGATCAACAACCCTTGAACAAGCTTGTTAAATTAATGCATATTAGGATGGTTTAAGGAGGGATTTCATGGGATAAAGCTTGATGATGGCTGAGACAGGTGCTTTAGGGTTTAGGGGAAATATTGAGATGAATAATACAGAGGTTAGAGGGTTTAGTTAAACATTTGATCGATTAAGCAAACTGAATTATGAAGTAATGACCAAAATCGGTTCTTTTGATCAATTTATTCTCAGGAAAGTAGTGGTAATGAACCTAGACATTATACTATAATATATTACTTTTCTTGGGGCTTAAAATTCGTGATTTGGTCTTGATTAGGAATGATTAAGCACTTACAATGAATTAACGAACCAAAATAACAACCGGATCTACACAAACACCTGGCCGCGCTACGCGACCACTTTGAACCACTCTCCTTGCGCAGCGCGTCGTGGATGTGTGTCCAGCTCAATTCCAACTTGTCATTTTTAGTCCTTGTGGTTCCAAAAATGCATTTTTTTTTGCCGTTTTAAGTAATTTTAAAAGTTTTTAAGCATTGTTTGACAAGTTTAAATGTTATTAATACATAAAATTAGTTAAACCAAGTTAAATACTAATAAATAAAAGTTTTTTATTTATATGAAAAATTCAAAATTTATTCCCGAGTCGGGTAAACGAATACGAATTCAATTACGAAAAATCGAGATGTTACACTAAAATTCAAAAATATGAGAAAACTATTTTAATGTTGAAACACATTTTTGAAGATAAGAAGATTGCTATTAATATGCAGAGTAATAATAATGAAACTCTAAAACAAGAATTAAAAGCTGTGAAATTTAAAACTGGGAGAGTTGATTTAAAGTTGAAAAGTTACAAGTCTACTTCATATATACTTGATCATATTCTCCCTAAACCAACTAGTATAGATAAAGAAAAGGGGGAGAGTGTGATTGGGTATAAAGAGCATCTCATAGGGTATAAATGCATTCATCCACCATTATGGAGTTCTTGTGCTCCAAAGAAACCTGATGGCATGGAGAAGGCATTTAATGTGGAAAATTGCCTGACTCTGTTGAAATAGATTTTGTAAAAACTTATGATAGTTCTGAGTGTGATAATGAAACTTGTTTGAATACGGTGGAACAAGTGTTTTTTTTTAGTCAAAAGGTAAGAAAACTGAATTGGTTGAGAAGATGGTGGATAAAAGTGAAAAGCTTGTGAATTGAGATGCAAAGTAACATTTTGCACGCTTTTATCATAGTAGTCATCAAAATCATGGGTATAATAGGCCTAATTTTCAAAGAAACAAAACTCATGGGTCAAAGTTTTTGAAAAAGGTTGGGTATGTTCATGAAACAACTTCTGATAGTGAAAATAAGTTCCACTTTCGAAATCAGTCAAATCAGGACTTTTTCAAACAGAAAAGTGAGTGTGATTCTGCTCAAAGACCTCCGTTAAACATGTTTGTTGACCGGAGAAGACGCTTTAACTGTAATGAGGTTGGACATGTGTTCTCATGTCCTATTTGTTGTTAAACAATTATGTCACTAGTAAACCTGTTGTTAAACAAGTAAATGTTATGAAAACTGCACCACCAAGACTTGTTCCTACACAAATTTTGAAAAGAGATGTTATAAGTGTTCAAAATGTTGAATCAATTAAAAAAGTATTTCTGAGACTGGTGATAGTTCAAGATTTAAAAATCAAAATTTTTATATCAAGAAAAACTCTATTGGGAAAAACTGGGTGGCCAAAGATAAGAAAGTTGATTTAAAATCGAGCTCAGATGGTCATGTTGTAAAAGATAAACCAAATTATGACAGTTTGAGTGAAAGTGTTGTGTCATCTAAATGTATTGATGAATTGTTTGTCGATAACTTCAACAACCCAAGACCAAGAAGGCTTGGGTTTCCTTGTTTCACTAACCTGCTAACTGTCTGTGCATGAGCTTTCGAGATCTCACGATTCACATTGGATAATGGATATTGGAGCCTCTTGGCACATGACGGGTACCCTTGAGCTAATTTAAAATTTCAAATCAATTAAAGGAAGGTATGCTGGGTTTGCTAGGAATCAAGGAGGTTAAATTGTTGGAGAAAGAACTTTGTCAAACGTGATGGTCAGTTTGATAAAGTGAACTACATCACTAAGTTAGAGAACAATTTGTTAAGTATTTCACAAATTTGTGAAAAGGACTTCTTAACTCAGTTTACCAACAAGGGGTATATGATTTTGAAGTTGGGATTCAAAATTCCTGAAGAGTGGATTCTGATGCGTGTTCCTCAATAGAACGATATCTATTTTCTCAACAAGGGTACTACTACCACTTCTTCTCGAACGGCTCAATGTTTCATATCCAAAGAATCAAAATAGGATTTTGTTTTATGGCATCGACGAATGGGTCATATTCCTGTGAGGAAGACAAACTACCTAGTTCACAATCAACTAGTTGAAAAGGTTGATATCAAGGATTTTTGTTTGGATAAGGATTGCATTAGCTGCAAGAAAGGAAAGCAAAAGAAGAAGTCGCATTTGAACAAATTGGTTAGTTATATCAACTTACCTTTCGAGTGACTATATATGTATCTTTTTGGTCCGGTGAATGTCAAAACTATCACTGGAGATTTATACTGTCTAGTAGCCACTGATGATTATTTGAGATTTTCGTGGGTAATGTTTTTAGACTCCAAATATGAGATTTTAATTGCTTAATGGTCTTATTCAAGAAGTTGGAGAGCTTATATAACTTGTCGATTTAAAGAATCCGAAGCGTCAACGGGACCGAGTTTAGGGACAACAAGATTTTGGAATACTGCAATGAACTTCGGATTCTTCATGAGTTTAGTGTACCCTACACTCCACAACAAAATGTGGTTGTTGAAAGAAATAATGGTACTTTGATAGAAATTGCTCGCACCATGTTAGCCGATTCGAAGCTACCTATTAGTTTTTGGACCGAAGCTATGGCTTCAACATGTTACACTTTGAACCGTGTTCTAACTGTGAAAAGGCATGGGAAGACTTGTTTTGAGCTACTAAATAGAAGAAAACCAAATTTGAAGTGGCTTTAACCTTTTGGGTCTGTTGTTCTTGATCCCGATGGAAAATTTAGGTCTAAATCATTTGATGGATTCTTTATGCGTTATGCTAGTCCATTGAGAAAAGTATTCTTACCTATCATGCACCGGATCGTGCAAATACAACATGTAGATTGCTAAAGATACACTACTCCAACACAAAAAGTGGGTGATGCATGGATGTTTGACTATAATAACCTCTGGAAATCTTTAAATCTGCCAGAAGAGGTATCTGATGAAGCTATATGATAGTCAAACTGAAGAACAGCTATATGATAGTCAAACTGAAGAACTTGTACCAGTTATTATCCAGACACATGAACCTCAAGATGAACCCGTTCTCAATGATCCTATTCCTGAAATCTCTCATTTTTTTATTATGATAATGGAGAGTCACATGGTGATGTCATTGAAGCCTTAGTTCAAACAGAGACTTCGAATTCTGGTGAAATGGATGTTAAAGACAATGCCACAAATCTTCAACAAGATGTGATTGTTCCTTCAAGTGTTTCTCCTTGGACTGTGTCATATCATCCTGAGGAGAATATTATTGGTGATTTGAACACTGGGGTACAAACTCGAAGTCAACTCGATTAGAGCCTAAGATGTTTCTATACTAAAGTTTCTTCGTTGCAAAATCGGTTCTCATTTTGATGTTTTATCTCTTAAATCAAACTGAAAAACATACAAATAGGCGTTGAGTGAAGAGAGTTGGATCAATGAGATGAAAGAGGAGTTGCAACAGTTCGAGAAGCTTGGCGTTTGAAGGTTCGTGGATTTACTTGAAGACCAAATAAATATAAATACCAAATGGGTATTTAAGTGCAAGCGAGATAAAAATGGTATCATTGTTAGAAACAAAGCTCCACGGTTATTCTTGGCTTTAACCAATGTGAGGGAATTGATTATAATGACGTCTACGCACCGGTTGCTAGACTTTAAGTGTAACATCGCAAGTTTCGTCGGTATTTAAAAGGAATTGAGTCTAATTAAATTATGGAAGATAAATGTAATTATCTAAAGTAGGAGGGTTATAAATGTCATAAGATGAAAAGTTAAACAGGAAACCCTACCATCTTCCTATAAATGTATCCACAATCTCATTATAACCATCCTAGCCTCTAAACTCCTTAACCCAAATTCCCCTTTTTGAGAGAACATCCCACAAAAATCCGATAGTTCCCGGTGATCTAACCATCGGATCGATCTCAAATTTTAACTTAGTGTTCATGGCATAAAAATGAAGATTCCCACCTATCAGATCTTCGATCAGAGGTCGGGAAGTCTAGTTTGTATCAGCAAAACCGTAACGGCTAAAAATGGAATTTTCCGGCAATTGTTCAGTTTTTCCAGCCATTGTACCAGAGTTTACCGTCGAAGGTGAGCTTTGTAGATCGGGGAAAGATGGTTTTGTGGCAGCTTGAATCACTCAATTCCGAGTTCGTTTGATATGGTTTTGGTATATTTAAGTGATTTCGAAATAAACCTCAAATGTACGTTTTTGTTAAAAAGGTTTACTTTTCGTGTATGGATATGCATGAAAATTTTTAGGATGATAGAATGGGCCATGATTATTGATACAGTAATGAACTTTACAGTAAACGGGTTAGTTGGTTCGTTTCGTTTTAAACATGTAGTGTTCGGTTTGAGAAAAGGACGGGTAAACGAAGTCGATTTTACATGAAACTTGGTGGGATAGTAAATCGGACCTTATTATATGAGAAAAATGTAAACTCGAACATAAGCAAGTTTTTTGGAATGAAACGGGTTATACGAGCGCATATGTTTGGACGCATATGATGTTAGCGTATAAGTGTGTGTATTCGTATATCTATGTATGCACGTATATGTACCTGAACGCATACGTATGTATGTAAAAGGATGGAGGAGAATATGTATGGGGACGCATAAGTTAATGGGTGCATAAGTATAAGTTATGCAGCGCATGACTTATACGGGATAACGTATAACTTATACGGACGTATAAGTTATACGGGTAGGGTAATCTTGAAAGATAACTTATACGTGAGTGACTTACATGCTAGAAGAGACATATACGCCTAAAAACGTATACAGACATAAGTGAATTTCCAAATAAAGGAAAGATATACGGAGAATAAGTAAGTGTATTACTCATACGGTGTATAAAAAAGAATAATTGATAAATTAATACAAAAAGGTAACTTTTAAAAATGATAAAGACCAAAAACGTCTCGGTAGGTGTATTATTCTACATTTTCCCAAGAAAGACCGAGGCTAGAATATATACGTAAGAGCGTGAGAGTAGTAGTTAAACTTATTTGCCTTGTTACACAATTAGCCGTTCTCAGTTGAAGAGAGGTGTTACCATCAATTCCGAAAGAAGCAGGACACATGTGAGTTTCTAGCCCCATTCCTTGTTATGTTTTTTTGGGGCTGTGTGCATACTCCTGTGTGTTAGTTAATACACTTAACTTAAGTGGTAAGTGTATTTATATGAATGTGTTATGAAAGATATATGAATGATATTGAAATGATGAACGAACGTAGAAAAGGTTAGGAGTATATATGTAGATGTTTATGAGTATATGTATATGTGTATATACATATATATATATCTAATGTATGTTTGGCAAATTATGTACAATTATATGATAAGGAATGTTTGGTTGTATGATTGTATGGAAAGTATAGACCAGACCCTTATTATATTTGAGAGGTTAGGAACCAGACCCTCATAATATCTGAGAGGATAGGGACCAGAGCCTCATAATATCTGAGAGGATAGGGACCAGACCCTTATAATATCTGAGAGAATAGGGACCAGACCCTTATAATATCTGAGATGTTATAGGGAGAAATGCTCTTTAAAATGTATGACTATGTATGTAAAGAAAGATAAAATATGAAAGTATGAAAGAAGAAAAGTAAGAAGGTAAGAATGAAGTTATATACATTTATGTATTTATAAAAGAAAGTAAAGTATGTATGTCCGTACATATGAATGTAAAGTATGCTACCTGATTAACTAGAACTCACTCAGCGTAGCTGAGTTTTAGTATGTACACATGTAAATAGGATAAAGGAGCAGGCTTGAGAGAGGCACATGGCATTGATTGGGTTGACTGGCATCTAGTGAAGAAAAGTTATGATGTTAATACAATTTGAAAGTTTAAAGACAAGATTTGGAATGTTTTGTAATAAATGGTTAATATTTTATTTATGAGTAAATCCAACGCCAATGTAGGGCACCGAGACTGGGGCCTTACAAGTTGGTATCAGAGCATAATTTCGAGAGAAATAAGCATCTTATATGCTTAGACTCGAACAGAGAATGGGACTTAAAGAAGAAAATAAAGGAGATGCCAGTTCAAGAAAGCCATGTGTCACTCAAGCAAGCTCGGTATCGGTAATTTGTAGGATTAAGTTCATGTAAAGATTTTGAAATATATGTATACGCATGTTAAATGAAAGTGGAAGAATGCGTGATGTTAGCTTAATTTCTCTAGAAAGAATATTTGTATGCTAGCTTAATTTCTAGAGAAAGAATGTGTGTATGCTAGCTTAATTGCTAGGGATAAGAATGTAGGTTATATGTATCTTTACATGATTATGTGAGTAGTAATAACTAGCACAAGTGAAATCATAAATGGAAGTATGTAGAACTTGTGGAGTAATGTAAAGAGTTAATAACACTTGGCTACTATCATTAACTACTTACCTTACAAATCACGTGCTAAATAATTCCTAGAGTAATAACGTTTGTGTTTTGTTAGAGATAAGTTAGATGAATGATACAAAGGGGCGGCACGAGGAGGTCGTACTGCACGCTATGGTAAGACACGTGCCAACCAGACACCCTTTTGAAGAATGTGTGATGGAACGACATATGGAAGCGGTAGGACTCCAACTGAAGGAAGTAATGAGGAAGGATCACACTTGGAACTTGTAGTAAAGTACACTAAGGGAGTTGCTCACTTGTTTCGCACTTCAATGCCAACAATGCTCATTGAATCATTTAAGGTTGCCCAAACTGGGAATCCAAGTGTAAGCAATAGGAAAGAAACGCAGATAAGTTAGTTGGAATGAGTTGAAAATGTAGTTTGCCTACAATTATAACTCCATAAGGGAACTTGCTAGGATCAGGAGTGACGAAGAAAATGATGAAGGAAAAGATGATTGGGAAGTACTGGCAACTATCAAGACATCCAAATTGAAAAGGCATGAAAATATGAGGCTACATAGTGTAGAAAATGTGAAAGGAAGACGCTAAGAAGAATGTAGTTGTGTATCTGAGACCTTATAGAAGAGACGCTAAGAAGAATGTAGCGATAATTTCGTTAAAATATGAAAGGAAGACGCTAAGAAAAATGTAGCGATAAGTTCGTTAAAATATGAGAATGATTAAGAATTGTAATGTAGAACAAGAGGGACGTGAGTTTCTTGTTACTCTTATTGTTTGACCTTAAGAGAGTTCGATGTCGTTGGTAATGGATTTATAGTTTGAGTTTGAGGCTCATATAGCATGTAAGAGTAAGTTGATAAGGTTGAAGTCTTTGGATTGCGGTACAGTGACGGTTTATGGTATTAAGGAAAGATAAGGGCTTAACATCATTTCGATGATAAAAGCCGAATGTTTGTTAAAGCAAGGGTGCAGTTCCTACGTGGCATATGTTGTCAAAGCTATGGCTGAGAGAAAAGAAGTGAAAGATGTTCTTTTAGTGTGTGACTATCCAGAAGTGTTCCCATAGGACCTTACAGGGTTACCATCAGAACAAGGAGTAGAATTCTAGATAGAAGTAATACCAGGAGCACAACCCGTTGTAAAAGCACCATTCCATCTGGCGCAGTCCGAGATGAAAGAGCTAATGTCCCCAAGTGCAAGAACTCCTCGAAAAAGGTGTTTTAATGCCAAGTGTTTCCCCGCAAGGTGTACCAGTGTTGTTCATGAAGAAGAAAAACGAAAGTATGAGAATATGAAAAGATTACCGCAAGTTGGTTAAGCTTGTAGAGAAGAATATATATTCATTGCCACAGATTGACGATTTGTTTGATTAGTTGCAAGGTGCTAGTTGGTTCTCCCGATATATCTCAGATATGGTGATCATCAGTTGAAAGTGAAAGAGGCAGACATCCTAAGACAGCATTTCAGAATCAATATGGATACTACGAGTTTCTCGTGATGTCGTTTTGATTGACGAATGCTCTAGTAGCATTTATGGTTATGAATAATGAGGTATGTCGTCCGATGTTGGACGAATCTGTCATTGCCTTTATTGAAAAGAGTTTTTATTTATTCAAGGAACAAGTCCGACCATGCCAAACACTTGACATAAGTGTTGGAGACTGTGAAGAAAGAGGAATCATATTCCAAGTTTTCTAAGTGTACCATCTATACAAATCATAAAAGTTGAAAGTATTTCTGCAAACAGAAAAGACTAAATATGAGGCAGAGGAGATGGATAGGGTTATTAAAGCATTATGATTGTGAAATCAAGTATTATCCTAGTGAGGTTAATGTGGTCGCTGATGCACTAGGTCATAAATGTGAAGAGGTTATCACGAAAATTAAGTCGTATAAAGTAGTTAGCACTTTAGATTTCATGAGCGAGATCCGCGAGGCGCAGCAGAAGTTATAAAGGATGAGAGCAAGATGAAAAAGGAATGATTTTTCGGGTTACACCAAGATTTGAAAGACAATACTTATGATGCGAAAATCAGATTGGGTCACCTGAGGATTCCAATCCATGGAGATCTTCAAGACCAAATCCTAGATGATGCTCATAAATCTAGATACTCGGTTTACATCGAGGTTCAAAAAGGAATGAAGTCGATTACAATGAAGGAAAATACTGATGAAAGTAAAACCCTTAAGTAGAAGTTAAGTGAAGATGAGTTCATCGTATGTGACAACTGTGAGAGGACAAGATACTTTTCCTATGCGGATAAAAACAACCAAAAGTGTTACTGTTTGAACCTTAGAATTAACACTTAACAATAAACAGATCTTAGATCTGATATATACTATCAACTCTAAACTTGGATCTAGCTCATTATCACGATTGATTGTATGTTATGTATGTGTATATATTATCTGTAGTGTTTATAATGATAATATAATTAGTATGAAGATTGAGAGAGAGATCAGGCAGAGGTTCATTAATTAACTCTCAAAAAACTTAACATTAATGTGTGAACAGTGTTCACTATAAATAGACGATGGAGTTAGTTCGTTAACATCCCCTAACGAACTAACATCCAATTCGTTACATACATTAAACAAACAATAACTTAACGAAACACACCCTGATTCGTTAAAAATCCTTAACGAATCAGGAGGGAATTAACTTAGATACTAGTTCGCTAAACATCCTTAGCGAACTAGACTATTACATTAACGAACTACAAGGTAAATTATTTGTTTATTACATTAAACAAAATGACAAATATGTTAACGATAAATACAAAGACTCAAGACACAAAACCGTGCACTAACAGACACCCCTCGTCTTGAGCTCTTTGTCTTTGATCTTTACTTGAAACGCTTGGACTGCCAATCTCTGCAGCTATGAATCCCGTTCTCATAACAAACACGCACAACGCGTTGAAATTGCATAGCCAGATCATAATCTTCATCGCGCAATCAGAATCTTATTCTTGTGCAGCACTTCATTATCGGTCTCAGTTAAATTAACCAACCACATCGGGTCGATAACCTTAATGAGCTCAGTCTTCAGACCTTTACCCAACACAATGACAGTCGGCTGTACGATTGTCGTAGTACCAGCGGTCGAACGATAGATGCATGTGTTGGTGTATCGTCTTCACCGGCACACGTTTCATCGTCTTCGGCGGCTTTACCTTAAGAACAAGTTTCCTCCAGCCAGTCCTTGGATCAATTTCATCGTTTACGTGTCGGGACCTAGGGCTTGAAAAACTTGAAACCATGATTGATTTTGAACAAAAGGTGTTGATGAAACCACTCAGCTGTCCAGTCCCCACCATGATTGATAAATGGACGACACGCGAGGGTACGAACATCCCTACGCGGTAAAGTAAGAACGTCCATTATCTTCTCGTAGTACTGAATTCCCTTCTCCCATTTAACGATACATATCTTAAGATCAGAATTATATAGCCAAGAGACGATATCACCATGAACCTTTGATAGAGTCTTGAATGATGTCACTTGATTAGCTTTGGCTCTAGCGGCAGCTTCTTCTTTTTGTTCCTGATCAACATATCGATACGCCTTGATAATCTTACTCACCTTCTTATAGCTGAACCACTTAGCAATATCAGCATCAGTTGGGTTCTCAATCGAGTTGAAACGAGTGTCCACAACCTTCTTACCCTTGGATGTCTATTCCAAATCATCCTCAGCTGCTTTAAACGTTTGCTCATCGAACACTGGAGCACCTTGATCAACATTTGTGTATTGAAACAAGTCAGGATACTCCTCAGTAGTGACGTCTTCAACTACAACTTCCTCATATTCATAAATAAAATCTGTATTAATTTGAATAAACGGATCATGCATTATGTCTTCTTCATTTACCACCTCAACATCAGGCTCTGTCTCTAACATGGTCAACTGTTCATCATTCAACCCTAGCAGTATGGAAATCTGCTCTCGTGTTAGAGACCTTTCAAAAAACTCGCCAACCTCAATCTCATCCTTGTTCACCACACTCCTAACCATTCCCGATCCATCCACAAATATGACGGTATTGGCTTCAATCATTTTGATCGGTTTAACAGCAGTTGAATCATGATAAACAACAACCTGCTTACCCGAGTCATCACCACCACTTGTACCTGCACCAGAAGATGAGACGTGCGCTTGTTTAGGCTCACCTCCTGCACCAGAATCGACAGGATCTTGGTCATCATTCTTGAGTTTCTTCAATGCATCATCTTTGCATGTTAACTGCAAAATCAGATCCTCCAAATCTTTAAGTTTCACCCCCTGAGACTCAACAATCGCACGAAGCTCCATCGTCTCCTTTTGACAGAATGAAACATAACTCATCAGCCTTCTTTGATTCTCCATTAGGCGTTCTTGATTTTGACGGTCAGCAGACATTTGGTTTTCATACAAATGAAGGAGGTTCAATAGCATGTCTGTCTGACGGTTCTGTGGCATATTATACAAAGATGGATGAACAGGCTGGATTGGTCCCTGAGGCCTTGTAATTCTCATAAATGAGACATCACTAGGTGGGGGAGGCCCGTGTTGGAGGAACAGTGGAAGGTGTAGCAGAAGGCATTGGTATTTCGGCTAACGCCATTTGTGGAATCATACCAAGCCGCTCATAAGGGACCATCGTTGTCGCCAATGTAAGCACCGGAGTGCTAGTAGTAGGCGGCACTACCGGGCGTTGAGGCATGGTTGTTCAAGGCGGTGGAACACCAATGATAACACCAGCTTCAGCTTATACACGTCTCTTGGCTGGAACTTCAGAAGCTGGTGCTTTACATTTTCTTTTCCGTTCACGTTGAGCTGCAATTGTGGCAGCTAACGAGACATTGACTGCAGCTTGTTGCTCTTGAAGAGCTGCATCACCAGTGTCACACCCGGTCCATAGGCGGAAACAACCGGTGTGCGACTCATGAAAGGTTTTTCGAGAGCGCGGTTAAGCAACAACTATATGATAAAATACATGATGATTTCATTCATAATATAAGTTTTACAAAAATATCCATAAAAAGGTTTACATATAACATATTGAGATTTCACAGTTATGTCCTGCCGAAGGGAGATATAACCGTGAAAACTCCAAAATATAAAATCCTCATACATGAAATTTCCATAGTTAAACATAAAACCGTAGTGAGACACCGTGACCTCTCCACGTAGCTAAATACCTGAAAGACACGTAAAATAATTTAATCAGTATAAACTGAGTGAGTTCACAAGTTTTGTGACTCGATAAAATGCTTTATAATATAATTCTCATAACGTCATGAATGCAGTATCCATGACTTGCAGTGTAACGTGAATACATGAGTTCGTAACCATTCCTTGACTATATATATACACCATAAAGCCCCACATAACATCCCACGAGTCCACGAGGGAATAAATAAATCGGAAAACTAAGCACCCGTCTTATAAAGTGGCACGACCACTTACGAGTGGGTTGGTCAGACCAGTAGTACTACCCGTAGAGTTCCTCGGCTATAGTTGCCTATAGTTTATGGTTACAATATATACCGGGGACTTTATGTACCATGAGCGCGCCAAATATCTCATGTACACGCACATTGTAAATCAAGATATACACCATGATAAAACATATTTAAACACGTGTCCCTCGCCCCGAAAACAGTTTAAAACATAGTGAAAATAGTGAAAATAGGGGCTGTGAGACTCACCTTAAATGAGGAATAATGTTTCGTTATACTTGGTGAGTTCCTGTATCATATCGTATATGTACGTACTTCAGTACATAATATTCATACTACTATTAATACTTAGCCCGATACATACTTATGAGGTGACGGTATATATGTATACTTTTTATACATTAGCGATACGGACCTTAGACAACGTCTTATACTTGTTATGTATTCCCGTTATATCCTCTTTATATATATATCCTCCGAGCATTAGGGAATGCTCGATACAAATTATTCGTCGGTAATCATGACGTTCGTGACATGCTTTAGCCTAATAGGTTTTGGAGCTCTCATCGTTAGTCCCCAGGTAGGTAACGGGCCCATCTATGATATATTCAGTTACCAGCCTAGACAGGACGTCCCGACTACCGGCACCTCCACCCTTCCAGTTACTTGCAATGTCCATCACAAAAACCCGTATTTTATATTTATACTTGTGGCACATATATAGGAATATATGTGTATTAATTGTGTATATCATTTCTTCATGTATATGATAAGTATTATTAGTATTTTCGTCTTCGTAACATATAGTTATCTTTTACTTTTATAACTCTTATACACATCCTTTGTTTTTATAACATATACATGGGTATTTTCATTTGCGTATATAGGAATATACGTGTACCTTGGATTTTTACCCGTACCATTGTCGTTATAGTTATTTCCATGTTTTGGTGCAAGGGTTGCACTTTATGTTTAAGGTTCACTTTCATTTATACTTTCATTTTTTTATTACTAGTGTTCCTATTTTTATTATTATTATTATTATTATTATTATTATTATTATTATTACTATTATTATTTTTACTTTTATGACAAACTCGATACGGTTTTTAATACGTTAGTTATACCCTTTTTAAAGTTTAACATAACCAAAATTCCGTCTTTACATTTATATCATCTTGTTTATTTATAAGTGGGTTTTACTACTCAAGATCATTTTTACCTTAACTAGGTGTTCTATTAACCTTAACCTTCCTTAAACACCCTTTAAATCCTTTATATCTTTTACTTAACATGATTTATCCTTAATTATATGTCATTTCAACACACTTCAAGTTTATGTTTATGTCTAATCACCTCATTATGTATATGTATCTTAGGCTTAGTCCATGTTTTTCTACTAAACATTTTATGGCATTAGTACCTTGGGAATGTCGGTTTTTGAGCGATTTAAGACGAGATCCAAGTTCCTTGACGTTAACCACGATGTTAAGAGTCTACATTATGTTCAAATAACATGAAATAGGTGGATTAGGGTCAAGTAAAATGATGAGACCGTGGCTGGACAGAATTCATGATTTTCCAGCCACTATAAACTGTTACAATTCACGTTTTGGCTCACCTAGTGCTGAAACGAAGCCGGAAATGGACGTTCAAAAGGTGGTTCGTGATCCTTACGAGTTTCCTTGGATTCCTAAACAAGAATCACCCAAAAATACCAAGTGGTTTGTGAGATATGAACAAAAGAAGAGAGGGGGGTACTGCTGGAAAATGCAGTTTCCAGTAGTGACCTTTGAAGGTTCAAGGCTTCCTACCGAGTTTTCTGGGCAGAGATCCGTTCAAGGCTTTCTACCACGGTTTAAGGATTTCTTCTAGCTTTCCAACGATATATAGGGTTCAAGATGTTAAGAGCAGAATTATAGAGAAAACGGGTTGCAAAGAGGCGGCTGTTTGGTGGCCTGCTGCTGTTCTTCGGCCGAGAGAGGAACAAGGGAGATTTGGATTGTGTTCTTGAATGTTTGTGGTGAATTTCAGCTGAAGATCTGATGGTGTATATTAATAATAGTGTAGGGGACATCATCCCTTAAGTTTAGGGATTGAAATCTTGCTAACTCCTCAAGATCTTGTCAAGTGAAATGGTCAAAGGTATGGTCTTTGTAATATTATAATGTGGGCAGATTTTGTGAAGGCTTTTAGGGACTTTGGTTGATCTTGCAAGTAACCAAGATTATGATGATGTTGGTGATGATGATGATACATAGCATGGATAATGGTTTATAAGATTTAATGTGGTGTTTGTTCCTTGTACATTAAAACTGAATGGGAAGAGGTTGGGGTTCGGCTTTGGGCTGCAAAGGGAGGGTATTATGGTCATTTAATAAATATATTGATTGTCCAAATGTAGTGCTAAGTTCAATCTTGGTTCGGGTCTTAAGTGGATAGTTTTTAGGACGAGTTGATCATCGAGTAAACAAGTTATGGAATTTATATTGAACTTGAGTATTATGAGCTTCTCTAAATTTATTTGGTCACCTATAAGGTATTATAGATGGTATGGAACCCGGTATTTATTTCGGTTCCCGGTATGATGTATATTTAAATTTAGCCCGGAGTTATATTCGGTTAAATAGTGCTCCATATTGTAATCTTTCATGGATTGTTTAAATTATTAACTTCTTATTATTTTGACTAGTATACCTTTAATTCCTTCATAGTTTCATATCTTGGTCGTCTCACTGTATAATGTATCATTGATTTGGCCGGTTCAGCGACTATATCCCATTATTTAAACGTTTATGGCGTTTTGGTCCAAATTAGGGAATTAGGACATTACTGGGCATGGTCTTACCATTACCCCTTATATTGGATCATAGATATATGTTTAGCTTGATATATTTGTCACCTCTAAACTATTACTGGGCTATCTTCATCATATAGCCGTTCTCATCGGCACTTTATACAATCCTATAGGCATTGACGACTGTTCTCGTCCACATTTCAAGTATACTATGGTTTATACCTCATATAAATTATATAAATGACACGTAATTTTGATCAATTATAAAGATTAAAGAATATGGAAAATTACCGGGTGTCACATTCTCCCCCTGTTGGAAGAATTTCGTCCCGAAATTTGTTGTTAGTTATCCGTTATAGTTGGGTCCGGGAAAAGGTGTGGGTACTTCTTTCGAATTTGATCTTCTCTTTCCCAGGTAAACTCGGGTCCTCTTTTAGATTTCCACTGTACCTTCACTAACTTAATCCGACTTCTTCGTAGTTTTTGTTCTTTCCAGTCGGTAACGGCTATCGGTTCTTCAACAAAATGTAATTGTTCGTCAATATGTACTTCGTCTAGGGGTACGACTAAAGATTCATCGGATAGACACTTTTTAAGGTTCGACACATGGAATGTGTCATGTACCCCGCTAAATTCTTCAGGTAGCTTCAACTTATAGGCCACGGGACCTATCCTTTCCAGGATCTCAAATGGTCCGGTATATCTTGGGCTGAGCTTGCCCCGCTTTCCAAACCTCGGAACTCCTTTCCATGGCGAGACCTTTAAAAGAACTTTATCTCCCACTTGGAATTCCAAAGGCTTGCGTCTCACATCCGCATAACTTTTCTGTCGATCGCGGGCCGTTTTCAGTCGTTCTTTTATTTGAAATATCTTGTCAGTAGTTTCTTGAATTAGTTCGGGACCCGTCATTTGTCTATCGCCTATTTCCGCCCAGCACAAAGGCGACCTACACTTACGACCATACAAAGCTTCGAACGGTGCAGCCTTTATGCTCGTGTGGTAGCTATTATTATATGAAAATTCCACCAAAGGAAGGTGAACATCCCTGCTACCACCAAAATCAATTGCACACATCTTAGCATATCTTCCAATGTTTGTATAGTTCGCTCGCTTTGGCCGTCAGTCTGGGGATGGTAGGCGGTACTCATATCTAATCGCGTGCCCAAAGCTTTTTGTAACGACTTCCAAAAATGAGACGTAAATCGACTGTCGCGGTCGGAAATAATCGAGACTGGGACTCCATGTCTTGACACGATCTCTTTTATATATAGTCTAGCTAACCGCTCCATCTTATCCGTTTCTTTGATAGCTAAGAAATGCGCGGATTTGGTTAGCCGGTCGACTATCACCCATATGGTGTCATAACCACCTGGAGTCCTAGGTAACTTCGTAATGAAATCCATCGAGATTTGTTCCCATTTCCACATGGGAATCTCGGGCTGTTGTAATAATCCGGTTGGTTTCTGATATTCCGCCTTGACTTTTGCGCAAGTTAAACATTTTCCCACATAATTTGCTATATCACCCTTAAGATTAGGCCACCAGTAGTATCCCTTTACATCTTTATACATTTTATCTGCACCGGGGTGCACGGAATACTTCGTCTTGTGGGCTTCATCAAGTATTCTTTCACGTAATCCTCCCTTGAGAGGAACCCATATTCGGTTGACAAAGTACAGGGTACCGTCTTCTTTGGATTCTAAGTTGTCAATCATACCACGGAGACCCTCGTCTTTGATATTATCAGGTTTCAAAGCTTCTCGTTGGGCTTCGTGGATAAGGGTGGTGAGGTTCGTACTTATAGTTAGCCCTAAGACTTTAACACGTGATGTCTTCACCCTTTTTTTCCTGCTTAAAGCGTCTGCTACAACGTTCGCCTTTCCAGGGTGGTACTTGATTACACAATCATAATCATTCAATAATTCAACCCACCGTCGTTGCCTCATGTTTAATTCTTTTTGAACAAATATATGTTGTAGGCTTTTATGATCGGTGTAGATTGTGCAATGGGTGCCGTATAAGTAATGACGCCATATCTTAAGTGCAAACTCCACTGCGCCCAATTCCAAATCGTGAGTGGTGTAATTTTTCTCGTGCACTTTGAGTTGTCGTGACGCATACGCGATGACATGATTTCTTTGCATAAGGACACAACCAAGTCCTTGATGCGAAGCATCGCAATAAACTACGAAGTCATCCATCCCTTCTGGTAAGGCTAGAATAGGTGCACTGCAAAGTTTCTGTTTTAGCAACTGGAACGCCTTTTCTTGTTTATCTCCCCAATTAAACGACTTATCTTTCTGTGTGAGCGCAGTAAGGGGTTGTGCTATCTTCGAGAAATTTTCAATAAACCGTCGATAGTAGCCTGCCAGACCTAAAAATTGTCGTATTTCCGTCGGCGTCTTCGGCACTTCCCAGTTTTTAATGGCCTCTACTTTTGAAGGGTCAACATGAATTCCCTTCTAGTTGACGACATGGCCTAAAAAGTGTACTTCTCTTAGCCAAAAATCACACTTTGAAAACTTTGCATACAACTTCTCCTTTCTCAATAATTCTAAAATCAATCGAAGGTGTTGCTCGTGCTCTTCTTCGGTTCGGGAATAAATTAATATGTCATCTATAAACACTATCACGAACTTGTCAAGGTAAGGTTTGCACACTCGATTCATTAAGTCCATGAACACGGCAGGTGCGTTCGTTAGCCCAAAAGGCATGACTAGAAATTCATAATGACCATACCTCGTTCGGAACGCAGTCTTTGGTACATCGTCCTCGTGTATCTTCAGCTGATGGTACCCGGATCGTAGATCTATCTTGGAATAGAAACTAGATCCCTGTAATTGGTCAAACAAATCATCAATCCTCGGTAAAGGGTACCGATTTTTGATGGTCAGTTTGTTAAGTTCCCTGTAATCAATACACATACGGAACGAACCGTCTTTCTTCTTGACAAATAGTACCGGGGCTCCCCAAGGTGAGTAGCTCGGGCGTATGAAACCCTTGTCTAGTAGCTCCTGTAATTGATTCGATAGTTCTCGCATTTCCGAGGGAGCTAATCGATAAGGTGCTCGCGCTACTGGTGCAGCTCCTGGTACTAGATCGATTCGAAACTCCACTTGTCTTTGAGGTGGTAACCCTGGTAGATCTTCTGGAAAGACATCGGGGAAATCTCTTACTATAGGTATACTTTCTATCTTCCTTTCTTCATCCTTCTTCTCCACCACGTGGGCTAAGAAAGCTTGACACTTCTTTCGCAAGCACTTTCGTGCTTTCATACACGAAATTAACTTCATCACAGTGCCAGGTCTTTCTCCTTGAATAGTCAGCGTTTCACCACTTGCCAAGGGTATGCGGATTTGCTTGTCATAACAATTAACTTCAGCATGGTTCTTTGCTAACCAATCCATGCCTAAAACGACATCAAAACTTCCTAAATCTATCGGCAACAGATCTACGTTAAATTCATGTTCTCCCATAACTAGTACGCAACTTTCCACTATATCGTCTGATCGTAACTGTTTGCCATTAGCTAATTCTATAGTATAGGGCGTTGCTAATTTACTAGGTGCTAAACCAAGTAGGTCTTTAAATTCAGTGGATATAAAACTTAAATCCGCACCAGTATCAAATAGCACAGACGCATAGTGGTTGTTAAGTAGGAACATACCAGTGACGACATTGGGTCTTCCTTAGCTTCACCCGCCCCGATAACAAAAGCCCTAGCTTGAGCTGTATTCTTCATCTGCGGACAGTTCTTGATAAAATGACCCGTATTTCCGCACCCATAACAAGCTCGTGGTGTCGTTTTCCCCGGTTCTTGCTTCACAACTACTGCACCATTCTTAATTCTACACTTAGCTTCCACATGCCCTCTCTTATGACAATGCTTACACACAATACTTGAGCAGTCACCAACATGATAATACTTGCATTTGTCACACCACGGGTTTGACCCGCTATACGTCTTCCGTGGTTGATCCGTGGTCTGGGCGGCATACACTTTCACAGTTTCTTGTTTCTTGACAGGGGGTTCTTTGGAACTTGACCCTTGATTACGAGAGGCCCAGCTCCTCTTGTGATTGTTATGGCGGCTGTTGCCGCGTTGGGAGAATGGTTGGCTTGCTTCCTTCTGAGTTGGCTTTCCTAGGGTGCCAGCTCGTACTGTATCTTCTGTCAGACTCAGAGCTAGTTCAACAGCCTCGGACATGGTCGCAGGCCTAGTGGCCGTGATTGGTCCCCTGATAACTGTTGCTAATCCCCAGATGTACCTTTCAACTCTCTTTTCTTCAGTGGTGGCCATATGAGGAACTATTCGGCATAGCTCGTGAAATCGCGTGTTATATGCTGTGATGTCGGCTCCCTTCATGGTGAGCGTCCAGAACTCATTTTCCAACTTCTGCATCTCAGTCCTTGGGCAATATTTCTTTTCCATCATCTCCTTTAACTCTTTCCAGGTCTTACCATAGGCCACGTCTCGGCCTAGGGTTTGTACTTGTAAATTCCACCACGATAGGGCTTCATCTTGAAACATACATGTCACGTACAACACTTTCTGTTTTTCTGTGCATCCACTGATTGCTATCACAGATTCTGTCTTCTCGATCCAACGGATAACTCCTATGGCTCCTTCCGTTCCCTTAAAGGACCACGGTTTGCATGTCATGAAAGTTTTGTAGGAACATCCTCGTTCCTCACCGCCAGTCTCTGGAGCTACATTTTCAGTGTTTGCGGAATTCCTTCGTTCTTGACTTGAGTCGCCCCTACTGGCTTCGTAGGCGGCTATCGCTTGCGCTATGACTTCTTGTAATTGCGCAGGTGTATTAGGTAAACTGTCGTTCCTTCTCCTTGGCATTTTCCTTCAAGTTGAGAATAAGAAGGATCGGTTAGTATTGGCATCACGCTTGTATGTAAGCAGTTGTAGGGTTCGATACTTATTACATTCACACCAATATATTTGCTTATAGTCATACTTATTAATCATATACTCGCATACATAGATTTTATTATTACATCTCATTATACCACATCGTATACTCATACTCATATATCATAATCATAACTTCATTACATCAAAAGATTTGATTACATAAGTTTATGTTTAAGTCTACTACAAACTCCTACAACATACAAGCGTTTTGCCAAAAGATCGGATCGTAGTCCGTAATATATTACTTCCCATACATATGATTACTACCCGCTAATACTAGTCTATAGTCGCTTCATGGCATCGGTGGTGGCGGTGGTGGAAACACGTCTCCCAAAAAGGCTTGAATTGTCTTAACCTCATTTTCCAATTTCATCACCCTTCGTTCGGCGGCAGCGGCCCGACTCGTTCCCACATCAGCTAAGTGCAATGCATCTCTTACCATATGCTCCAACTTTAGCACTCTCATCCTTGCGTCCGAGATCAAGTCATAGTGATTTTCAAGGCGGAGACTGGTCTCACAGGCCTTGCCTTTCACGCTCTCCATAAACACCTCGACCCTCTGCTCCCAATCCATGAGCCATTCCTCAAGGCCTTTCTCTCAGCCTCGGCGGCTGCTGTGGTCGGTGGTACGGGGACCTCTGTATCATCGGAGGTAGCGCGCCCTTGTGGGCATGAGGACTCGCCTACCTCATGTATAGTCCGGGGCACCTCATCTTCGGAGTCCGTGGCATACCTTTTCAGCCCAGCGGCTCGTATCTCCTCTGAGGGCACTGCAGCCAGCTCCTCCATCTCCTCAAGGTCGTCGTCGTCATAAGTTACCTTGTCGTCCTCATCGAGCCTGATTACCTCGGTAGGCTCGTCATCGGAGATCTCTATTGGATCATCAGGAATTGGAACAACGTCGCTCATATGGACACTGCTGCTATCAGTGTTAGAGTCAGAGCCGGAGTCGGAGTCAGTGATGGCTAGGCCATGATATGGATCATTGTTCGGGAAGGCCATCGCTGAAAGGATTAAGGTTTAATTAGTGATAATATCGCTTTTTTTTTTTCTATCCCTTATTTTGGTCATTCCTATACTAGACCATTAGTTGCGATAAAGGTGTCACGAAGACACGTGCACTCTCGTGTAATGCAAGTTTTGAAAACATGTCATGCATGAAAAACGTTTTCATGAGGGAATCTAAGGGGTTATAGCCTAGACTCAGGGTTGAATCCTAGTTCGCTATAACCATGGCTCTGATACCAGTCTGTCACACCCGGTCCATAGGCGGAAACAACCGGTGTGCGACTCATGAAAGGTTTTTCGAGAGCGCGGTTAAGCAACAACTATATGATAAAATACATGAGGATTTCATTCATAATATAAGTTTTACAAAAATATCCATAAAAAGGTTTACATATAACATATTGAGATTTCACAGTTATGTCCTGCCGAAGGGAGATATAACCGTGAAAACTCCAAAATATAAAATCCTCATACATGAAATTTCCATAGTTAAACATAAAACCGTAGTGAGACACCGTGACCTCTCCACGTAGCTAAATACCTGAAAGACACGTAAAATAATTTAATCAGTATAAACTGAGTGAGTTCACAAGTTTTGTGACTCGATAAAATGCTTTATAATATAATTCTCATAACGTCATGAATGCAGTATCCATGACTTGCAGTGTAACGTGAATACATGAGTTCGTAACCATTCCTTGACTATATATATACACCATAAAGCCCCACATAACATCCCACGAGTCCACGAGGGAATAAATAAATCGGAAAACTAAGCACCCGTCTTATAAAGTGGCGCGACCACTTACGAGTGGGTTGGTCAGACCAGTAGTACTACCCGTAGAGTTCCTCGGCTATAGTTGCCTATAGTTTATGGTTACAATATATACCGGGGACTTTATGTACCATGAGCGCGCCAAATATCTCATGTACACGCACATTGTAAATCAAGATATACACCATGATAAAACATATTTAAACACGTGTCCCTCGCCCCGAAAACAGTTTAAAACATAGTGAAAATAGGGGCTGTGAGACTCACCTTAAATGAGGAATAATGTTCCGTTATACTTGGTGAGTTCCTGTATCATATCGTATACGTACGTACTTCAGTACATAATATTCATACTACTATTAATACTTAGCCCGATACATACTTATGAGGTGACGGTATATATGTATACTTTTTATACATTAGCGATACGGACGTTAGACAACGTCTTATACTTGTTATGTATTCCCGTTATATCCTCTTTATATATATATCCTCCAAGCATTACGGAATGCTCGATACAAATTATTCGTCGGTAATCATGACGTTCGTGACATGCTTTAGCCTAATAGGTTTTGGAGCTCTCATCGTTACTCCCCAGGTAGGTAACGGGCCCATCTATGATATATTCAGTTACCAGCCTAGACAGGACGTCCCGACTACCGGCACCTCCACCCTTCCAGTTACTTGCAATGTCCATCACAAAAACCCGTATTTTATATTTATACTTGTGGCACATATATAGGAATATATGTGTATTAATTGTGTATATCATTTCTTCATGTATATGATAAGTATTATTAGTATTTTCGTCTTCGTAACATATAGTTATCTTTTACTTTTATAACTCTTATACACATCCTTTGTTTTTATAACATTATACATGGGTATTTTCATTTGCGTATATAGGAATATACGCGTACCTTGGATTTTTACCCGTACCATTGTCGTTATATTTATTTCCATGTTTTGGTGCAAGGGTTGCACTTTATGTTTAAGGTTCACTTTCATTTATACTTTCATTTTTTTATTACTAGTGTTCCTATTTTTATTATTATTATTATTATTATTATTATTATTATTATTATTATTATTATTATTATTATTATTATTATTATTATTATTATTATTATTTTTATTATTATTATTACTATTATTATTTTTACTTTTATGACAAACTCGATACGGTTTTTAATACGTTAGTTATACCCTTTTTAAAGTTTAACATAACCAAAATTCAATCTTCACATTTATATCATCTTGTTTATTTATAAGTGGGTTTTACTACTCAAGATCATTTTTACCTTAACTAGGTGTTCTATTAACCTTAACCTTCCTTAAACACCCTTTAAATCCTTTATATCTTTTACTTAACATGATTTATCCTTAATTATATGTCATTTCAACACACTTCAAGTTTATGTTTATGTCTAATCACCTCATTATGTATATGTATCTTAGGCTTAGCCATGTTTTTCTACTAAACATTTTATGGCATTAGTACCTTGGGAATGTCGGTTTTTGAGCGATTTAAGACGAGATCCAAGTTCCTTGACGTTAACCACGATGTTAAGAGTCTACATTATGTTCAAATAACATGAAATAGGTGGATTAGGGTCAAGTAAAATGATGAGACCGTGGCTGGACAGAATTCATGATTTTCCAGCCACTATAAACTGTTACAATTCACGTTTTGGCTCACCTAGTGCTGAAACGAAGCCGGAAATGGACGTTCAAAAGGTGGTTCGTGATCCTTGCGAGTTTCCTTGGATTCCTAAACAAGAATCACCCAAAAATACCAAGTGGTTTGTGAGATATGAACAAAAGAAGAGAGGGGGGTACTGCTGGAAAATGCAGTTTCCAGTAGTGACCTTTGAAGGTTCAAGGCTTCCTACCGAGTTTTCTGGGCAGAGATCCGTTCAAGGCTTTCTACCACGGTTTAAGGATTTCTTCTAGCTTTCCAACGATATATAGGGTTCAAGATGTTAAGAGCAGAATTATAGAGAAAACGGGTTGCAAAGAGGCGGCTGTTTGGTGGCCTGCTGCTGTTCTTCGGCCGAGAGAGGAACAAGGGAGATTTGGATTGTGTTCTTGAATGTTTGTGGTGAATTTCAGCTGAAGATCTGATGGTGTATATTAATAATAGTGTAGGGGACATCATCCCTTAAGTTTAGGGATTGAAATCTTGCTAACTCCTCAAGATCTTGTCAAGTGAAATGGTCAAAGGTATGGTCTTTGTAATATTATAATGTGGGCAGATTTTGTGAAGGCTTTTAGGGACTTTGGTTGATCTTGCAAGTAACCAAGATTATGATGATGTTGGTGATGATGATGATACATGATCATGATACATATGGGTGCATGGATAATGGTTTATAAGATTTAATGTGGTGTTTGTTCCTTGTACATTAAAACTGAATGGGAAGAGGTTGGGGTTCGGCTTTGGGCTGCAAAGGGAGGGTATTATGGTCATTTAATAAATATATTGATTGTCCAAATGTAGTGCTAAGTTCAATCTTGGTTCGGGTCTTAAGTGGATAGTTGTTAGGACGAGTTGATCATCGAGTAAACAAGTTATGGAATTTATATTGAACTTGGGTATTATGAGCTTCTCTTAATTTATTTGGTCACCTATAAGGTATTATAGATGGTATGGAACCCGGTATTTATTTCGGTTCCCGGTATGATGTATATTTAAATTTAGCCCGGAGTTATATTCGGTTAAATAGTGCTCCATATTGTAATCTTTCATGGATTGTTTAAATTATTAAATTCTTATTATTTTGACTAGTATACCTTTAATTCCTTCATAGTTTCATATCTTGGTCGTCTCACTGTATAATGTATCATTGATTTGGCCGGTTCAGCGACTATATCCCATTATTTAAACGTTTATGGCGTTTTGGTCCAAATTAGGGAATTAGGACATTACTGGGCATGGTCTTACCATTACCCCTTATATTGGATCATAGATATATATTTAGCTTGATATATTTGTCACCTCTATACTATTACTGGGCTATCTTCATCATATAGCCGTTCTCATCGGCACTTTATACAATCCTATAGGCATTAACGACTGTTCTCGTCCACATTTCAAGTATACTATGGTTTATACCTCATATAAATTATATAAATGACACGTAATTTTGATCAATTATAAAGACTAAAGAATATGGAAAATTACCGGGTGTCACAACCAGCATCACCATTTCCATCATCATTACCATCATCATCTTCACCGTCCCACCTTCTCCTCCCTCACACTCGGATTCCGAGTCATCATGGATCCAGCGTTCATTGGGAGGACATACATAATTAGGATTAATAATGTGACCAGTCATACGTTTGTCCCGTGGCCTCTGCTTACGATAATCGTCATTCTACTACAGTGTCGGCCTTCATGTGTTCTAGGTCAAGGACATCTTCCACTAACGTTCGATCAATCACCAAGTTCGGAATCAAGTCTTGAATTATCAATTGCAGAAATTGGGGATACATCAAGAACTTCTTCTTCTGAGCCGTTTGCTAAACTTGTTCTTTCAAATGATCGAAAACCATTTCTGAGTAGTTGAATGGTTTATTGAGAATAAGAGCCACAAATTCCGATTGCAAACTGATACGGCATTCATCAAATCCACCCCGACGACCACCCAAACAATGAATCAGGACGTGTAGAAGATACTTATAAGATGGGCACAGTCCATTCTTGTTAAACATGGACTCTTCAACATCTCTACCATAACGTACACGTGTAAACAAACCCTTGATTAACTTCTTATCAAACTCACTTGGGTTATTATCATTGTCCCCAAACCGAAGCACCCTTCTAATCACTTCAACATCCACTGTATAGGAGTTTGATTGATTGTGGCTCGAATGTGATTCTCAGCTTCAACAAACTCAGCAGTATTTCAGAACTGCCTAATAATGCTCTGAAAAATAGTAGGTCGAGCAGTTATAGCATAATGTATCACTGAGCGTCGTAAAAATGCCAATACAACCCCAAACATACCTATGTCAGCAACATCTGAATCAACATAAGCACATATGTTGTGCTTCTTATTATATGATAGCAACTGTACATCAGCCTATTCTTGAGGTTGTTCTTGATCTTGGGGTTGTTCTTGTTCTTGGGGAGCAACAGGTGGGTCTTGATCCATTTGATCGGCCATTTCACTGAATAAATATAGACTAATATAAGTAATGTGAAGGTTTAATATACTTTAGGCATTAATATATATTTAGCTATAGACGGTGTATTTAATTTTAGATGTCGTGTGTAATAGATGTATAGACTCGTTTAGACCTTTGGAATAATTTATTAATTACAATATTTAGTTAAATTAATTAAATAAATTAATATTGAAATGTCATTCGTTAAAACATCAATCTGATTCGTTAAAGAAATATAACGAATCAATTGATTCGCTATCAAGTAAACAGATTAACGAAGAAGAAACAGCGAATGAACTATGAAAGATAACGAACTAACTTCTAGTTCGTGTCAAATTGACGAATCCAAATCTGATTCGTTAAATAAGTGATTCACTGAACTAATTCATCTGAATCCTTAACGAATTGGACACGAAGAAGTTCCAATTCGCTAAGGGTAACGAATGGTCAAACTTAGACTTAATCTTTGACTCTCCTGGTCAAATTCAAAATTAAATAAGAACACTGAAAGTCAATATGCTGAATCCAGGTTCGATTATTCCATAATAATCGTTGAATAATCGAATCGACATTCGTAACGATCTCGGAAACACTATACGAATCAAATGGTGTTGATTTGAGGTTCAACAACATGAAATAAATTAGGTTAATAGGGGTTTTAACGGAGCATAAACACCCGAACCAACGAACAATCAATTGACCCAACAATCTAGAATCAAATTCTGATTAAAGACTACCAAGGGTTTCGGAATGATAATTCGGTCACAATGATATCAAAATAATATACATTAACATAGTATGATACCGATTATGCAGAGTTTTAAAAGCCGTAAAACCCTTATAACAAAATCACATAATTAGTCTATCAAAGCTGTAACATTTTTGACGAAAATCACAAAGAAGTGATCATCTATTCCTTAGCAATACACTGGTATACTCAAAAGGTCAAATTTCGATGGTCGAAAAATTATGAAAAATTTGAGCAGAGTAACGTTAAGTGTAAGGAAGAAGATGAATAGTATAGGACGGTTCGTATACAGGCCGTCCTATATACTCTGTCTTTACACGCTTCCCAATGCACGAATCAGATCTAATTCGTTTGAAATTTTAAGAAACGAATCAGCTAATTTGTTATTTAACTTGAACACGCAGAGTAGCTAATGAGACTTGATTCGTGTCTTGATTCGTTAAATATGCATAACGAACTAGAGGTGTTTTGTTACAGAGTGCGGAAGCGAATTAGATGAACGAACTAGAGTGTAGTTCGTTAAAAACACCTAATTCGTTATCCATAATTAACGAATTAGACATTATTTTGATTTTATCATTTAAATTAAATTAATAAGTCAAATAAATAAATAAATAAATAAATAAATAAATTAAATAAACAGTTTAAATATTATCCAATTTACTTAAAAGAATTACCGAGGACCGTTATCTCGATAATCAAATACTTTACACGTTTCACATTTTTGAAACATAATTTAATGTACCACTTAAATTATATGTAAAAAGAAATATAAAATATTTTTGGTGTTTTGTAAGAATTAAAGAATGTATTTACAGAAATATCCGAACTAGAAAATAGACAATCTTTTTGTGTTTTTTTTATGAGTTTCAGAAGCAATACATATTTTTGTGTTTTTGTTGAGTTTGAGCAGAGAATCACATTGACCAAAATGCCCTTCCATCACAGTTTTATATTTCAGCGATACTGTGACTGGCGTTAAGTCGGTTATTGATATTGTTGTCCACTTAAATCTTATAACAAGCCTTCGAGCATTTTTGTGATATGATTTTAAGGTTCAATTAGCGTACAGAATCTCAGAAACTATCAGCCCCTAATCTCGGTTCAAGCTTATTTTGATTTTTGCTAAATCACCCCAACTTGACTTAAACCGTTATAATGTTGATCAAAATTTGAAACTTTTAGAATATTTGAGCAATGCATCTAGTTTCCTTTACTGTGAGTGAGTATGCACGAGTCGATCTGTCGGCTTACTACATTGTATCCCCTGGGGTTCGTTTCTTTTTGGTATTGAGACGCGCGCAAGGGAGGAACAATTGTATGACTAACAGCGGATTATGATCAAGTCAGTAATTTGGATTGTACGAAGTACAGTAGTGATCAAGTTTAATGACTTTGGGTTTGCTCTAAAAGCGAGTGAAATATTCATGCATATGAATACCCAGATAATTAAGCCGCATAAAGACTCACAGTGTCCAAAATCCTAACGCTTGTTATTTGCTTTATTATATTTTTGGGAGATCAACAACTATAAGGCTTGAGTATGACCGGTTATTACATTTCTGACATCCTCACTGAGACTTTTGCTAGAGACTAACACCTCTTTCAATTTGGCTTTTCTTTAGGTTTATATCACTTACTTTACTCTAGCAGCTTGTTTAAGACCTATCAATGCACCAATGATTAAGCACTCAGTCTTTTAAGCTTATTTCTTTCTGGATTTGGGGTCAAATAGTCAATGTACTATCATTTTCTCTTTTTGCTTCAAAAACTCAAAATTTTGAGGAGCATAAACAAAAATTAATTGCCCCTGTTAATTTAAGTTCATAAATTAATGGATATCCTTTCCATCTACAAGTAGATAACATGACCAAAACATGCAAGCATGCTTCACAAACTTAAAAAACTGACATAATTTTCAGCCAAAAATGAAGTATAAAGCTTAACAAGCACCCCAAATACTTTCCATTATCAGGTAAATGGCTATCCCGAAAATTTACAAGAAATTATCAGAGGCAAACATACACAAGTATATGTCTTTCGAATAGAAGTAAATGACATAATTTTCAGCGAACGTAAGCAAAATTTTTTTTGGTTTTTCTCTTTACAAACTAAAACACATTCTTTTTGTCTTTTCGGATTTTTCTTTATAAACAGGAAATTCACATTCTTTTTGACTTTTTCAAAATTTTATGTACAAACTGAATACACATTCTTTTAGATTTTTCAAATTTTAAGATGTTTTTGGTTTTTTCAAATTAAGTTCAAGAAATTAAGAAAGATCACAGTATTTTTGATTTTTCAAAATTTTCTAATGTTTTTGGGTTTTATCTATGCAAACGAAACGTACAATATTTTTGTATTTTCTAAGATTCACCCCCTAAAACCTAAAAACAAAATAAAATGATAAACCAAAATTAACAAAAAAGACAGATAATCATCCTTGTTTCAGGATATCAGCGAGGGTCTTCAATCCATTTAAACCAAGCAAATATTGAAAACGCATTTTATCAAAGGCTTTGGTAAATATATCGGCTTTCTGAAAATCAGTATGTACTTTCTCAAGGTCAATTAATTTATTTTCATAAAAATCCCGTATAAAATGATATCGAATCTCGATATGTTTCGTTTTAGAATGTTGTACGGGATTCTTGGTGATACTAATAGCAGCAGAATTATCAATTAAGATGGGAGTTGTAAGAAACTTCAAACAGTAGTCACGAAGATGTTGTTGTATCCACAAAACCTGGGAACAGCAACTCGAGGCTGCAACATACTCAGCTTCGGTGGTTGAAGTGGAGATCGTTGTCTGCTTCTTACACTGCCAGGAAACAAGCTGGCTTCCTAAGAATTGACATCCCGCTATGGTAGACTTGAAATTAATCTTGCATCCTCCATAGTCTGAGTCAGAATAAGGGGTAAGATCAAAAGTATCGTCTTTGGGGTACCATAACCCGATGTCAGGATTTCCCCTTAGATATTGCAGAATACGCTTGACCGCTGCCAGGTGAGTCACTCGGGGACTAGCTTGTTACCTAGCACATAAACAAACAACAAACATTATGTCGGGTCGAGAAGCAGTTAGATACATTAAAGAACCAATCATAGCTCGATAGAGGGTCAGATCAACGGTATCCTCCAATTCATCCAATGATAAATTGTGACCCACGGGAAGAGGAGTAGAAGGGATTTTTCCGGCAGTAATCTTGAATAGGCTCAAGACGTCGTTCACATATTTTATCTGATGAATGAAGATTCCTTTCGCAGACTGATGAACCTGCAACCCTAAAAAGAAATTCATCTCTCCCATCTAACTCATCTCGAACTTGGTCTGCATTGATTTTTTGAACTCCTTACACAACGTGTCGTTTGTTGACCCAAATATTATGCCATCTACATAAATCTGAATGAGGAGAAGATCATCACCAATATTCTTATAAAAAAAAGTGCAGTCAACAGTTCCACGTTTGAAACCATTATCCGTCAGATGGTCGGCGAGCGTGCCATACCAAGCTCTCGGGGCTTGATGTAGACCATATAATGCCTTGTTTAATCGGTAAACACGGTCAGGATAATCAGGATCTTCAAAACCTGGATCCTATAAAACGAACACTTCCTCATGAAGTTCACCATTGAGAAAAGCACTCTTGACATCCATTTGATATACTTTAATGTTCTTGTTGGCAGCATATGCTAGAAAGATTCAAATCGATTCTAATCTTGCAACTGGAGCATATACTTCAGTGTAATCAATACCCTCTTGCTTATGAAAACCTTGCACTACTAAACGTGCTTTGTTTCTCACAATTACCCCACGATCGTCTTTCTTACACTTATATACCCACTTAGTCGGAATCGCCTTCTTGACTCTAGCAGGTTTGTCAATAAGATCCCAAACACCCAAACGTGCAAATTGTTGTAATTCTTCTTGCATGGCTTCTACCCAAGAAGGATCTTGAAGGGCCATACGAGGAGTTGTTGGTTCAACTTGGGATAGAAAGCAAGTGAATTTAGCAAGATTTACAATCCCGGACGAGTGTAAGTCAGCATAAGCACATAAGACATTATTCTCACTTGACGAAGCAACTTGATGTCGTGTTTGAACTCCCACAACAAGATCTCCAATAATGTTTTCTTGTGGATGGTAAGTATGAATCCTAGAGTAGGATTCTCAGAAACAACAACATTTTCAAATAAATTAGTGTAATGTTCACCCAATTCATGAGATGAAACATCATTATCAAGTTCAACAACTTGATCCACAACTATATTATCATCAGATGAAGTAGAAGCATTATCAAAATGAACAAGAGACTCATTATCAGGTTCTTCAGTTGGAGCATCGATTGGAACTTCAGCATCATTAGAACTTGCAAACCTTAGAATTTCCAAGTGTTCTTCAAAATAAGCACGAACTAAATCTTCATCTGGATGATCAGTTGTTGGAGTAAATGAATTAAATAAGCTATCATAGTCAAACATCCAGTCGGGACCTTTTCCTTGAGAAGGAGTAATGTACTTTTGACAGTCCACATGGTACCATTCTTCAACACAACCAGATGTGAAATTAAATACTCGTTTCTTAGGAGAAGCATAACCCAAGAAATACCCTTTAATGGCTTTCTCATCAAACTTTCCCACATCTTTTTTCAACATCGTACACGGACACCCAAATGGTTCCAAGTACTTTAAATTAGGTTTACGATTATTCAACAGCTCATAACTTGTCTTCTTGAGTCTCTTAACTGTTAGAACTCGATTGAGTGTATAGCAAGCAGTATTCACCGCCTCATTCCAAAATTAGATACGAAGCTATGAATCAGCGAGCATCGTTCTAGCAGCTTCAATCAACGTTCTATTCTTTCGTTCAACAACACCGTTCTGTTGTGGTACATATGGGACACTGTATTCAGTATGACTTCTCTTTTGTAAACAAAAGAAATCCAATACAATAATTTTAAATTCGGTACCATTGTCACTTCGAATTCTCCTCACTTTCTGTTTGTATAGTGATTCGATCTTAGTGATTAAGTTTTGACTGAGAACCGGTGTTTGATCTTTTGAACTCATAAACAAGACCGATGAGAATCGTGAATAATCATCAGTAACTACCAGACAATACCAATCCCCTGAAATACTCACACGATTCACTGGACCGAACAAATCCATATGAAGTCGCTCAAGAGGAGTATTAATGGAATTTAATAACTTAGATGGGTGCGACTTTTTCTTCTGTTTGCCCTTCTTGCAAGCAACACATTGATCAGATAATTTAAAATTCTTTAATGACACACCCTCAACTAGGTCATTTGCCATCAGGTAGTTCATCTTACGAACATGTATGTGACCCATTCGACGATGCCATAGAATGGAGTCTTTCTCGGTAGATTTCGAGACAAAACATGTTTCGATTGATGTTGATAGTTTAGAACTCATATTCAAGATTTAAATATCATTTGATCGAGGTGATCGCATGACAACCATGTCCTCGGGAATCACATAACCCGGTTTTAAAATCAGACACTCTTTATCTGTAAATATTGTAGTGTATTGCTTATCACAGATTTGTGACACACTCAATAAATTATGGTCCACTTTATCACAATAGTTAACCTTCTCAAAAGTAATATACCCATTTGAAACATCACCATCTTGTGTAATCACACCCCCAGAATTCCCAGCGAACGATACATAACCCCCTTGAATATTTCTTACATTTGTTAAGAGGTCGAGATTTCCAGTAATATGACGAGCACATCCACTATCCATAATCCAGTTTTCACCAGAAATGGTCTTGGATGTACCCTACACACAAACGAAAATGATTAGTTCAAAAAGGCAGCCCAGGCCTCAGTCTTGGGCACCTTTTGGTTTTCTTAAGAAAAGTTAAACTTAGTTTCATTCAGCTGTTGTTCAGCAACTTGAGAATAAGTTACAGGTTTCTTAGACTTTCGTCTTAGATACGCAGCTTAAACTACATTTGAATTAACATTTTTGCATAACGGTTCGGTTGGAATAAACTTAGGTTTAACGGAACCATGAGTCTCATTCACATGAACTACTTTTTGAGGATGTACATTAGAGAACATAATATGAGTATCATCAGCATACGACACAGGTCGTTTCAGAATCTCCTTTACCAAAGGAACCGGTTTGGAATGGTCCTTGATAAAAGGATGAAGATTCTGATTGTTCTTCTGCCCACAATTTCTCACTACATGACTTTGTTGACCGCAAAGGAAACAACTTCGCATGTCAACATGATGATGTTGAGAATTATTCGGAACATGTGACACAGCTGATGAATGATGATTCACATTTTTGGTCATGCTCTTAGCAAAATCATTAGATAACTCAGATTTCTTTTTCAAGTAGAAATCTAAATTAGAACAATTTGAAAAACTTTTCAACGTATCTGTCCCGGTTGACTTCATAAATTGAACTTTCTTAGCTTGTTTTAAAACTTACTTTGCTTTAGTCAATGGATCAGATGAAGCTGATGTTTTCGCTTGAGCATATCGACGTTCAAGATCTTGAATCTTGGAAGTTTCATTTTGAAATACACTTTCAATAAGTTCTGGTTTAATGATACTTATTGGAATGTCTTTCTCTGTGAATATCGTGTCTATCCCCTTTAACTTAAATACTCTACCAGTAGATGGCTTGGAAACTGTTGGATTTATGAAGCGCAACAAATCCTCATCAGAAATTTTGGGTTTTTCTGGTTTCTTAGCCCTTACTGGTTTAAGAATGACATGAGTATCTTGTTTCACCTTGGTTGTGTGCGAACCATACACAGCCTCCTCAAATTCACGAGGTTCACAAAGTATGTGATTTGAACTTGGAATGTTCTTATTCTTGTGTATGATTTCAGGTTCGAACACATCCTCAATGATAACTTTGTCGACATTTTCAACATAAACTTTGTTGCTTTGAACATGAGATTTTTAAGGAGCAAATTGGGTTTTAATAGTTTCAGATTTACTGAGTTTAGGATTTTCTGAAATCACATGTTATTTCACAATTACCTCTTCTTCCTTTTTAGCAAAAGGATTAATTTCATAATCATTGTGAAATGGTGGAGGAATTTCAACAAAACCTATACCTTTCTATGAATCCTTTTGTTTTCCAGAAACTTCAATAATTTCATTCAACAGAAAAGAAGAGTTTCAAAATTTACCCAATTTGTTCTTCAACTCAAGAACCTCATTCTCAAGTTCGGTTATTTTTTAACGATGTTTCAAGATTTCTTGAAACTTTTGATCATTAATTGTCATTTTTACAGATAACTCAGCTTTGAGATCATGGTTACTTGTCGACAATGCTTCAATCTTCTCACGAGATCTCATTTGAGATTCGAGAGATTGTCGATAAGTATCTTTTAGTGAAGCAATTTCTCTGACTAAATTATCATTATGATTATTTAAATATTCTAACTTAGGTTTGTTAGATTCACATTCAGCACATGTCACTTTAACCGATGATGTAGAAGAAATAGAATGACTAACCTCATTGATCTTAGCCATGCATGCAAAGACAGTTGTAGTCTTGTCACAAGAGTCATCAGAATCAAATCCAGAATCATTATCAGAAGACAACTCACTTCCACTTGCATCTTGAAAGTCTTGAGTCGGCCCAAACAAAGCCAAATTAGCTTGATTATCATTACAGTAGTCGTTGTGACCAATCATTTCCATCAGCTAACATTGCTTGTGACCCAGAACTTGACGGTTTCTTCTCAGCATCATTATCTCGTGGTGTTGAAGAATTTTGATTTTGACCACGAGTACCAGTATACTCCTTTTTCGGTTTGTCACATTCTTTTGCAAAATCCCTGAATTCTTGACAATTGTAACATTTCACCTTTAACTTGTAAAATCCCAATTTCTTGTTCAAGGCAGGGAGATCTTTTCCGGTCCTTTGCATAAATCTTTTCACCTTACGAACAATCATTGCCATGTTCCACTTTAAATCCAAGATTTCTAAGTCGTCTGGATCAATCTGATCATAATCTTCATCAGTCAGATCACTGGTGGCAATCTTGCTACTAACCAAGTTTTCATAAGAAGTCATGAAGGCTGATAAAAAAGCAAAGTTTTGTTCAGCTACTTTCATGTTGGCATTCGAAGGTGATAAGTATTGATTTGTAGTGGATGAACCTCCCGAACCAGCAGAAATATTTGGTGATCAGAGTTACCAGCAGTATAAAAACATACTCTAGGATCACTATAGATGGTTGTTTCATTTTATCTTGCATTCTGTGTAAGAAATGCAGTAATCGGTGAAATGGTTGAGCTTAAAGGCATGCTACCACCATAAAAAGCAGGATCTTGACTTTCCTTGGATGATTTTTGACACTTGAGGTCATATTCACGAGCTTCAATCTTTTGTAAAAACTCACTTGAAGTCAAGTCTTCATTGAAATAACTGTTTTCTTTTAATACCATTAGCAAATTAGAGTATGAACTTGGTAGTGCACTCTTAATAGTATCAATCTTATCAATCTCAGAAATTTCCAACTTCATTTTATCCATCTCCGCAATCAAGTGATTAAATCTTGTCGTCATTTCTTCAACTGTCTCACCTTTGAGTAGGTTAAAGTTTCTGAATTGAAACTTAAACATAACCTTTTTGCTTTCAGCAGTGTTTCCCATACTTCTCATTCGAATATGTTGAAATAAAGAGGCACAAATTTTTATACTACCCACTTGGTGAAAGATGTTCTCAAGTAACGCCATGGTTAGATTAGAATAAGCTTTTGTCTCTATCTCTAACGCTTTCTTCTCTTCCTGTGAGTATTGAGAAATAGCTTTAGGTCTGAAGCCTATGGTCTCATCTCCAATCATTGGAACAGTATAAACTTCATCTAAGCAATATGAGCAGTCAGGGTGAACTGATCCTAGATGAGCATGAAACCGGGGTTCCCACTTGGTAAAGTCACTAAACTTCATCAACCTTGGACATTTCGAATGTGAACCTATCTCGGTATCAAGTTGCAACATTTGTTGCATTAACATATTATGTGAGGCTAGTGCATACATACCAGCCATATTTGACAAGTTTCAAAATTCAAGGGTTAAAAATTAAAATTAATTAACGAACTGTAAACAGTGTAACGAACTGTGAACAGTTGTAGCGAACTGTGAACAGTAATTAACGAATCAAATCTTTAACGAAGTTAAGATTGATCAGGAAGCGAATCAATGAATCAAAATTGAAATTAACGAATTGATCAACGAATCAGATGGTCAATGAACAAGTGAACTAACATATTAGCTAGACGAATCACTAAGTATGAGCTTAGCGAATTAGAGAGTTTTCTGTAACGAATCACTAAGAGAGACTTAGCGAATAAGAGAGTTTTCTGTAACGAATCACTAAGAGAGACTTAGCGAATAAGATGACGAACCAGCTACAGTTGATAGCGAATCAACTTATAGCGAAGCAGGTTGTTACAACGGTTTGTAACAAACTCTGACAATAAGTGCCACGTGGCACAAGTTGTTATCACACAATTTCCAAGGTGGACGCATGTCACACGAATCAGTTGTACACGAAATGGATTTTGTAGCGAATTGATTAGCGAATCAACCAAAATTCATAACGAATTAACTAAATATGTTAACGAATCAACGTCACTGTGTTAACGAATCAAGTGGCGTATTCAAATCTTCAAAGAAGATTTCTAGAAATCTGGAAACGAAGAACACTAACCCAGAAACCCAGATTTGTAATACACATTCAATTCTCAACCAAATAACACAAATCAATTACCAAAAAACTCGTCATCACAACGCGAAACCAAATCAACAATTCTCGTAACCAATTAACACTTATCTCGAATCCAATTGCACCAAACCTATCCCCTGTTTCGGCCAAAACCAGATCCAAATCAAATTCTATCTAAACACAATCCAAATCTCAATTCCAGTCAACCAAATTTCACATTTACCTTACCAAACACAAATCTAATCCAATCCTCCCTTAATCCATCGAATTAATCTCAATTCAATCCAAATCTTAATCAAACAGAGACTTATCAATAAATAATATCAATTACCAATCAGATAACATGATTTAACATCCAAATCAAGTGTAATTGAGCACCGAAAGCTCTGATACCACTTGTTTGAACCTTAGAATTAACTCTTAACAATAAACAGATCTCAGATCTGATATATACTATTAACTCTAAACTTGTATCTAGCTCATTATCACGATTGATTGTATGTTATGTATGTGTACATATTATCAGCAGTGTGTATAATGTTAATGTTAATTAACTCTCAAAAAACATAACATTAATGTGTGAACAGTGTTCACTATAAATAGACGATGGAGTTAGTTCGTTAACATCCCCTAACGAACTAACATCCAATTCGTTACATACATTAAACAAACAATAACTTAACAAAACACCCCCTGATTCGTTAAACATCCTTAACGAATCAGGAGGGAATTAACTTAGATCTAGTTCGCTAAACATCCTTAGCGAACTATACTATTACATTAACGAACTACAAGATAAATTATTTGTTTATTACATTAAACAACATGACAAATACGTTAACGATAAATACAAAGACTCAAGACGCAAAACTGTGCACTAACAGTTACGAATGTGGAGCCGAAAGTCACACCGCAAGAGGATGCCAGAAAACCAAAGAATAAAATGGAAAGACATGCAAGGAAAGTGTAAAGATGGTTCAGACTGACGTTCATTTGAATTGAGTCTTAACATGAGTGATTAGTGTTGTGACTGATAATCATGTGACCATGAGAGGGAAGTCATCTAGAATGGTAATGATGGAATAATACTAAAAATGTCCATATGAAGTTCAGGATATGCTCGGGAAGACAGTTGGATAAGATAAATATATATGACATATCAGACAACATTGGATTCATAGGACAAGATGAGAGTTGATTGATTAGTCAAGAAAATGAAGATGAATCAGAACGGACTTCATGATCAAGCTACCTTAGACAGTTATAACTCATGAACCCTATGTGTTGATGCAGAGTTGAGAATGAAAGAAGGTTTAAATGGTGACTTAAGGAGTTCTCCGACAAGTTATGCAACGAATATGCTCAAGAATTGCAAGAAGTGTTCTATCTTAAGGAATAGACAAGAGGATTTCAATAAGTAATCCTTAAGGATTAATTGGAAAGGTTCGCTTTTTGGAATTAATATGTTTTAAATGTATTGCATATCTTTATATTTGCTAAAGGTTGTAATTGGACAGAAGGATCACTCAATGCTAAGTGTTATGATAGTAAGTGCAATGTTTCTATTTAAGGTACACGAAAATGAGCATGCTTGAGGAAATGATGGGGACTTGCAAAGTCTGGATAAGGAAGTGTATCCTAAAGGACTTCATGGACAAGCTACCTATGACAGCTAAAACTAATTAAAATCACTCGATTATTGTAAGACAATGGATAAACCGGTTAGTTAGGAAGCCAAAGAAAGGATGTGAATACAGGATGTATTCCTTTTACAAGGACTAAGCAGGTTTCGTCGACAAAACCTCTTATAAATTTGGTAGACTTGTAACATCCCTTACCAAGTGTTTCCCCGCAAGGTGTACCAGTGTTGTTCATGAAGAAGAAAGACAGAAGTATCAGAATATGTATTGATTACCGCAAGTTGGTTAAGCTTTTGGAGAAGAATATATATTCATTGCCACAGATTGACGATTTGTTTGATTAGTTGCAAGGTGCTAGTTGGTACTCCCTAATATATCTCAGATATGGTGATCATCAGTTGAAAGTGAAAGAGGCAGACATCCCTAAGACAATATTTCAGAATCAATATGGATACTACAAGTTTCTGGTGATGTCGTTTAGATGACAATTTCTCTGGAAGCATATATGGTTATGAAGAATGGGGTATGTCATCCGATGTTGGACGAATCTGTCATTGCCTTTATTGAAGATAATTTTTATTTTTTCAAGGAACAAGTTCGACCTTGCCAAACACTTGAAAGAAGTGTTGAAGATGCTAAAGAAAGAGGAATCGTATCCTAAGTTTTCCAAGTGTACCATCTATACAAATCATAAAAGTGGGAAGTATTTCTTCAAACAAAAAAGACTGAATATGAGGCAGAAGAGATGGATAGGGTTGTTTAAGGATTATGATTGTGAAATCAAGTATTATCCTAGTGAGGCTAATGTGGTCGTTGACGCACTAGGCCGTATATGTGATGAGGTTATCGCGACAATTAAGTCGTATAAAGTAGTTAGCACTTTGGATTTCATGAGCGAGATCCGCGAGACGCAGTAGAAGTTATAAAGGATGGGAGCATGTAACGATTCCGGCAAATTCAGGTATACCCTAGCCGGAATATACTATTTACGTGTTATTCAATACTGAATATATGAATTATAATGTGTTTATACGAGTATATAAGATTCACAGTACGAATTATACACGAATGAACAGTTAGTCGTATTAGAATTACGATTAACCGATGAACGGTTATTGAAACCCGAACGAATCGGGGATTACGTCATAGATGAAATATATGATGTTTAGTAAGGTTTACGAAGTATTAAGGCTTCGGGATAAGTGAATTATAGCACAGAAAAAGGATTTCGATTTATTAGTACGTCGGTACGTTAAACGAAACCTTTAACATCAAACCAAGCAAGAGACGATCGATCAAGCCGAAAAATATGCACAATGACTGACAATATGATGTGTTGAGTCAATAAATGTCATGGTTTAAGTTTTTAAAGATTTTAAATCGGTTTTATATAAATTTTATTTTTAAGCCGAAAAACGACCGTTTTAGCCTCTTTTTAAGCCGAATTAAGCGTTTAACCGAAAAACGAACTGAACCAGATTATCCACAACGTTATCTGGATTACACAATCCAAATGTGTGGCCATGGTTGGAGTTGTGGGCCCCCCCCCACCTTACAATGGACCGATCGGTCCATAGCCTCACACACACACATTACATTTTCTTTTTTCTAAGCTTCCAACTCCAAAATCCTCTCAACACACTTCAACCTTCATCCAAATCCTTGATTTTTAACAAAAATCATAAGGTAAAAACATGGTTTTAATGGTTGATTCATAGTTTTGATTCCTTGATCATGAGAAAATGAGGTTTCAAATGAAAAATGGGTGAAAACCCGAGATGAAACCGATTCTTGGAGGATCAAATGATGTATACAAGTTATACAAAGGATCTTGATCCAAGAAAGGAGTTAAAAGAGTCAAAAACGAATTTTTACGGTCAAAATCTTTGTTTTGATGTTTTAATCAAAACCATGAAAGTAATGGCTTGATTGTGGGTATAACTTGCTTGGTGTGGTGTTTTTGTGCTTGTAGGTGTTGTATCTAGTGGCTAGCAAAGGCTAGAAACCAAGATCTTTGCGATCTAACGCTAGAAAACACAAGGTAGTTCGGTTTTCGTATGATTTAGATAATTTGGACAGATTGTGATAGACCTAGAGTTGGGTGACGAAATTTCACAGAGATGATCTACACATGAAAATATGAGATCTGTGAATTTGTGGTAATTTTTGGATAAAGGATGAATATTTGTGAATTTAATGCTCGGTTTTGGCCAAAAATGGTGAAAAATAGCTAAACATCATGAAAAATTCTGGAAAATTTAAGATAATCTTTTTATAACGTATAAAAGTCACACACAAAATTTCAGGTTCATTGGAGAAGTCTAAGTAGGCTTTTCGGTAAAACGAGTTCTAGGGATTTCTAGCTCGGTTTTGGTAAAAATGACATGAAAAATGAGTTTTTGGTTCTGGAAAAATTACAGGGAACTATGTGGGTGACAGGGGTCATCCCAGAAAAATTTGGGATTTTTCGAAGGTCGTTTGGTATTTTCGACATATTTGGTGTTTAAATGACGTTTAAAAATGGTTAAATAAATTTTAGATATAAAAATTAATTCTAGAAAAATTTTATAAAATTCCTTACTGTCAAAATATGGTTTGTACAAAATTTCAAGGTCCGAGACTAAACGGATATTTATTTGTGCTAAATGGAACTTAAAAACAAACTTTTAAAGCTTAAAACGAGTAAACCGGCGAAGTTCGCCTAAGCGAGCTGACTGGTGTTTGAAAACCTTAAAAATGGATGATTTTTATGAAACTAAGTTAATCAAGTAAAAATAAATCATCCGAAAATAATTCGGATGATTTGGGTAATTTTACCCGACTTAACCGTTTCCGGTGTATTAAAAGCGGAAACGGGCCCCGCGGCCAAACGGGGTGTCTAACCGAGCTCTAATTTCACCACTTTAATGAAAATATCAATAATAACTATTTTCGGGTCGTATGTGGTCAAACTCATTTTTTTTTTGAAAACATAAAGACGGATAACCGTGCTAGGCACGTAAAACGAGAAAACAAATTAACGGTAGTTTTGACTAAAGAACTCTAAGTGATATCACAATCTAAGTCCTGAAAAGTATTTCGGGGTTAACATTATCCCCGGATCGTGTACGGTACTGGGTTAGCAGTGTCCCCAGACGTACCGGTTAACACGAATTTAAGTTATATTGATAGAAATTGTGTAGTAACGATTTGGGGATCGTATTACAGATCTGTACCAGTAGCCGTGCACCGTAGTACATCTTTGCTCACAAGAAGGTGAGTTTTCACGAGCCCCTTTTACTGAACTGTTTTAAATAGTATCCCGGGGCGGAGAGCATGTTTTTATCAAAGTGTTTAAGAACATGCTGATCGCACGGAAATGAACGTATTTATATAATGTTTATTGTACGGGAATCGTACGGTAATGAATGAAGATGGTAATTGTCTGAGTTGCTAACAGTGTAAGGCCCGAAACAGTGTTCTGGGGTAACCGAGTTCCCAGAGGTTATTAAATGTGTTCTGGGGTAACCGAGTTCCCAGAGGTTATTAAATGTGTTCTGGGGTAACCGAGTTCCCAGAGGTTATTAAATGTGTTTCTGGGGTAACAGAGTTCCCAGAGGTTATTAAATGTGTTTCTGGGGTAACAGAGTTCCCAGAGGTTATTGGAAGTATTCTGGGGTAACAGAGTTCCCGGAGGTTAATCGATATGTTTTGGGATTAACAGAGTTCTCACTTGTGGGCTCAGCATAATTACATCGCTTATTTATGATTATTATAATTATTTGTTATGTTTTATTTAAATTAGTGAAACTCACCAACTATTCGTAGTTGACCCGTTTTCTTTACATGCTTTCTAGGTACACTCAAATTGGAATGAGTGATATGTGTTCGATACTGTGTGCTATTTTGTGGAAGTCTAGAGATCTATATTTTGCATTAAATATGTTAATGTACTATCGGTAACACTTATGTGATAACGCTTAGATGGTTATGAAATTCAGAACAATGTAATACGTTTAAATTAATGTAGTGGTGTTTTCTTTATAAACAATGCTGTTGATATCAGATGTGTCTGTTGCATCCCGTGTACGTTTCCGCTGCGGTTACGGGGTGTTACAGAACTTGGTATCAGAGCCAGCTTATAAAGAATTAGGATGTCTTTAAAAAATACCTAAAATATAACCAGTAGCTCAAGGTGTTATAGGATCTGAATATCAACTAATAATTTATTGTGACGAGGTCTGGATGAACTTGGATAGACAAGTGATTTATTATGGTCCGGAACATAATAACAGACTTGTCCGCACGAGGGAATTCAGAGGAAGTGATGGGGAACATTAATAGGTAAAATCGGCAACATATGTGTAAGTATATGATAATATTTTTATGTGACAAGGTTGTATAAATGTGTGTATACTAATTTAATCATGATTTACATTATGAAAAGGACTATATGTTTGCTAACTTGTGTACAGGTAAGCATGTCAAGATCACGAAGTTTATCTGTAGAGGAGGACCCGGAGGAGGCCAGTTCCGGGGACTCTAGGAGTGTACGCTTAGCTTCCAGCACCGAGCCTTCTGAGACTAGCCTTAGGAGTGCTAGCTTGTCCTCCCCTGCTAGGGTTACCAGGTCTCCCACCCCACCAGCACCTCAGGTCACCCTCACCCCTCCCAGACCCGGTCCCCGCCTCACGGTGCGGATCAGTGTCCCGTATGTTTCACCTACCTCTACCCCACCCAGATCCACTTACCACAGAGGCGAGTCCTCCCGCCCCCAGCCTGGGCCTGTGCCGCCACCTGTGTGGGGTACCCCCAGGCCAGTGAGGGATGAGCGTCCCTCCACCGAGGCGGCGTGGCTCCAGGTGCTCACCGAGCGGATGAATGAGCACACCACCGCCTTGACGGTGGGTATTCAGAAGAGGAACCTCTTGGTGGATTGCATACTGGACAGCCAGCATGCGATCGCGCAGCTAAAGAGGGAGGACGCCTACTCCCTGGGGTTGATTGACCGGATGGAAACACGGATCCGGGGTTTAATGGCAGTGATTGTGGGGATGGCGGCGGTGTTGGTGTGGTTGGTATACCACCGTGTTTAGTTGTGTTAGGACGGGAGTAGACAGGGGCCGCTTTTTGATACTCTGTGTAAGCAGTTAGTGGTGATGCTAACATAGAGTGAATCTTGGGTAGTTATAATACAACCACTGGCCCTTAGAGGGTCTCTCTTGGGGTATATCGTTATAGATACTTTTGGGTATCATTCAAGCACTGACCCATTGTGGGTTATGTCGAGATGATGCCGACATAGGCCCTATGTAGGAAAACTTAACTTATGTAATGATACCAGGAAACGTATGTGAACTGATATGGATGTAAAATGTACTAATGTTTGTTAATGAATGGAATGTTTGTTGTGTTTTATGATTAAAACTTGTATTAATTATATATATTTTCCTGATGTTGTGTAGAATGGCACCAAAACGTTCAGCCCAATTGTCGGAAGTGGACGTGAGTCATTTGATTGCTCAACAGTTAGAGGCGGCGATACCGGATATAGTATCGCGCATCGCCGCCAGTATTAACAATTCGGCCAATCCAACCCCTCCGAGCAATCAAACGACCACCAATAATGACGGGGAATGAAATACTAATCCTCCGCAGAATGATAACACGATTCCGAGTAATGACGCACCGCCTAGGGTGGTCGTTACAGACAGTAATGGCCCTATACCTACTGTAGAGACGAACCGTACTGAACCGATTCCTGCATCCAGGGGATGTTCGATCAAAGACTTTATGTTGTGCAAACCCCTAGAATTTAGCGGATCTGAGGGACCCAATGGGTTGGTTAAGTGGATTGAGAAAATAGAGGCTGTTGTGAACATCAGCAACTGCCCTGAGGATTACGTTGTTAAGTATGCTACCTGCACGTTCACGGACCATGCCTTGACATGGTGGAACACCATAGTGCAGACTCGCGGTCAGGCGACGACAAACCGCATGACCTGGACAGAGCTCAAGGCTCTCGTACTGGAACATTTCTGCCCGAAAAACGAACTGCAAAAGTTAGAAAACGAATTGTGGAACCTGGAGATGCAGGGGGCAGACCACTTAGGTTATACAAACCGATTTAATGAATTGTCGCGATTAGTGCCATGGTTGGTCACCCCAGAGTCAAAGAGGGTTGAGCGTTATATATGGGGACTAACTCCACTAGTAAGGAGTATAGTCAACTCTGGGGGACACCAGACGTTTGAGAGTGTGGTGACGCAAGCTGGTATCGTCACATACGATTACGTGAGGAGTGGGTCACTGAAGGTGGCAGGAGAGTCTGCTGGGGGAAAGCGAGGTACGTATGACAATAGGATCCGGGAGAAGCAGCAAAGTAAACGTGCTAGGCCCGCTGGCCAGAACTACACCATGACTAGTTCAGGCGGAAGGCAGGAATCGCAGAAAGGGACATTCCCTAAATGTGGGAAATGCGGTTGCCAGCATGGTGGCGTGTGCAAGGAGGTAGTGTGCCACCGGTGTGGCAGGAATGGGCACTACGCACCGAGTTTTAGGACAACCCTGCAAAATCTGAACCGACAACCGCAACCTATCCGTGCGCAGCCATTGAAGACTCAACCAGCCCGACAGCAGAACCCGCAAGGAAACCAAATGGTGACCACCAGCCGTGCTTGCTATGAATGCGGCAGCACGGATCACTTCAAAAGACACTGTCCGAAACTGAACCAGGGAGGAAACGGGAGGCAACCCTCGGGTCAGGCATCGTCGTCCAATCCGGCGCGAGGCCGAGCATTCGTGATGGGGGCGAACGAGGCACGCCAGGACCCCAGCGTAGTGACAGGTACATTCCTCGTCTCTGATCATTACGCTTCTGTATTATTTGATACAGGCGCCGATAGAAGTTTTGTCTCCGTTAGATTCCTGTCGATAGCAAACCTTCCTATTGGTGAAACCATAGAACCTTACACCGTAGAAGTCGCTAACGTTAAAACCATGATAGTTAATCAGATAGTTCGAAATTGCCCTTTTATTCTGAACGAACAATCCCTTCCTATTGACTTGTTACCGGTAGAATTGGGTAGTTTTGACGTGATAGTGGGAATGGATTGGTTAGCACGCAACAAAGTAGAAATAAACTGTGAAAAGAAAATCGTCAAGATCCGGGTGTCGGATGACGAAGAGATACTAGTGCAAGGAGAAAAGTCAGGCACCATGATACCATTTATATCCCACCTCAAAGTGTTAAAATACATACGCCAATGATGCGTGGCGTATCTAGCAAGCTTGACGGCCACTGATTCTGAGGAGAAACGGGTGGATGATATTCCAGTGGTACGCGAATTTCCACAAGTCTTCCCAGAAGAACTTCCTGGATTACCGCCAACCCGACAGGTCGAATTCAGAATCGATCTATTACCTCAAGCTGGCCCTGTTGCTAAGGCACCCTACCGACTTGCACCATCAGAGATGCAAGAATTATCCAACCAATTGCAAGAATTGTTGGATAAAGGATTTATACGTCCTAGTTATTCCCCGTGGGGTGCACCGGTACTATTCGTGAAAAAGAAGGACGGAAGCCTTAGAATGTGCATTGATTACAGGGAGCTGAACAAGTTGACAATCAAAAATAGGTATCCTCTCCCCCGAATCGATGATCTGTTCGACCAGCTACAAGGTGCGAGCTACTTCTCAAAAATAGATCTTAGATCGGGATACCATCAGGTTAGAATCCAGGAGGAGGATATCCCAAAAACCGCATTCCGGACTCGCTACGGCCATTACGAGTTCTTAGTTATGCCCTTCGGGCTAACAAATGCGCCAGCAGTATTCATGGATCTCATGAATCGAGTCTGTAAACCCTATCTCGATAAATTCGTCATCGTGTTTATTGACGATATTTTGATTTACTCGAAGAGTAAAGAAGAGCACGAGCAACACTTGAGATTAATTTTAGAGCTTCTAAATCAGGAGAAGTTGTTTGCAAAATTCTCCAAGTGTAACTTCTGGTTACAAGAAGTGCAATCCTTGGACACGTTATAAACCATCAAGGAATACACGTTGATCCAAGTAAGGTTGAAGCAGTTAAGAATTGGCAAGCGCCTAAATCGCCAAAGGAAATCCGCCAATTCTTAGGCTTAGCTGGATATTATAGTCGATTCATAGAGAACTTTTCCAGCATTGCCCAACCTTTAACCCTTCTGACCCAAAAGGATCGAAAGTATGATTGGGGTGAAGAGCAGGAAACGGCGTTTCAAACGCTAAAACAAAAATTGTGCCAAGCGCCAATCTTAAGTCTCCCCGACGGAGACGATGGTTTTGTCGTGTATTGTGACGCATCCCGGAGAGGGTTAGGATGCGTGTTGATGCAAAATAATAAGGTTATAGCCTATGCTTCTCGACAGTTAAAAATACACGAGAAAAATTACACTACTCATGACTTAGAACTGGGAGCAGTTATCTTCGCACTTAAAATCTGGAGACATTACCTCTACGGTACAAAGTGCACCATCTTCACTGATCATAAAAGTTTGCAACACATATTCGATCAGAAAGAACTGAATATGAGGCAACGAAGATGGGTCGAGTTATTAAGCGACTATGACTGTGACATCCGTTATCACCCCGGCAAGGCTAACGTCGTAGCCGATGCCTTGAGTAGGAAGGATCAAGTTAAGCCATTGCGAGTGCGAGCGCTGGGGATGATAGTCCAGTCGAACCTTTCGGACCTGGCTCGAGTCGCTCAACGCGAGACGTTGAAAGAGGAACAATTGGAAAAAGAGGGACTTTACGGTAACGAGAAGAATTTCGAACAGCGCGTGGACGAAATTCTCTATTTCAAAAATCGGATTTGGATCCCGACCCTCCATGACCTTCGTGAATTAATCATTGACGAAGCGCATAAATTGAAATATTCCATACATCCGGGATCGGATAAGATGTACCAGGATGTGAAGGAGTTCTACTGGTGGCCGTGTATGAAAAAGGATATAGCCACATACGTCGGCAAGTGTACGACGTGTGCGAGGGTTAAGGCGGAGCACCAGAAACCCTCGGGAATGTTACAACAACCGGAGATTCCTGAATGGAAGTGGGAGCAGAACACGATGGATTTTGTGACACATCTCCCTAAGACGTCCCGGGGACATGATGCAATTTGGGTAATCGTGGATCGATTAACCAAATCGGCACATTTTATCCCGATTAGAAATAATTATAACACTGAGAGACTTGCGCAGATTTATATAAATGAAATTGTGTCTCGTCATGGTATACCCATCTCGATCATCTCTGATCGGGATAGCCATTTCACCTCCAACCTTTGGAAAGCTGTCCAAGAAGCGTTGGGAACGCGTATTGATCTAAGCACAGCTTACCACCCTCAGACCGATGGTCAGTCTGAGAGGACCATCCAAACCTTGGAGGATTTGCTTCGTGCATGCGTACTGGATTTTAAGGGAAATTGGGATCAACATCTCCCACTCGTTGAATTTTCCTATAATAACAGTTACCATAGCAGTATAAAGGCAGCACCTTACGAAGCATTGTATGGACGGAAGTGCCGATCACCACTCTGCTGGACTGAGGTGGGCGACACACAGGTTATTAGATCAGATCTGGTCCAGGAAACGACTAGCAAAATCCTTGAAATTAAGAACAATCTGAGGGCCGCACGGGATCGGCAGAAGAGTTATGCCGATACCCGTAGAAAACCATTATCATTTGAGAAAGGTGATAAAGTGTATTTGAAAGTATCACCTTGGAAAGGAGTAGTTAGATTTGGAAAGGCGGGGAAGTTAGCCCCAAGATACATTGGACCGTTCGACATTACTGCAAAAATCGGTCCTGTAGCATACCGATTAGAACTGCCAGACGAATTAAGTGCAGTTCACAACGTGTTTCACGTGTCAAACTTGAAAAGGTGTCTGTCGGATGAGACATCGGTGTTACCTTTAGAGGGTGTCCAAATAAATGATAAGCTCAACATTGTAGAGGAGCCCATAGAAATAGTAGACGGGAAAATCAAGCAACTTAGACACAATAAGATCTCGTTGGTCAAAGTTAGATGGAACTCGCAACGAGGCCCAGAATATACTTGGGAACGAAAGGACGAATTTCGGAAGAAATACCCCCACCTATTTCCTCAAAAGAAAGTAGTTGACGTGTAAAATTTCGAGGACGAAATTTTTATAACGGGGGGGAGAATGTAACGATTTCGGCAAATTCAGGTATACCCTAGCCGGAATATACTATTTACGTGTTATTCAATACTGAATATATGAATTATAATGTGTTTTTACTAGTATTAAGATTCACAGTACGAATTATACACGAATGAACAGTTAGTCGTATTAGAATTACGATTAACCGATGAACGGTTATTGAAACCCGAACGAATCGGGGATTACGTCATAGATGAAATATATGAGTTTAGTAAGGTTTACGAAGTATTAAGGCTTCGGGATAAGTGAATTATAGCACAGAAAAAGGATTTCGATTTATTAGTACGTCGGTACGTTAAACGAAACCTTTAACATCAAACCAAGCAAGAGACGATCGATCAAGCCGAAAAGATGCACAATGACCGACAATATGATGTGTTGAGTCAATAAATGTCATGGTTTAAGTTTTTAAAGATTTTAAATCGGTTTTATATAAAATTTTATTTTTAAGCCGAAAAAACGACCGTTTTAACCGCGTTTTAAGCCGAATTAAGCGTTTAACCAAAAAACGAACTGAACCAGATTATCCACAACGTTATCTGGATTACACAATCCAATGTGTGGCCATGGTTGGAGTTGTGGCCCCCCCCCCACCTTACAATGGACCGATCGGTCCATAGCCTCACACACACACATTACATTTTCTTTTTCTAAGCTTCCAACTCCAAAATCCTCTCAACACACTTCAACCTTATCCAAATCCTTGATTTTTAACAAGAATCAAAAGGTAAAAACATGGTTTTAATGGTTGATTCATAGTTTTGATTCCTTGATCTTGAGAAAATGAGTTTCAAATGAAAAATGGGTGAAAACCCGAGATGAAACCGATTCTTGGAGGATCAAGTGATGTATACAAGTTATACAAAGGATCTTGATCCAAGAAAGGAGTTAAAAGAGTCAAAAACGAATTTTTACGGTCAAAATCTTTGTTTTGATGTTTTAATCGAAAACCATGAAAGTAATGGCTTGATTGTGAGTATAACTTGCTTGGTGTGGTGTTTTTTGTGCTTGTAGGTGTTGTATCTAGTGGCTAGCAAAGGCTAGAAACCAAGATCTTTGCGATCTAACGCTAGAAAACACAAGGTAGTTCGGTTTTCGTATGATTTAGATAATTTGGACAGATTATGATAGACTAGAGTTGGGTGACGAAATTTCACAGAGATGATCTACACATAAAAATAGAGATCTGTGAATTTTTGGTAATTTTTGGATAAAGGATGAATATTTGGTGAATTTAATGCTCGGTTTTTGGCCAAAAATGGTGAAAAAAAGCTAAACATCATGAAAAATTCTGGAAAGTTTAAGATAATCTTTTTATAACATATAAAAGTACACACAAAATTTCAGGTTCATTGAAGAAGTCTAAGTAGGCTTTTCGGTAAAACGAGTTCTAGGGATTTCTAGCTCGGTTTTGGTAAAAATGGCATGAAAAATGAGTTTTTGGTTCTGGAAAAATTACAGAGAACTATGTGGGTTACAGGGGTCATCCCAGAAAAATTTGGGATTTTTCGAAGGTCGTTTGGTATTTTCGACATATTGGTGTTTATAATTACGTTTAAAATGGTTAAATAAATTTTAGATATAAAAATTAATTCTAGAAAATATTTATAAAATTCCTTACTGTCAAAATATGGTTTGTACAAAATTTCAAGGTCCGAGACTAAACGGATATTTATTTGTGCTAAATGGAACTTAAAAACAAACTTTTAAAGCTTAAAACGAGTAAACGGCGAAGTTCGCCTAAGCGAGCTGACTGGTGTTTGAAAACCTTAAAAATGGATTATTTTTATGAAACTAAGTTAATCAAGTAAAAATAAATCATCCGAAAATAATTCGGATGATTTGGGTAATTTTACCCGACTTAACCGTTTCCGGTGTATTAAAAGCGGAACGGGCCCCGCGGCCAAACGGGGTGTCTAACCGAGCTCTAATTTCACCACTTTAATGAAAATATCAATAATAACTATTTTCGGGTCGTATGTGGTCAAACTCATTTTTTTTTTTTTGAAAACATAAAGACGGATAACCGTGCTAGGCAAGTAAAACGAGAAAACAAATTAACGGTAGTTTTGACTAAAGAACTATAAGTGATATCACAATCTAAGTCCTGAAAAGTATTTCGGGGTAAACATTGTCCCCGGATCGTGTACGGTACTGGGTTAGCAGTGTCCCCAGACGTACCGGTTAACACGAATTTAAGTTATATTGATAGAAATTGTGTAGTAAACGATTTGGGGATCGTATTACAGATCTGTACCAGTAGCCGTGCACCGTAGTACATCTTTGCTCACAAGAAGGTGAGTTCTTCACGAGCCCCTTTTACTGAACTGTTTTAAATAGTATCCCGGGGCGGAGAGCATGTTTTTATCAAAGTGTTTAGTACATGCTGATCGCGTGGTAAATGAACGTATTTATATAATGTTTATTGTACGGGAATCGTACGGGAATGAATTAAGATGGTAATTGTCTGAGTTGCTAACAGTGTAAGGCCCGAAACAGTGTTCTGGGGTAACCGAGTTCCCAGAGGATATTAAATGTGTTCTGGGTACCGAGTTC